>NC_052154.1:176647934-176955129 GCF_902713615.1 Scyliorhinus canicula | reverse complement strand
CATCCACCGCACTCTGGGGTATTGAATTCCACAGATTCACCACCTTTTGAGAGAAGTAATTTTTTTCTCGTCTCTGTTTTAAATCTGCTACCCCTCAAACTAAAACTGCTGGATTCTCCATTGGTTGGATCCTCCGTTTCGCCGGCAGCACACTCACTCCCGTGGATTTCCTGATGGCGTGGGGATGCCCACAATGGGAAATCCCATTGGCCGACTGCTGGGGCGGAGAATCCCGCAGCCAGTGCGGGCACGCGGCACCAGAAAATGGGTGAGGCGGAACAGAGAATCTCACCCATGACCTTTCATTCTAGAATGTCCCACAAGGAGAATCATCTGCTCAATACTTTTTATCATTTTATATACCTCAACTAAATCTCCTCTCATTCTTCTAAACTCGAGAGAGTATAGACCTATATTGATCATCTCTCTTCTTAGGAGAAACGCCTCACCTCTAGAAACAATCTAGTGAGCTGCCTCCAAACTGCTTCCTACATCCCTCCTCAAATAAGGGGACAAAAACTGTGCACAGTATTCCAACTGCGGATTCACCAATACCTTGTATAGTTGCAGCAACACTTCCCTACTTTTATACTCTCTGCCAAAATTCCATTTGCCTTCATTATTACCTGCTGTACCGGCACACTATCAACATACTGCGGGTTACCCTTGACCAGAAACTGAACTGGACCAGCCATGTAAACGCTGTGGCTACCAGAGCAGGTCAGAGGCTAGGAATCCTGCGGTGAGTAACTCACTTCCTGACCTCGCACAGCTTGTCCACCATCTACAAGGCACAAGTCAGGAGTGTGACGGAATACTCTCCACTTGCCTGGATGAGTGCAGCTTCAACAGTACTTGAGCAGCTTGACACCGTCCAGGACAAAGCAGCCCACTTGATTGCTCCCCCTTCCACAAACAGTCACTCTCTCCACCACCGATGAATAGTGGCAGCCTTGTGTATCATCTACAAGATGCACTGCAGGAACTCACCAAAGTTCCTTAGGCAGCACTTTTCAACCCCATGACCACTACCATCTAGAAGGATAAGGGCAGCAGATTTATGGAAACACCACCACCTGGAGGGTGCCCTCCAAGTCACTCACCACCCTGACTTGTTATATCGTCGTTCCTTCATAGTCGCTGGGTCAAAATTCTGGAGCTCCCTCCCTAACATCACTGTGGGTGTATCTCCACCACATGGACTCTAGTGGTTCAAGAAGGGAGTTCATCACCACCTTCTGAAGGGTAACTAGGGCTGGGAAATGAATGCTGGTGTAGCCAGTGATCCCCACATCTTGTAAATGAATAAAAAAAGCTCCATGTTAGCCCTATATGTGCCACTCCTTTATTCTACACATCTCGTTCTTCCTTCTGCAATAATAATTCAATTCACTCTGAATGTCTCAATTAAATAGACCTTTACCACACTGTGCATTCCAGATCCGAAACACTCCATTGCTTCTTTAGGCTATTACCTTAAATATGTGCTCTTTTGTTCTCCATCCTTCCATAAAAGGCAGTAGTTTCTCCCTATCTACTCTGTCCAGACCACCTCGATTAAATGCGCCCTCAACCTTCTCTTCTCCAAGGAAAACAGTCCCAACTTCTCAAACCTATCTTCATTCCTCATCCCTGAAACTATTCTCGTGAATCAGTTCTGCACCTTCTCTGATGCTTTCACATATGACGCCTGGAACTAGAATGTAGGTGCGCCATTGAATGGTCTTGGCCCGCTCAATGCGGTGACGTGATGAGGCCGTTAAATTTGCGACACTCGGAATGCCTTGTGAGATGTACCAAGATCTTGCAAGGTGTCATGATCAGGATCTCGCTGTCACTGGGCTGGATCCAGATTTACATATGTACGTGAGCAGTTAGGCTCACTCAATATATCTGCGCCTGATTATCCTGGTGCCTGGGAACGAACGCTCACACCTGGAAAACCGTTTAGTACTCGTCCACACAAACATGACCAGGTGTAATAGCACTTGGGGGATTCTCCAAGGCCATCGGAGGTGCCCAGATGGCCAGGCCCTGTGCAGGGTGGTACCCTGGCATTCCTGCTGTCACCTGGGTTTCTTAGCACTTCCAGCCTGGCACATTAGCACTGCCACCCAGTTACCCTGACAGTGCTACACTGGCACTGCCAGGATGCTTGGGTGGTATGCAAAGGTGCTGGGTGGCACTGCCAAGCTGGAAGGGATGCTGCCAGGGTGTCCGGATGGCAGTGCCAGTTTACCTATACCAGGGACCAGGCTCTGGGTTTCCCTACCCTTATGAGGTGGGGTGATGGAGGGTTCAAGGACACCCTAGCAGGGAAGTTAATGGATTGGGAGGGTCCTGGGGCTGCAGTGTGCAGTTGAGACATCTGTGCAGCGTTTACAAAGAGCGGACCTCATCAGTGCAGGAGACGAAGGTAAGTGTGGCCTTGGCGGGATGTTCCTTGATGAGGCCAAAAGAAAAACAGAGTTCTGTTTGATGACAGGGTGGTTCTTGGCACTGCAGTTGCCCAGAAACACCCCGCTATTCGTGCCCAAAATGGGACTCTTTTTTGGGTGTTAAATTAGGCCACCTAATAGTTCTTAGGCCACCTAATAGTTCTTAGGCCACCTAATAGTTCTAGGCCACCTAATAGCTCTAGGGATGTAGAGGAAAGGATGGCGAAGATGATTCTGGAAAAGAGCGAAAGTAACAGGGTAGTTGTTATGGGAGACTTTAACTTTCCAAATATTGACTGGAAAAGATATAGTTCGAGTACATTAGATGGGTCGTTCTTTGTACAATGTGTGCAGGAGGGTTTCCTGACACAATATGTTGACAGGCCAACAAGAGGCGAGGCCACATTGGATTTGGTTTTGGGTAATGAACCAGGCCAGGTGTTAGATCTGGAGGTAGGTGAGCACTTTGGAAACAGTGACCACAATTCGGTGACCTTTACGTTAGTGATGGAAAGGGATAAGTATACCCCGCAGGGCAAGAGTTATAGCTGGGGGAAGGGCAATTATGATGCCATTAGACATGACTTAGGATGTGTAGGTTGGAGAAGTAGGCTCCAAGGGTTGGGCACACTGGATATGTGGAGCTTGTTCAAGGAACAGCTATTGCATGTTCTTGATAAGTACGTACCAGTCAGGCAGGGAGGAAGGGGTCGAGCGAGGGAACCGTGGTTTACCAAAGAAGTGGAATCTCTTGTTAAGAGGAAGAAGGAGGCCTATGTGAAGATGAGGCGTGAAGTTTCAGTTGGGGCGCTTGATAGTTACAAGGAAGCGAGGAAGGATCTAAAGAGAGAGCTAAGACGAGCAAGGAGGGGACATGAGAAGTCTTTGGCAGGTAGGATCAAGGAAAACCCAAAAGCTTTCTATAGGTATGTCAGGAATAAAAGAATGACTAGGGTAAGAGTAGGGCCAGTCAAGGACAGTGGTGGGAAGTTGTGTGTGGAGGCTGAGGAGATAAGCGAGATACTAAATGAATACTTTTCGTCAGTATTCACTCAGGAAAAAGATAATATTGTGGAGGAGAATGCTGAGACCCAGGCTATTAGAATAGATGGCATTGAGGTGCGTAGGGAAGAAGTGTTGGCAATTCTGGACAAGGTGAAAATAAGTAAGTCCCCAGGGTCTGATGGGATTTATCCTAGGATTCTCTGGGAAGCCAGGGAAGAGATTGCTGAGCCTTTGGCTTTGATTTTTAGGTCATCATTGTCTACAGGAATAGTGCCAGAGGACTGGAGGATAGCAAATGTGGTCCCTTTGTTCAAGAAGGGGAGTAGAGATAACCCCGGTAACTATAGGCCGATGAGCCTAACGTCTGTGGTGGGTAAAGTCTTGGAGAGGATTATAAAAGATACGATTTATAATCATCTAGATAGGAATAATATGATTAGGGATAGTCAGCATGGTTTTGTGAAGGGTAGGTCATGCCTCACAAACCTTATCGAGTTCTTTGAGAAGGTGACTGAACAGGTAGATGCGTGCGGGTAGAGCAGTTGATGTGGTGTATATGGATTTCAGTAAAGCGTTTGATAAGGTTCCCCATGGTCGGCTATTGCAGAAAATACGGAGGCTGGGGATTGAGGGTGATTTAGAGATGTGGATCAGAAATTGGCTAGTTGAAAGAAGACAGAGGGTGGTAGTTGATGTGAAATGTTCAGAATGGAGTTCAGTTACGAGTGGCGTACCACAAGGATCTGTTCTGGGGCCTTTGCTGTTTGTCATTTTTATAAATGACCTAGAGGAGGGCGCAGAAGGATGGGTGAGTAAATTTGCAGACGACACTAAAGTCGGTGGAGTTGTAGACAGTGCGGAAGGATGTTGCAGGTTACAGAGGGACATAGATAAGCTGCAGAGCTGGGCTGAGAGGTGGCAAATGGAGTTTAATGTGGAGAAGTGTGAGGTGATTCACTTTGGAAAGAATAACAGGAATGCGGAATATTTGGCTAATGGTAAAATTCTTGGTAGTGTGGATGAGCAGAGGGATCTCGGTGTCCATGTACATAGATCCCTGAAAGTTGCCACCCAGGTTGATAGGGTTGTGAAGAAGGCCTATGGTGTGTTGGCCTTTATTGGTAGAGGGATTGAGTTCCGGAGCCATGAGGTCATGTTGCAGTTGTACAAAACTCTAGTACGGCCGCATTTGGAGTATTGCGTACAGTTCTGGTCTCCTCATTATAGGAAGGACGTGGAAGCTTTGGAACGGGTGCAGAGGAGATTTACCAGGATGTTGCCTGGTATGGAGGGAAAATCGTATGAGGAAAGGCTGATGGACTTGAGGTTGTTTTCGTTAGAGAGAAGAAGGTTAAGAGGTGACTTAATAGAGGCATACAAAATGATCAGAGGGTTAGATAGGGTGGACAGCGAGAGCCTTCTCCCGCGGATGGAGGTGGTTAGCACGAGGGGACATAGCCTTAAATTGAGGGGTAATAGATATAGGACAGAGGTCAGAGGTGGGTTTTTTACGCAAAGAGTGGTGAGGCCGTGGAATGCCCTACCTGCAACAGTAGTGAACTCACCAACATTGAGGGCATTTAAAAGTTTATTGGATAAGCATATGGATGATAAGGGCATAGTGTAGGTTAGATGGCCTTTAGTTTTTTTCCATGTTGGTGCAACATCGAGGGCCGAAGGGCCTGTACTGCGCTGTATCGTTCTATGTTCTATGTTCTATGTTCTATGTTAAATTGCAACCTGGGTTTTTGTTTGAAAGCTATTATTAAACGGTAATGGTGGAAAGGTCTTTGAGAGTTTGCTTTTCTTTCTGGTGTCAGACTTTATGCACTTGTCAATGTACGTTCCACTTGACTCTTCAGCATATAATGCAATTGAAGTGCAGTACTGAGGAACTGTCACACAATGTTTTGAATCAGATATTAACTGATATCATGTCTGCCGGCTCAGGTGTAGGTAAAAGCCTCATGGGTCTAATTGAAGAACACGATAGTTCTCTAAATCTGGATGTGAGGTACATCATCTGTCACTCTGTCCCATAGCTATTTGCTGAATTAGTCATTCTTCTCGCAAAAGGACAGCCTCTTTTTGCTGCATTACCTGTACAAGCACCTCAAGAAAACAGGGCCAGGCAATTCGATCTTCTTGCCTTACATTGTTGCATGTTTACCAAACCGCCAAAATATAGTGCAGACAAAAATCACAGCCATAGAACGTGGCAAGCAGCTTAAAGTGGCAAGCAGCTTGTCTTTAAGGGGCAGCAGACCTTTATGAGCTGCTGCTGTCTAGGAATTTCTACGCCCAAGATGTGACCTATTCTGTCAAACCAAATTTGAGTAGGTGCCATAACCCCGATGAGGACCACGGGGAAACCATTGTCAATCTCCCGTGGGACTCGTGGACTACGAGCTTCCCAGGTAGGGGATGGAGGACATCCAACTGGAGCTTAGACCTAAATATAAAACCAGCCCAAGCAGGGGCCGGACCTGTTGTTTGCCCCAACAGGAACTGAATTGGGAGAGAGTTACTGCCACGGTGCAATAAATCCTTGTTCTACCGCTGGCTTTCTCAGTTACTAAACTGGGTAAACAAAGATTATACTTAAATGAGCCAATTAAGCGCAAAGCTGTTCATTGTACCACAATATGTCCACTTACTGAATTTACTTTGAACCAGAACGTTAACATTGATGTGTGCATGCATTACTTCACCATTACAGCTTCCAGTTGTCTCACTGCCTTGTTTGACAGCCAATGCACTTTGGGCTGCAACTTCCATCAATTAGACTGTGAGAAAGTCAAAGCTATCGTCGTTGGCCCTGGACCTAATCACTGGGCTGGATTTTTGAACGCTGATGGGGATTGAGCAATGAAGCTAGCAGTCAGGGAATTGAACACTCCTGGCCGCCATACCGGTTTTCCAACACCATCCTGCCCCTGGATCGTTTCCCTGAAGGTGGAATGGTGGAGGGCAGAGCTACCTGCCTGCTAATGGCATAGAGCCAATTCAGCCTCTTTAAAAGCCTGGCCAGGCTGTTGTTAGAGACCAACTGGAATTTTACTGAGGCTTTGGTTAACAGGACAGGTGCCTGAAAATGGTTTCTCAGTGGCAATCTGAATGTGGGGGCCCTGGGTGGTGGGGGAGAGAGGTCAGTGGTCTGGGCAGTCTTTTAGCATCTCCCCATTTGCCTTGTTTCAGCTGCCACTCTGGAAGGATTTCATCTCCACAAAGGTGGCCAGGCAGCTCAGGGTCCTTTTAACTTTAAAGTGTAAAACATGTTGAAGAGACAACACCTCCAACACACCTTCAGGCACCCTCTCTCTCTCAGATCTGCCTGTTTGTTCTCATGTGCTAACTAGAGGACCTCCTTCTGGCCCTCCAACTTTGACTGCACCCCCACCATATTTAATTGGATGGCAAATCTGCCCCCTGGCCATGCATTTGGCCAAAGCAGAGACATTTAGCCCCACACAGTCCATCCATCCATCCCAGTACACTGTGCACCTTGGTATTCTTCTCTGATATTATGTCTTGATTCCCATATCTTTGCCAAGTTAAATTAAACATTCGGCAATAGCAGTAGGAAAAAGCCCTATGAGGAACACTGTCTTGACTCTATTTAATCCAGGTCCCATCTTCTTCTGAAGTGGCCATAATGACCCAGGAAATTAAAGCCCTTCCTCCTACACCATCCTTCCAGTCACACTTTCATCTTTTATTCCTTTGCACATGGAAATGGGTGTGATACTGAGATTATTGCTTTTGATGCCCTTTAAGGTCTGTCATGGGCACATAATCAGTCAAAACGTTGGCACCAAGGCAAAAATTGCAGCATAATAAAATGTGATCAAAGGTTTGGCCAGCTGGGAACAGACTTTAAGGAACAGATTAAAAGATAAGTGAAGAGCTGGAGAAGTAGAGAGGGAATTCCAGAGTTTAGGCCGATATAGCCGAAGGCATGGCCACCAGTGGTAGGTTAAAGAAAGTGAGGGATTGACAACAGTCCAGAGTTGGAAGAAACAAGGGTTTCCAGAGGGCTGCCGGGTGGGAGAACGTTACTGAGATTGGAAGAGGTGAGATCTCAGCGGGATTTGAACAGCCGGAGCAGAATTTTAAAATAGAGATGTTCCTGAGGTGAGATCAATGCGGATCATTGAGCTGAGGAACGAAGGGGTGAATGGAACTTGACAAGAGTTCGGCCGCAGTCAGTATAGATTTGTGTGATCTTACATTTGCGGAGGATGAAAAATGGAAGAGGATTGAAGTTGTCAAGTCTAGAGAAAAGAACAGATCAGTGTTTCTGCAGCAGATTGGCTATGACGGTGTTTAGGTGGGTGGTTTTATAAAGAGGAAGTAGCTGCTGCTGAAACCGTCTTGCATGCTTTCTTAAATCCTGACTCGATTGCTCCAATGTTCTCAAGCCTCCCATTAACTTTCAAAAAATTGGAGCTCATCTAAAATGGAGCTGTAAGCTTGCCTTACCCTATTGAGAGCCCTTTCAAATTGGATTCGGCCTCAGAGATGGCAGCAACAGTGCGTTATTTTTTCTATAGCATTTTTAGGACCACCATCCTATTCACCCCAAGTGAAAAGCATCAGAATTCAGGTCAATATTTCAAGCTAACGAGAGCTTATTGCCAGATCTCTACAGATTGACTGGCAAGCATTTGCCTTTTGTTGCTATTGGTGTATTTTATAAGAAGCAATTAAAAATAAGACACCTACCGCACATCGCCCAATTTCTTCTTCCCGCCGGAGCACATTTAATGCTTATCAAGTGACTTTCTTAAAGACCTTGCCAATGGTAACATTGCACACTTCAGTCATCCTTTGAAATCCCTTTCCTCCTTCACCTCTGCTTGTCAGCTCCCGCATAGAGCTAAGATAAATGTTCACCAGATGGACCATTACAGTGAGATAAGCTGCACTTCAGCTCAGTACAGCATTACATCAGTTTATAGGTACAAGTGTCCACAGGCTATTACAATGTTAAATTAATCTATTTAGTAAAACAGCTATACATGTTCATTTTGAAAATTGTAGGCATCAGCACTAGTTGTGTGCCATTGTTTCCATCATAGAATTTCATCCCTAACTGATAACAGGATGCATACGTCTGCCTTACAAATATTGAAGGTCGTGACACAGTATGCGATGAGGGATGTTCTCTGGCTACGTATGGTTAACCCCAAGGAGAAAGGAGACTCATTCCTCATTGCTGGATAATGTGGCTGGTTAACTTGCATAGTACTGCAACTGGGAAGGAAAAGGGGGCGGGATTCTCTGATCCTGAGGTTAAGTGTTAACGCCGTTGGAAACACCGTCGCATTTCTCGATGTTATCAATACGGCCTCAGGATCAGCAATTCTGGCCCCATAGGGGGCCACCACATGCTGGAGTGGTTCCCGCTGCTCCAGCTGCTGATCTGGCCTTGGAATGGGCGCCGGGGGATGCGTGCATGCGCAGTGGGTCCTGTGCGGGCCCGCGCATGCGCAGTCCCACCGGCGCGATTTCCACGCATGCTCGGTGTCTCCCTTGTCCGCGCCGGCCCTGATCTAACATGGCGCAGGACTACAGGCACCGGCACAGAAGAAAGGAGGCCGGGAGACAGAGAGGCCAGCCCGCTGATCGGTGGGTCCTCATCGCGGGCCAAGCCACAGCGGAGGCATCCCCCGGGGTTGCCCCCGCCCCCACCGGCCCCCACCCGGTGCTTCAAAGCTGAGCTCCCACTGGCTGAGAGCAGGTGTGGACGGCGCCGGCGAGATTCGCCATTTCCACGACAGCTGCTCGGCCCATCCCGGCCCGAGAATCGGCCAGCCGGTCGCGTAGAGTGGCCCGGGACCAGCGCTGCACCAACCACACCGGCGCCAATGGTGCCGATTCTCCGAGAATCACGTGCCGGCGTCGGGTCGGCGTGGTGCGTTTCGCACCGGTCAGGGGGATTCTCCGGGCGAGAGAATCCCGCCCCCAGTGTTTTATAAAATTAGCAAAGTTGTAAATAATTTCAGAAATTTAAAACAGATATTGGAATGGATAGAAATGGCAATCAAATAGCTGGCAGTGTTTGTGGACCATTCTACAACCCTGGAGTCTGAATTCAGCTTCTATTTGGCTTTCTGACTTGTGACTGTATTAAAACGGGAGGTGGGACCTGAAGATGGATAAAGTGATATTTGGACAGTTTTAAAACTTGCCACTGGCTGGAAGATCTATCTTATTTTCTGGCTTGTTGTAAGTCTTGTGGGAAGCACTTTGGGATTAAAAATGCAATATAAATAAAGAAATATAAATTATTGTTGTCATTTTTGGTGACACCATGGCAGAATGGTTAGCACTGTTGCCTCACAGCGCCAGAGACCCGGGTTCAATTCCGGCCTCAGGTGACTGTCTGTGTGGAGCTTTCACTTTTTCCCCGTGTTTGCGTGGGTTTCCTCCGGGTGCTCTGGTTTCCTCCCACAGTCAAAAGATGTGCAAGTTAGGTGGATTGGCCATGCTAAATCGCCCCTTAGTTTTCAGGGATTTGCAGATCAGGTGGGTTACGGGGATAGGGCGGGGGACTGGGCCTGGTGTTAAAACTTGCCCTGTTCCTATTGACTGGGGATAATTGGTTACTCCATGTTACTTGGGGAATATGAGCTCCACCAATGAGGGGGGTGTGTGGGAAAATCATTAGCAGTGCAGCTGTATAAATAGAGCTGGCCAGTGTGGTTCTGGCTAGAGAGGGCACCAGCAGTGAACGGTGTACATATTGTTGTAAATAAAGTTACTCTCTGTTTGACTCTACAAGCCCGTGTTTGTAGAGTCCTCACAAAACCTAGATAGGGTGCTTTTTCAAAGGGTCAGTGTAGACTCAATGGGCTGAATAGCCTCCTTCTGCACTACAGGGATTCTATGGTTAATGTACTTTCTTAACCACCACATGCACCCTTAGCTGTAACAGCTTTCTTTGTTGCAGCTATCTCCTTACTTGTCATTTTTAGCCAGTCCAATGTTTCGTTCCAGTTCTCAACTCCTGGGAGGATTAAAGAATGATTTATACTGGGAGCAGTCCAACAGTATAATGCTTGAAGTAGAAGGACAGTGAGTGCTATATCAAAATCTTTTTAACCAGGATTTTTAGGATGGCAGTGTTTCCCTTCCTGCCATCTGAGGAGCCAACAGAGAACACATTTCCTCCGATACTGCCTGCCCTACAGCTATTTAATGATCCAGCAAGTTTTAATTGGGTGGAGATGGGACTTCTACCTCTCATTAAGGAGGATGCCCTGCTTAAAACAGCTATAGGTAAATCTGATTGGTTGATTCACCCTGAAGCACCCAGAAAATCCAGTGACCAGGACCTCAGCTGCAAGCAGCCCCAGAGCTAAGTCCTAGGATGCCGAGAGCAGGTAGGTTTTGGAGTCTTAGGGCCAGGTGGGGTGTCAGTCCTGATGGCAGAGTGGGGTGATGTTGGTGGAGAGGTGAGGGGTTCAGGGAGGACCGGCAGAGGTCCAGGCCTTTTGTAGAGAATGGGGCCTCGACATTAAAAGAAGGCTGCTGATGGGGGAACCACCCCCACCTTTCTTGCTCAAGTCTTCAACAGGGCTACATTTTGAACATTCTGTCTAGCCCTGCTCTCCTCCTGTCAGTTGAAAATTGAGGCTGGAGTGGAAACAGCCAAGTGGCCATCAAGGCCAATTGATCATTTTCCCTCCTGCAAAGCTTAGACAAGCTAATAATAGTGTCAATCATACAGGTCCTACGAAGTTTCAAAGACCACAAAATACAACACTTTAAACTACTTACTTATGTCAACAAATATTGTGAAATTGACCACAGAGATCAGAAAGCCTGAGTTGTCAATCAATGTTTTCTCTCAGGTGCAGGTTTATGTTTTTGTTTTCTTCCAGATCACATCACATAGATTCATTTTAATTACTTGAAGCACATCAACAGATCTGCCACAGGACCGAACTGGAGATCCATCAATTCTGTCGTCCATCCAATATATCCCTCAGCTCCATACATTTTGCAACATACATATGCAATTGGAGATTTTTTCTGGATTATTTAAGAAATAACTGACGTCGCAAGTGTAGGGTGTCAACAACTTAAAGAAAACATTGACCAGACACATGACCAACATTGTTACAACCCACAAATTTGGAACATAGTCCGAGTCCTCATAGTTTTTAGATTAATGTATCAAATTAAATATCCTGAAATTATTAATAAGAGTTAACAGACAGCAGAATGAAGAAATTGAATGAATGAAGATAATGGGCCAAATTTAATGGCTGCAGCAATGGCCCTGTCCACTCACCAAAAAGCCAGGAGCAACCTTCATCGCTGCCAATTTCAGAAAGCCCAAAAGGATTAGATTTCAATCAGGCAGGTAACAGCCTGCTGTTGGGGCGTCTGTGCCTTTTGCCGTGTGTGTTATAATATACTAATCGCTCATAAGGGATCGTGCAAATATGTTGTGGATTAATTTCTTAAATCTAGGCACATGCGAACAGATATGCATAGATATAGAACATAGAACAGTACAGCACAGAACAGGCCCTTCGGCCCTCAATGTTGTGCCGAGCCATGATCACCCCACTCAAACCCACGTATCCACCCTATACCCGTAACCCAACAACCCCCCCCCCCCTTAACCTTACTTTTATTAGGACACTACGGGCAATTTAGCATGGCCAATCCACCTAACCCGCACATCTTTGGACTGTGGGAGGAAACCGGAGCACCCGGAGGAAACCCACGCACACAGGGGGAGGACGTGCAGACTCCACACAGACAGTGACCCAGCTGGGAATCGAACCTGGGACCCTGGAGCTGTGAAGCTTTTATGCTAACCACCATGCTACCCTGCTGCCCTCATATAAACTATGAGATAATCAGAGCTGTAGAACTGTGTGATTCTTTAGGGTAACGAAATAAACTAAACAAACAATTTTGGGGATAACTTAAAAGACAGCCCCCTTAAAGGGCACTGCATTAAAGTAAACAGAATCTCAAAGGAAATTTAAAACATCAAAATAAAATGCGATTAAAGGGGTTGATAATACACCCAGTCCCATGGTGTCTACCAAGCTGTGGAATTGCGTGTGTGCTTTGTTTGAACAAACAAATGACTGCTCAGGGTGAATTTAACAGAATAAAAGTTAACATTTTGAAAAATAAGCATTTAACAAGTCGAATAAGGTGAATGCCTCTCAAAGGGGTACTGTCACAAACCACAAAAAATCTTAAAGCTTACTTAACAAACTTTAAATTAGAATGAGGCTCTGGGAGCTTACTATGCACCCCAGGCTCCGGAAGCCCCCAACGTGTCAGTGGACCACATGCTGCCTTTCCAGGGACACCTGACAGCAAACATGGGACACAATCTAACCAAATTGCAAAAGAATCCCGTGTCAAACACATGTGGCTGGGTTTCCCGGCATTCACAACTCAGAGAGAGACTATGCTATCTAATGGGAATCTATTGCAATTTAGTCCTCAGTGGGGGAGGCCCTGCCAAGGCCGCACTTGGTCCCATTTCCTGCACTCAGGAGCTCCACTTGTCAGAACCCCTGAGTGCAAGAGGAGATTGGAACACCATTTTTAAATGGCCCCCCCATCTCATGGCCCCCTCCGACATGGCTTCTGTCCCTCCCGCCAACTCAATTATAAGGGGTCCTTGCCCCCCCCCCCCACCTCACAGAGACAGAGCACCCCCAGGCCCGATCCCTGGCAAGGGCACAATTCCAGCCTGACAGTACCCCTGCCAGCCTGGAAGTGCCACCTGGATGCCTTGGCAGTGCTGGGCTGGCATCCAGGTGGCAGTGCCAATGCCAAGGTGCTCAGGTGGCACCAGAAGTGCCAGGGTGCTATCCTGCCCAGTGGCCAACCACCTGGGTGACAGCGATCCCCTGGGAGATACCCCCAAGTGCTGTTCCATCTGGTCCCCCATTTGTGGTGACCTGTGCTGAACAAGTCCCCACAAGGCGAAGGGGTTAGATCCCAAAGCCGAGCCAGGTTAATCCCGGAAGACACCTCTCCCATCATCTTACTGCTGCATCGCGCACCTGTTTGCCGTAACGGGGGTGGGGGAGGGGTGGCGTTGGGGGGTGCTGCGGCTGGTAGATTGAGCCCTGAGCCATGGAAAAGGGACTTAAATTTCACCAGCTGCCAGAGGGGGAATTTGAACCCAGGTATCCTGCATTAGCCAGTGGCATTCCCAGTACATCAACATTATGTGTACAGGTGTGCGTGCTCTGCTTCAGGCTGAGGCTGGATGACATAACATACTTCCCTGAATGTGATCTAATTCTTCAAGAAATATAATAATAATAATAATCTTTATTGTCACATGCAGGCTCACATTAACACAGCAGTAAGTTACTGTGAAAAGCCTCTTGTCGCCACACTCGGGCGCCTGTCCAGGAACAGAGGGAGAATTCAGAATGTCGAATTCACCTAACAAGCACTTCATTCGGGACTCGTGGGAGGAAACCGGAGCACCCGGAGGAAACCCACGTAGACACAGGAAGAATGTGCAGACTTAATTCAGACAGTGACCCAAGTCGGGAATCGAACCTGGGACCCTGGAGCTGTGAAGCAACAGTGCCAACCACTTTTATACCATGCAAAATATCACTCTATCTGTTTAAAGAAACCACATCCCCAATCCCTCCCATTCCAAAAAAGTGTAACTATTTACAATACATGCTCATTTTTAGCTCCCATTACTAAGTGTACAGAACAGGTAAATCTATGAGTCTGTAAAGCATAGAGATAATCTATTGGAATGGCCCAGATCTTGTGATGGTAACCTTGTCTTGATGTTTCTTTAATTGCTCACAGTGATCTGTGGGCTTGTGATGCTTGGATGTCGTTCCTGGTTTCATTTGGGATCTTGTACTCAATGCAACAGGATTACATGGCGGTTAAGGCACTGAAATGGATCTTGTTCGTCCTCAGTTAGACTGCACTCTTACATCTTTCTGTATAATGTCTTCATAAGACCTTGGTCCAGACTAAACTCTTGCCACCTTAACTGGCTGCCACGCACTGGCTGGGATCCTGGATACAAACTTGTCCTAATTATAAGCTCAGCAATTCTGTATCCATATTTTTATTATGCTGTAGGTCATCTTCTCTTGTGGGTCAAAGGTTGTTCTCTGGTTTCTGAGAGTGTGGAATGGGTAAGGGAAGTTAAATTGGTGCACTGGCCTGTCAAACATGAGTTCCGCTGTAATGGATTAGTGGATTTAAAGATGTAGCCCTCAGATGTAACATTGCAATGTGTAGATCTTGGTTGGTCTGACTACATTTGAGAATTAGAGATTTCAACGTGCTGATCATACATTCAGCTAGGCTATTATATCTACGATAATCACATATTCTGAAATGGCATACCTATAAATTGCATACCGTTATCCATAAAGATACCTCTAGGCACACCAAATATATTGAAAATAGCATTTGGAGGGTGCATCAGAGTTGTGCTTGACATACTGTGCAACTTTCAAATCCTGAGGTATCTGGTTTAATCGTCAACAATGATGATGGAGTCAGTGCCATATGTAAGAAATCAGAGGTTATTTTGGACCAAGGTTGGGTAAGAAATTTATGTGGAATGAATGGTTCTTTCCGCTGACTTGGCCTCTGCTCTTGACATACCTTGCAATTCTTGATGACTATTTTAATGTCATTGTTCATACGTGACCAATAGACTGTCAATCTCTGCCCATATGTGAGAGATAAAGTTGTTGTTGAGTGTCAGGTCACCAAGATTCCAATATGATGACCTGTCTGCCGTTAAAAATGACTCCATGGGAGATGCCCAGCTCTGTTCCGAAGGCCAAAATGGTCTCACGTAGAAACATAGAAAGTAGAAGCAAGAGGAGGCCATTCGGCCTTCGCGCCTGCTCTGCCATTCATTATGATCATGGCTGATCATCAACTTCAATACCCTGATCCCACCTTTGCCTCATATCTCTTCATCCCTTTAGCCCCAAGAGCTATATCTAATTCCTTCTTGAAATTACGCAATGTTTTGGTCTCAACTATTTTCTATGGTAATGAATTCCACAGATTCACAACTCTCTGGGTGAAGAAATTTCTCCTCACCTCAGTCCTAAAAGGTTTACCCCTTATCCTCAAACTATGACCCCTAATTCTGGACTCTCCCACCATCAGGAATATTCTTTCTGAATCTACCCTGTCTAATCTTGTTGAAATTTTGTAATTTTCTGTGAGATCCCCTCTCACTCTTCTAAACTCCAAAGAATATAATCCTAATGGATTAAATCTCTCCTCATATAACAGTCCCGCCATCCCAGGAATCAGCCTGGTAAACCTTTGCTGCACTCCTACCATAGCAAAACATCCTTCCTCAGATAAGGACACCAAAACTGCACACAATGCTCCAGGTGTGGCCTCACCAAAGCCCTATACAGTAAAATATTTCTATTCCCATACTCAAATCCCATCACTATGAAGGCCAACATACCATTTGCCATCTTTATTGCATGGAGTACCTGCGCGCCTACTTTCAGCGACTGATGCACGAGGACACCAACGTCTAGCTTAGTATCCACCTCTCTCAATTTACACCGATTCAAATAATAATCTGCCTTTCTATTTTTTCTACCGAAGCAGATAACCTCACATTCATCCACATTATATTGCATCTGCCATGCATGCGCCCACTCTCTCAGCCTGGCCGAATCCTGCTGAAGCATCTCTGCATCCTCATCACAGCTCATCCTCCCATCCAACTTTGTATCATCTGCAAATCTGGAGATAGGGGGGCGGGCAACTCCAGCGGGATGGAGTGGCGTGAACCACTCCGGCGTCGGGCCGCCCCAAAGGTGCGGAATCCTCTGCACCTTCAGGGGCGAGGCCCGCTTCGGAGTGGTTTGTGCCCCGCCGTCCGGCGGGGAAGGGACTCGGCACCACGCCAACCGGCGCCGAAGGGCCTCCGCCGGCCGATGCGAGTTGGCGCAGGTGCGAGAGTGCCAGCGTGTGCTGGCGTCATCCCGACGCATGCGCTGGGGGGTTCGTCTCCCCATCGGCCATCGGGGAGGACCACAGCGGCCAATGTGGAGGAATAGAGTGCCCCTACGGCACAGGCCCACCCGCGGATCGGTGGGCCCCGATCGTGGGCCAGGCCACTGTGGGGGCACCTCCTGGGGCCAGATCCCCCCACGCCCCCCCCCACCCCCAAGAACCCCCGGAGGCCGCCCACGCCACCAGGTCCCGTCGGTAAGGGCCTACTCCAATTTACGCCGGCGAGACTGGCAAAAAACGGGCGGGACTTCGGCCCATTGCGGGCCGGAGAATTTAGGTGGCCCCGGGGCCCATTGAGTCGTGCCAGTCCCCGCCATTCTCCGAGGCGGGCAGCGCGATTCACGCCGGGGCGATTTTTGGGGGGCCGGAGAATTCGGAGGACGGCCGGGCGGGATTCACGCCGACCCCTCGCGATTCTCTCACCCGGTGGGGGGGTCGGAGAATCCTACCCAATATGTTTAGCTCCCTTGTCCAAATCATTAATATATGAGAACAGTTGTGATCCCAGCACAGATCCCTGCAGTACCCCACTAGTCACTGACTAGCAATATGAAAAAAACCCATTTATTCCAACCTTTTGCTTCCTGTCCGTTAATCAGCTTTTTATTCATTTCAGGACACCACCCGTAATCCCATGCTCTTTTTAAAAAAAAATTGTGTATCCAATTCATTTTTTCCAATTAAGGGACAATTTAGCGAGGCCAATCCACCTACCCTGCACATCTTTGGGTTGTGGGGACAAAACCCACGCAAACACGGGGAGAATGTGCAAACTCCACACAGACAGTGACCCAGAGCCGGGATCGAACCAAGGACCTCGGCGCCGTTAGGCAACTGTGCTAGCCACTTGTGCCACCATGCTGCCCTATCCCATGCTCTTCAACATGTTTGTGGGCATCCTGAATTGAATTGGGTCATCCTTTGATGATGGATTTCCAGTTTCTATCATAAGGAATCTTTCGCTGTTTCTTCTTGTAGCTGCTGGCATTTTCTTTGTGAAAAATGTAACATATCAATGGATGGACATGCATTCTCCTGCAAATGTAACATCCCAGCTCTCTTGAAACTACCAACATTGTCAAAAGATTATGGAAATGCACGTTCAGTCATGAACTGAGGTGATGGGAGTAGTCTCTGAGATGGATTTTCTGTATGATGTCTGACTAATTCCATCGATTTTTCAAAAAATAATCTTCAATGGGACCTGGTCATCATTAGCTCGGCCAGAAATTAAATTTCCCACCCTTAATTGCATTAAGAAGGTGATGATGCGCTGCCTTTTTGAACCACTGCAGTCCATGTGATGTAGGTACACCCACAATGCTGTTCAGGAGGGCGTTCCAGGATTTGGACCCAGCAACAGTGAAGGAATGGCGATATATTTTCAAGTTAGTGTGTATGTGGCTTCGAGGGAAACTTCCAGGTGGTGATGATCCCATGTGTCTGCTGCCCTTGTCCCTCTAGATGGTAGAAGTCCCAGGTTTGGAAAGTGGTGTTGAAGGAGCCTTAGTGAGTTGTTGCGGTGCATTTTGTCGATGGTGAACACTGCTGCTGCTGTGAGCCAGTGGAGGAGCGGCAGATGTGAAGGTGTTGAAGGTCGTCTTGATGTCCTGTATGGTGTCAAAGTTTTGGAGCTGCACTCATCCAGGCATGTGGAGAGTACTCCATTACACTCCTGACTTGTGTCTTTGGGAAGTCAGCTTTTGATCAATGATAGCCTCCATGATGTTTGTGGGGGATTCAGTGAGGATAATGGCATTTAATATCAAGGGAGTGTTGGTTTGATTCCCTCTTGTTGGAGGGGGTTGTTACCTGGCATTCATGTGGCACAAATATTACTTGCCATTTGCCAGCCCAAGACTGAATATTGTCCAGGTCATGCTGCAAATGGGCATGGACTGCTTCAGTACAGATGGAGGGTGAGAAAGTAAAATCAAGTACTAGTGTTTTGTGTTTAAACAAAGGAGATTACAAGGGGATGAGAGAAGAACTAGCTAAGGTAGACTGGGAGCTAAGACTTTATGGTGGAACAGTTGAGGAACAGTGGAGAACCTTCCAAGCGATTTTTCACAGTGCTCAGCAAAGGTTTATACCAACAAAAAAGGAAGGACGGAAGAAAGAGGGAAAATCGACCGTGGATATCTAAGGAAATAAGGGAGAGTATCAAATTGAAGGAAAAAGCATATAAAGTGGCAAAGATTGCTGAGAGATTAGAGGACTGGGAAATCTTTAGGGGGCAACAGAAAGCTACTAAAAAGCTATAAAGAAGAGTAAGATAGAGTATGAGAGTAAACTTGCTCAGAATATAAAAACAGACAGTAAAAGTTTTTACAAATATATAAGACAAAAAAGAGTGGCTAAGGTAAATATTGGTCCTTTAGAGGATGAGAAGGGAGTTTTAATAATGGGAAATGAGGAAATGGCTGAGGAACTGAACAGGTTTTTTGGGTCGGTCTTCACAGTGGAAGACACAAATAACATGCCAGCGACTGATAGAAATGAGGCTATGACAAGTGAGGACCTTGAGAGGATTGTTATCACTAAGGAGGGAGTGATGGGCAAGCTAATGGGGCTAAAGGTAGACAAGTCTCCTGGCCCTGATGGAATGCATCCCAGAGTGCTAAAAGAGATGGCTAGGGAAATTGCAGATGCACTAGTGATAATTTACCGAAATTCACTAGACTCTGGGGTGGTCCCGGTGGATTGAAATTAGCAAACGTGACGCCACTGTTTAAAAAAGGAGGTAGGCAGAAAGCAGGAAATTATAGGCCAGTGAGTTTAACTTCGGTAATAGGGAAGATGCTGGAATCTATCATCAAGGAAGAAATTGCGAGGCATCTGGATAGAAATTGTCCCATTGGGCAGACGCAGCATGGGTTTGTTAAAGGCAGGTCATGCCTAACTAATTTAGTGGAATTTTTTGAGGACATTACCAGTGCAGTAGATAACGGGGAGCCGAAGAAATTGTGGTATATCTGGATTTCCAGAAAGCCTTTGACAAGGTGCCACACAAAAGGTTGCTGCATAAGATAAAGATGCATGGCATTAAGGGTAAAGTAGTAGCATGGATAGAGGATTGGTTAATTAATAGAAAGCAAAGAGTTGGAATAAATGGGTGTTTCTCTGGTTGGCAATCAGTAGCCAGTGGTGTCCCTCAGGGATCCGTGTTGAGCCCACAATTGTTCACAATTTACATTGATGATTTGGAGTTGGGGACCAAGGGCAATGTGTCCAAGTTTGCAGATGACACTAAGATGAGTGGTAAAGCGAAAAGTGCAGAGGATACTGGAAGTCTGCAGAGGGATTTTGATAGGTTAAGTGAATGGGCTCGGGTCTGGCAGATGGAATACAATGTTGACAAATGTGAGGTTATCCATTTTGGTAGGAATAACAGCAAACGGGATTATTATTTAAATGATAAAATATTAAAGCATGCCGCTGTTCAGAGAGACTTGGGTGTGCTAGTGCATGAGTCACAGAAGGTTGGTTTACAAGTGCAACAGGTGATTAAGAAGGCAAATGGAATTTTGTCCTTCATTGCTAGAGGGATGGAGTTTAAGACTAGGGAGGTTATGTTGCAATTGTATAAGGTGTTAGTGCGGCCACACCTGGAGTATTGTGTTCAGTTTTGGTCTCCTTACTTAAGAAAGGACGTACTGGCGCTGGAGGGTGTGCAGAGGAGATTCACTAGGTTAATCCCAGAGCTGAAGGGGTTGGATTATGAGGAGAGGTTGAGTAGACTGGGACTGTACTCGTTGGAATTTAGAAGGATGAGAGGGGATCTTATAGAAACATTGAAAATTATGAAGGGAATAGATAGGATAGATGCCGGCAGGTTGTTTCCACTGGCGGGTGACAGCAGAACTAGGGGGCATAGCCTCAAAATAAGGGGAAGTAGATTTAGGACTGAGTTTAGGAGGAACCCAAAGGGTTGTGAATCTATGGAATTCCTTGCCCTGTGAAGCAGTTGAGGCTCCTTCATTACATGTTTTTAAGGTAAAGATAGATAGTTTTTTGAAGAATAAAGGGATTAAGGGTTATGGTGTTCGGGCCGGAAAGTGGAGCTGAGTCCACAAAAGATCAGCCATGATCTAATTGAATGGCGGAGCAGGCTCGAGGGGCCAGATGGCCTACTCCTGCTCCTAGTTCTTATGTTCTTATGTTCTTAGTATTTGAATACTCCCGAATGGTGCTGAACATTGTTGAGTCACCAGCGAACGTCCCTTCTGACCTTATGAGGAGGGAAGGTTATTGATGAAGCAGCTGAAGATAGTTGGATGAAGAACACTAGCCTGACGAACTCCTGCAGTGATGTCCCGCGACTAAGCTGATTGAACTCCCAACAATCGCGGCTATCTTCATTTATGCCAAGTATGACTCCAACCAGTGGAGAGTTTTCCCCCGATTCCAATTTACTCCAGTTTTGCTCGGACTCCTTGATGCCATACTCAATCAAATGCTGGCTTGATGTCAAGGGCAGTCACCTCATCTCTTAGTTTGAACTAAGTTTGGAATGAGGCCGCAAGCTGTGTGGCTCTGGCAGACTAAAAATGAGCATCAGTGAGCAAGTTTTTCTGAGTAAGTGCTGCATGACAGCACTGTTTATGAACCCTTCCATCACTTTGCTGATTAGAGGAGACGGATGGCGCAGTAATTGGCCATGTTGGATTTGTCCTGCATTTTGTGGACAGGATACGCCTGGTTAGTCTTCCATATTGCAGGATAGATGCCAGTGTTGTAGCTGCACTGGAGCAGTTCGGCTAAGAGGACAGCAATTTTAGAATTTTGTCAGATTCCATAGCTGCTCAGCCAATTTTGGTGATGGACATTAAAATCCCCACCAAGTTCCTTGCCACCCTTAGTCCTTCTTCCAAGTGGTGTTCGACGTGGGGGCGTACTGATTCATCAGTCAACAAATGGAGGTATTTGGTAATCAGTGGGAGGTTTCCTTGCCCATCTATGACTTGACGCCATGAGACTTTATACGGTCCAGAGTTGGTGTTGAGAAAACTCTCTCCCAATTCTACACCACTGTGCCACCATCTGTGGTGATGACAGGTCTGGGACATTATATGGCATAATCCCGTCTATATAGACTATGTCAGCCTGCTTCTTGACTATTTTGTGGGACAGCTATCCCAATTTTGGCACAAGCCCCCAGATCTCAGTAAGGAGGACTTTGAATGATCATTTGATGGTGTTTCCAAAGCCCAGATTAGTGTTTCAGTCCTTTTTGTTGGCTTTGTAGCTGTTTGATACAACTGAGTAGCTTGCCAGACTAATTAAGAGTCAATCACTTTGCTATGGGCCTCGAGTCAATGACTGAGACAGATGTTTTTTTTAAATTCTGCATTTCTAAACTAAATTTATATTCCACCAGCTGCCACGCTGGGATTTGAACCTGTGTCCCCAGGACTTTAACCTGTATCTCTGAAATACCAGTTCGGTGACATTCCTACTTTATACCGAAAGTTTCAGTTTCGCCATGGCCTTCCACATCTGTAGATATATGCTTTTCATAATTCACAGAGGTTGTATGTTGCCACTTGCCCCTTGTAGTACCCTCAATAACGACGCAAGAGAGTAGAATGGTAAAGAAGGCTTTAATGAGCTAAGAACGAGCCTGATGCAGAGACGGGTGCTGACTGGGTGCCGCCTATACGACTCCCTGGTGGGCGGAGACAGAGGCAGAGTCCCCCAGGGTTCCAAGTCCGGTCTTAAAGGGGACATCACCTTACATGATGATCAGGGTACAGTAACACAGTAACCATTCATCACACTCACCCCCTATTTAAAAAAAGCACAAAGTCCGGCGGAGGTGAAGTGGGATCACAAGTCTATTTGTTTCGGCGGCCTGATCACCCTCGTCAACCTTCTCAGCTCAGGCTGTGGTGCGGCAGACACGGACGTTTTAGTTGAGGGTACATCCGGGAGAAGCAGGCTACTGGCCTGCCTTCCTGGTTGAGGGTAGCAGCCAGGGCGATGTCTGACACATCGCTCTCTACCTGGAAAGTGATGGTTTCGTCCACCGCGTGCATAGCGGCCTTGATGATGTCGGCCTTGATACGGCTGAAGGCCGACCGGGCCTCAGCCATCAGGGGAAATGTTGTGGCCTTTATGAGTGGGTGGGCTTTGTCCACATATTTGGGGACCCACTGGGCGTAATAGGCGAAAAGCCCCAAGCACCGTTTGAGGGCCTTGAGGCTACGGGGGAGGGGAAGTTCTTGAAGGGGGCGCATGCTGTCTGGGTCGGGACCTAGGACCCCGTTTTCCATGACGTGGTCGAGGATGGCTCGTTGGGTTCTGTGGAAAACGTGTTTTTCCTTGTTATAGGTCAGGTGAGGGCTCAGGCGGTCTGGAGGAACTGTTCAAAGTTTGTGTCATGGTCCTGCTGATCATGGCCGCAGATGGTGACATTGTCCAAGTGCGGGTATGTAGCCCACCAGCCTGTGGTGATATAACCACTGTAGATACGTGTACTTGCAGTAGGGGGATGTATGGCTGTACCTGTAATACAGGTTCCTTCGGTAAGCCCATGCCAGCTAGCTCCGCCCACAGGGAGCTTGTGTATTAATATGCATGTGAGTCACTGATACCCTCTCCCCCGCATATCTGATATGGTCAATCAGATTGCACAGTACCGGGTCTTCTCTACTATTGACCTGAAATCCGCCTACCACCAGCTCCCCATCCGAAAAACTGGACCGTCCCTACACTGCCTTCGAGGCAGATGGTCGTCTGTACCAATTTCTTAGGGTTCCCTTCGGCGTCACAAATGGAGTCTCGGTATTTCAATGAGAAATGGACCGAATGGTTGACCGGTACGGACTGCAAGCCATCTTCCCATACTTCGACAATGTCACCATCTACGGCCATGACCAGCAGGACCATGACGCCAACCTTTCTAAATTCCTCCACACCGCATCTCTCCTTAATCTCACGTACAACAAGGAGAAGTGCGTGTTCTGCACAGACCGCTTAGCCATCCTCGGCTACGTAGTCCAAAACAGACTACTGGGGCCCGACCCCGACCGCATGCGCCCCCTCATGGAGCTCCCACTCCCCCACTGCCCCAAGGCCCTCAAACGCTGCCTGGGGTTCTTTTCTTATTACGCCCAGTGGGTCCCACAATACGCGGACAAGGCCTGCCCACTTATCCAGTCCACACATTTTCCCCTCACGGCCGAGGCACAACAGGCCTTCGCCCACATTCGATCTGACATAGCCAAGGCCAGGATGCTCACAGTAGATGATACACTGCCCTTTCAAGTAGAGAGTGACGCTTCAGATGTCGCCCTTGCCGCCACGCTGAATCAGGCAGGCAGACCCATGGCATTCTTTTCACGCACCCTCCACACCTCCGAAATTCGACATTCCTCTGTTGAAAAGGAGGCCCAGGCAATCGTTGAAGCGGTGCGGCACTGGAGGCATTACATGACCGGCAGGAGATTCACTCTCCTCAGTGACCAACGGTCGGTAGCCTTCATGTTCAACAACACGCAGCGGGGCAAGATCAAGAATGACAAACTCTTGCGGTGGAGAATCGAGCTCTCCACCTTTAACTACGAGATCTTGTATCGCTCCGGCAAGCTCAACGAGCCCCCAGATGCCCTCTCCCGAGGTACATGTGCCAGCGCACAAGTGAACCAGCTCCGTGCCTTGCACGAGAGCCTTTGCCATCCGGGGGTCACACGCTTGTACCATCTAATCAAAGCCCGCAATCTGCCCTACTCCGTCGAGTAAGTACGGACAGTCACCAGAGACTGCCAGGTCTGTGCCGAGTGCAAGCCGCACTTCTACCAGCCAGATCGCGCGCGCTTGGTGAAAGCGTCCCGCCCCTTTGAACGCCTCAGCGTGGATTTCAAAGGGCCCCTCCCCTCCACCGACCGCAACACCTACATCCTTAGTGTGGTCGATGAATTTTCTAGGATCCCCTTCACCATCCCATGCCCGCATATGACGTCTGCCATCGTCATCAAGGCCCTGGATTCCATTTTTGCTCTGTTCGGTTTCCCCGACTACATCCACAGTGACAGGGGATCCTCGTTCATGAGTGATGAGCTGCGTCAGTTCCTGCTCAGCAGGGGTATCGCCTCCAGCAGGATGACCAGCTACAACCCCCGGGGAAACGGGCAGGTAGAGAGGGAGAACGGGACGGTATGGAGGGCCGTCCAGCTGGCCCTACAGTCCAGGAACCTCCCAGCCGCTCGCTGACAGCAGGTCCTCCCTGACACGCTCCATTCCATTCGGTCACTACTGTGCACCGCAACTAACAGTACGCCCCATGAACGTGTTTTTGCCTTCCCTCGGAAGTCTACATCCAGGTGTCGCTCCCGACTTGGCTCACGACTCTGGGCCCAGTCCTTCTCCGTAGGCATGTCCAGCACCACAAGGCGGAACCCCTGGTGGACAAAGTACGCCTACTCCACACCAACCCTCAGTATGCTTACGTGGAGTTCCCCGATGGCCGCCAGGACACAGTCTTGCTCCGGGACCTGGCTCCCTCAGGTGCCGATCCCATGCCCACGCCCCTTTTCCCCCCCGCGCCACCCTCCTTTTCCCCGGCGCCCCCGTATTCGTCCCCACCAGGTCCATCCCTCGTCCCCCTGCCCACACTGGAGGACACGGAAGATTTCGGCTCGCTCTCGGAGTCATCCCACCAGCAGCCAGCACCAACACCGCCAGCACCTGCACCATTGTTGCCATCACCGCCTGTGCCGACGTCGCCACCGATCACAGCGGAACGTTCGACCGCCGATTCGGCTCAACCTGTAACCTGCTAACCGGATGGACTCTTGGTTTTCTTTGTTGAACCCTTTTGTAAATAGATCATCCTTTGTATTATAGTTACACATCACCCCCGCTGACTCATTTTTACAGGGGGTGAATGTGGTGATACACAGGTTCCTCCGGTAAGCCCCTGCCGGCTAGCTCCGCCCACAGGAAGCTTGTGTATAAATATGCGTGTGAGTCACTGAGATCCTATTCTACAGCTGCCGCCGGAGGAACAGCATCACACAGCAATAAAGCCTCGATTGTACATGTCTCGAGCCTTTGTGTGCAATTGTTAGCGCCACACAGCCATACTGGTCCACCATTTGGTCCATCGCCCTCTGGAAGATGGAGACCCCATTTGTGACGCCGAAGGGGACCCTGAGGAAGTGGAAGAGCCGGCTGGCTGCTTCGAAGGCAGCATAGGGGCGGTCTTTCGGTCGGATAGGGAGCTGGTGGTAGGCGGATTTGAGATCGACAATGGAAACTACCCGGTATTGAGCGATCTGATTGACCATTTCTGCTATGCGAGGAAGGGGGTGTGCATCGAGCTGCGTGAAGCGGTTTATGGTCTGGCTAAAGTCCACGACCATCCGTTTCTTTTCCCCGGACCGTACTACCACCACTTGTGCTCTCCAGGGGCTGTTGCTAGGCTTGATGACCCCCTCTCCCAGTAAATGCTGGACCTCTGACTTGATAAATGTCACTTCTTGGGCACTGTACCTCAGCTTTCTGGTGGCAACGGGCTTACAGTCAAGAGTGAGATTCGCAAATAGAGAGGGGCATGCGACTTTCAGTGTCGCAAGGCTGCATACCATGAGCGGGGGGCAAGGGTCCGCCGAACTTTAGTGTCAGGCTTCGGTGGCTGAATATAAATCCAGCCCGAGCAGCAGGGGGGCGCAGAGGTGAGGGAGGATATAAAGTTTGAAACAAGCGTATTCGGTGCCGTGGATCGAGAGGTCCGCAATACAATACCCCGTGATTTAGACCGAGTGGGACCCGGAGGTGAGGGCTATGGTTTGGGAGGCGGGATAGGTGCGCAATGAGCAGCGCCTTTCTGTTTCTGGGTAGATAAGGCTCTCCGTGCTCCCAGAGTCGAAGAGGCAGGGAGCGTCGCGCCCGTAGATCTGGACCTGCACCATGGAATTCTGCAGGTGCTTTGGCTGCGTTTGGTCGAGGGTGATCGCTCCCAGTTGCGGGTAGTCCGAGTCCTCAGCCGAGTCGGATTCACAAAATGGCCGCCGCCGTTAGTCGCAAGTGTCGGGTCTAGAAGATGGCCGCCGCAAAGATGGCCACCCCCATGATTCGCACGAGGCAGATGACGCGTCAGAAGGGGGCATGTCCGGTCCCTGCGCAGCCGCATTGCGAGGCCTGCAGGCCTGTGAGTCTGATTTTCAGGCCCGATGATCTTTTTGTTTCTGGGCTTGGGCCTGGCCAGGCAGACTCTCGTTAAATGCCCCTTCTTCCCGCAGTCGCTGCAGATGGCGGAGCGGTCCATGAGGTACGTGCCTAGATTGTGGTGGGCCACTTCCAGCGAGGTGGCGAGCGTTACCGTGTCCTTGAGGTCTTTTGCTCCATTATCGAGTAAACGCTGCCGGATGTACGTCGAATGGATGCCGGACACAAAAACGTCTCTTTTTTTTAAAAATCTTTTTTTTTATAAATTTAGATTACCCAATTATTTTTTCCAATTAAGGGACAATTTAGCGTGGCCAATCCACCTACTCTGCACATTTTTGGGTTGTGGGGGCGAAACCCACGCAGACACGGGGAGAATGTGCAAACTCCACACGGACAGTGACCCAGAGCCGGGATCGAACCTGGGACCTCAGCGCCGTGAGGCGGTTGTGCTAACCACTAGGCCACCGTGCTGCCCCACAAAAACGTCTCTGATGTGCAGGTTCATATGGACTTCCCCTTCACATCCTGATGATTGAAGTTCCTGGCGAGCAAGGTGTGTTTTTCTACAAATTCGTCTAGCGTTTCCCCTGAGCGCTGCCGGCAGGTAGAGAGCAGATCCCGGGCATGTACCTCATTTATGGGTTTGACGAACTGCCTGCGTAGGATCTCGACCGCCTCGTCATAAGTAGTAGCCTCTTGATCGTGGTGGAGATTCTGTGACTCTCCCAGGCGTGGAGTAGGCACAGCTTGCGTGGCCCTGGGATGGGGTCTCCGAGGAGTCCAGGTAGGTCTCGAAGTAGTGGAGCCAGTACTTAAAAATTTCAGTTGCCTCCCGTGTCCGTGCTTCCAGGTTGAGCTTCTCTGGCTTGAGACCTGCGTCCATCCTAACGTAGCTTAGCTTATTAAATTGTAGTACCCTCAATAACAACGCAAGAGAGGAGAACGGTAAAGAAGGCTTTAATAAGCTAAGAACTAGCCTGATGCCGACACGGGTGCTTACTGGGTGCCGCCTACACAGCAGCCCCTTATATATGACTCCCTGGTGGGCGGAGCCGGAGGTGGAGTCTCCCAGGGTTCCAAGCCCGGTCTTAAAGGGGACATCACCTTACGTGATGATAAGGATACAGTAACACAGTAACCATTAATCACACCCCTGTGTTAATCTTGGTCAATAATGAGGAGTTACCAACTTTCTTAGAGCAGATAATTTGAATCTTGTCAAACATTTTGGGATGGTGAGATATCATCTATGATTTCCTCGAGTTTGACACTGTGAAACAGGTGTTCACCACGCTTTGTCTCATCATGTACATCATCGTCATCTTTGGTTGATCAATCATCTCATATGTTTATGTTCCGGACCATCAGTCTTACTGCTGGAAGGTGCCCATTTTGTTTGGTCTGTCTGGATCAGTGCACAGATTCCTGTTGCCGAATCAGCCTTCACTCTACTGCACTTCTGTGGCTAATGGCCATGTTTATGACATCTGTGTTCTTGTTTTGCTCGACTCTCGCTCGCTTGCTATCGATCCAGCCCACACCCTGGTCACTCATTTTCCCTGACGGAGCGACCTGCTGCTGGTCCTTTCGTTGCGCTGTGCCACTCACTGAACTGACAGACTGTGAAACGGCAACCTCACCACGAGGGATCTGTCTGCTTACCAGCTCTTTATTTGAGCACACGCTCAGCACTCTGTCTGTGCAGTCGCCAAGTTACGGTTTGAACAATCTCCTATATTGCTACCTGGTTAGAATGTTGGCGGTTGTCTCATGTTACTTTGAAAATGTTGAGACGGTTCACCATGTTGTAGCTGCCAGGTTGCTGCCAGGGTGAGCACGATGTGGCTTGGAAGGAAACACTGCTGCACACGTGTGTTATATATAAATAAAGGCACCAATCATTCACAAGGGAAAGTGCAAACCTGTTGTGGGTTCCTTTATTAATTCTCAGCACATGTGAATAGATAAACATGGACAGAAAACTTGAGGGCACAGTAGTGGGTAAGTGTCCTGTGCTCCAAAGTGAAACTGAAGCTGGATCATATTATAGGGCAGCACGGTAGCCTTGTGGATAGCACAATTGCTTCACAGCTCCAGGGTCCCAGGTTCGATTCCAGCTTGGGTCACTGTCTGTGTGGAGTCTGCACATCCTCCCCGTGTGCGCGTGGGTTTCCTCCGGGTACTCCGGTTTCCTCCGGATGTGCAGGTTAGGTGGATTGGCCATGATAAATTGCCCTTAGTGTCCAAAATTGCCCTTAGTGTTTGGTGGGGTTACTGGGTTATGGGGATAAGGTGGAGGTGTTAGCCTTGGGTAGGGTGCTCTTTCCAAGAGGCGGTGCAGACTCGATGGGCCGAATGGCCTCCTTCTGCACTGTAAATTCTATGATATCTGCTGGCACAGCAGGAGACGCAGAGCAAAGGCACCCAGTGTTTAGGTAAGTGAGGAGTTGGGTCACTGGGGCCACTCAGGCAGTCACTGGCAAGGGCTGTTGTGCAGGTTGGGGGGGGGGGGGGGAGAGGCAGGATGTTTGTGAGGGCAGGGGAGTTCCTTCAGGGCCACAGCAGGGCCTCTGTGGGGCACAGGTTGCTCAGCCTGAGCCCCCAGGGAAGCCACCAGCTTTTATTGGCTGCACTCCGGCTGCACTCATACAACATTTTGCAACTTAGAAGTGTCTATGTTGCAGAACAAATACATATTCATTAAACCAGAAATCTTAAAACATAAATCAACTATTGGAACTAAATCCATTGTTTGCATGCAGTTTATTTTGTTTGAATTCAAAGGCCGATACTTAATACTAAGAAAGAAAATAACATGTTTCCCTTCACATACTTGCTGACTTCACGGACTCTACACAGTAATGCTGTGAAACTGAATTAAGACATCTTATTGTGCAGCAAACAGTGGGATCACTGAGCATCAATCCTGCCTCCGGCTTGGAGTCTGGGCGCTAGTACACATTTAGATTGGAAGTGACATGTGCAATGATCTGTGCCAGGTATGTCACTGGTTATGGCAATCCTAGTTTTGACGGGGTAGGGAGGATGGAGGAGGTGGCCGGTCCAACTTGGTATGCAAAAAGGCAACCAGAGGCCTCAGATTTCCTGTTGCACTGGGTGTGAGGTGACTGCATGGCAAACATAGAACATGGAGTATACAGTGCAGAAGGAGGCCATTCAGCCCATCGAGTCTGCACCGACCCACTTAAGCCCTCACTTCCACCCTATTCCCGTAACCCAATAACCCCGCCTAACCTTTTTGGTCACTAAGGGCAATTTAGCATGGCCAATCCACCTAACCTCCACCTCTTTGAACTATGAGAGGAAACCGGAGCACCCAGAGGAAACCCACGCAGACACGGGGAGAACATGCAGACTCTGCACAGACAGTGACCCAGCAGGGAATCGAACCTGGACCCTGGCACTGTGAAGCCAATGTGCTATCCACTTGTGCTACCGCGCTGGGAATAACAATCAGGCTGCTTCATCTGGGAAGGAAAAAACAAATTCAAAAAGTGCCCCAATTTGCAATCCTATATCTCAACCAAGCCCAGAAAGTGACAGGAAGCAATATGACAAGGATCAATTTAAGTTACAAATCTGTAACATCAGGATTTGAGACAAGTGGATTAGATGACGACAGTTCCTGAAAATGGAGAGCGTCTTCAACCTTACAAATTGATAATGGGCTTCTCCTTGTTACCTGTGCACTAGGTCATTTTGTTGCCATTTATTTCTTCCTGCCAACTTTGTCAAGTATTTGCTGATGAAATATATATTTCACTTCTAATTTGTACCATTTCTACACTGAAGTTTGGCACTCAACTGATGGATGGTATCACTGATAACAGCAGGCATTTTAATCACAATACATACAGTCTGCTGTGATGGACGACTTGTCTGTTTAATTGAATTGTTATTGACAGTGTGTGTAGTCTCTGGTTCTTGCTATTGGTTTCATTGTATAGGGCCTGTTGTAGGAAGACAGACCTGTTTGGTCTATTTTAAATGAACCATGCCTCGATTTTAATGAAAAACGGCCTTGTGTTGTTGTTAATTGAAAGTCAAACATATGAACATGATTCATCAGCCAGGAAATAAAATGCAGCCACTCACTCTGGAGCAGATTTCAGGGAAAAGAACAACAGAAGCGAAACTTACATATAGTTTGGGAAACTTTTGCTGCTACCATTTTCCCAGCTCCTTTTGCCCCCCTCCCGCCCCCCAGGAGCATATATTATAAATCTGCAGGTCCTGTTCCCTGGTCCATTGTGATTTATTTTCACATATAAACTGGCAAGCTGCACAAGCTGGGCAGCATGGTAGCACAGTGGTTATCACTATTGCTTCACAGGGCCAGGTCCCAGGTTCGATACCCGGCTTGGGTCACTGTCTGTGGGTTTCCTCCGGGTGCTCCGGTTTCCTCCCACAAGTCCCAAAGGATGTGCTGTTAGGTCATTTGGACATTCTGAATTCTACCTCTGAGTGCCGGAATGACGAGGGGCTTTCCACAGTATTGCAGTGTTAATGTGAGCCGACTTGCGACAATAAATATTATTAGTATGTTATTACACTTCATGCTACAAGTACGAAAATCAAGATGAGAAGATGAAAGCAAAATGATTGCGCTGCAACTTTATAAATCACCGATTGGGCCCCAGCTGGAGGGCTGTGGAAAATGCTGGGCACCACACTTCAGGGATTATGGAAAGGCCTTTGAAAGGTCACAGAGGAGATTCATCAGGACGTTGCCAGAGCTGAAAGATTCCAGTTATGAGGAGAGGTTAGGAAAGATAGGACTGTTCTCCTCAGAACACAGATTAAGTTGTAAAAAATTTCAATAAGGTAGACAGGGAAAAAAGTATCCAACCTGACAAACCAAGAACTAGTGCTCATGAATTCAAAATCATTGGCAAATGATCTAGTGGGGAAATGAGAAGAATGATTTTCACATGAGAATTATTGGGATCTTGAACAATCTGCCCCAAGCTGATTCTGTCAGTAATTTTAAGAGTGAATTAATCAGGCACTGAGCTTCTACCTCAACTCCACCTTCAAGCTTTATCTGGGTTTATCCAAGCTGGGTTGTGGGGATAGGGTGGAGGTGTGGGCTTAAGTAGGGTGCTCTTTCCAAGTGCCGGTGCAGACACAATGGGCTGAATGGCCTCCTTCTGCATTGTAAATTCTATGATTATAAATGCCAAATTACCCAGTATCCATCATGGACATACCTGAGGATTCATTCTGAGAAAAATATTAACAAAGTTAGTGGGCGTGATTCCTCCATCGGGCGGCTAAGACCCGACGCCGGCGTAAAAACGAAAGTGTTTTACTCCGGCATCGGCGCCCGTTCCTTGACCTGATTCTCCGGGCCACAGTGGGGTAGCATGGCACTGGAGCGGCCCACAGCACTCCAGCTGCTGATCCTGGCGTGATCCCGGCGCCACGGGGTCCGCGCATGTGCCGTTGGGCCAGCGCCAACGAGGGCATGCGCAGTGGCCTTCTTTCCTGCACCGGCCCTGACGCCAAATGGCGCTGGGATACGGGAGCCGGCGCGGAGGAAAGGAGGCCCCCCAACAGAGAGGCCGGCCCGCAGATTGGTGGGCCCCGATCGCGGGCTAGGCCACTATGGAGGCCCCACCGGGGACGGACCCCCCCCCCCCCCCCCCCCCCCCCACCTTACCCCCCAAAGGCTGCCCCCGGAACCTTCAACAGCGCTGGTGAGACTCGGCTTTTTGGTGACGGCCGTTCGGCCCATCTGGGCCGGAGAGTCGGCGCATACCCAAACCGGCACCACGCCGACCACACCGGCCCCAGTGGCTCTGCTCTGCGGAAAATCGTGTTCCGGCATCGGGGCGGCCAGGCGCGATTCGCGCGGCCCACCGCCGATTCTCCGACCCAGCGGGGGTTCGGAGAATTGTGCCCATTATCTATGGAAGACTTTGGGCTGAATTCTCTGGTTCCCCAAGTCACGTGTCTCTCAGCGGGGTCTGCTGGCGGCGGGGTTCTCTATTTCCAATGCCTGTCAAGGGATTTCCGAATAAGGTCAGCCTGTGGGTGGGAGTGCACTGCTGGTTGTAATGATATATATATAGTCAGGATAGTGAAGGGTTAATAGTTACATCTATGTGTAAATCAAACATTAGATGTCATTACTCATTCACTGTATTTAAGACAGTCTCTCATGGAATTTTGGAAGAAGCTGAAGATAACATGGAGAGAGCAGAGTAAAAGTTGATTTGAGATATAGCACAAGATCAATTCATAGTGTAGTTAGTAGTTAGATAGAATACTGAATACTGTAGTACAGATTCAATATCATTTGTTTATCATCTATAACTCAGTAGAGTGTGCGAACTTCATTTAATTAGTAGTGTAAAAATAAATTTGTTTTGTTCAATCTTTTGATTGGTTTATTCTTTGTCAACACTACATCAGGTCATTCTGGAAGAAAAGACAAAGAAAACAACATATTACCAAATGTGGTAATATAACATGGTACCAGGTTGCTGCTACATTTATTTAGATAGATTAGTTAGAATCTAGCTAACAGAAAAAACTAGCACACGACTCAGACATTGAAGAACAGACTGCTTACAGACCAGTTGCTGCAAAACACCGAAGAATCCCCCACTCATGCAGAAAGTTCAATCTCTACGACAGCTCAGGATATCTGGTAAACTAGATGTTAACTGGCGAGTGTTCAAACAACAGTTTCAGCTATATCTGTCTGCATCTGATTTAAATAATGCAAATAATGATCGGAAACAAACATTATTCCTCACAATGGCGGGTCCACAAGTCATAGAACTATAAAACTCATTTCAATTTGCAACGAATGAAGTTAAAACTAAATATGATGTTGTATCTACACGACAAGATACAAATTAATGAAACATGTGAGAGTTTTGTCTTTCAGAAAAGGGTGGGGAGTTGATTGATTGCTTCATGACTGATTTAAAACTCAAAGCTCAAACATGTAATTTCTCCATCCTTTTCTGATTCTATGATCATAGATCATAGAATTTACAGTGCAGAAGGAGGCCATTCGGCCCATCGAATCTGGACCGGCTCTTGGAAAGAGCACCCTACCCAAGGTCAACACCTCCACCCTATCCCCATAACCCAGTAACCCCACCCAACACTAAGGGCAAGTTTGGACACTAAGGGCAATTTATCATGGCCAATCCACCTAACCTGCACATCTTTGGACTGTGGGAGGAAACCGGAGCACCCGGAGGAAACCCACGCACACACTGGGAGGATGTGCAGACTCCGCACAGACAGTGACCCAAACCGGAATCGAACCTGGGACCCTGGAGCTGTGAAGCGATTGTGCTATCCACAATGCTACCGTGCTGCCCAAATTGATCAGAGACCAAATTGTCTTTGGAATTGTAGATGGTAAGCTCAAGGAACGTTTGCTGAGATAGAAAGATCTGGAGCTTGAAAACGCAATTGAAATGTGTCGAATGCATGAATTGTCTAAGATTCAGTATTCTGAGATTCTGCAAAAAGAAAAGGGTGCGAAAACGAGCCTCGAGACCAAGTGCATGGGAGCTGTGGCACAGCTCAGAAAAATGCACGTTTCGGATGGCAGCCACGTTGCGCACATGCATTCCCGACCTATACATGCGCACTTTGCAAAAAGACTGAAGACGGAAGAAGACCGATCTGTGCATGCACGAAGGCACTGTACGCATGATGACACAAAAGTGATGTTGTATGGATGCTGTAGACACACCCACCCAGACAGGTGTTTCTTTGGCTGCAGATGTGACTCCAGGATGGTGTGTTGGCTCCTTGGTTCCAGGGTCCGGAATGTCACTGAGCGGCTGCAGGGTCTCCTGAAGGGGGAGAGTGATAACACAGAGGTCTTGGTTCACATTGGTTCCAACAATACAGGTAGAATGAGGGATGAGGCCTTCTACCCGGAAGTTAGGTGGCAAGGCAATCGGCTAAAGAGCAGGACCCCAAAGGTTGTAATTTCTGGATTACATCCGGTGCCACATGCTAGTGAGTACAGAAATAGGAGGTAAGACAGATGAATGCATGGCTCAAGAGTTGGTGCAAGAGGGAGGGGTTTAGCTTCCTGGACCAGTGGGATTTTTCTGGGGAATGTGGGACCTGTACAAGTGGGACGGTCTGCACCACAACCAGAATGGGACCAAAGCCTGTGTGGGTGGGTTTGCTAGTGTGGTAGGGAGGGATTTAAACTAGTTTGATCACGGAATTCTCCATCGGCATAATCCTCTGATCGGCCGACAGCATACCCACGCCCACGGGTTTCCCGATGGCATAGAGTGGCCACAATGGGAAACCTCATTGGCCAGCTGTGGGAACGGAGAATTCCACAGCTTGCGGGGGCAGCCGCGCAGGAAAACACGGCTAGCAGACCGGAGAATCCTGCCGGATTCCAAACAGACACAGCGTGTTGAGTTTCAAGGCAGTAAGGCGAGATTGGGTGGCCTCTGTTTTAAAGTTAGGAGTATCATAGGTAAGAGTTAAGGGCATGCATTGACCCATGGAGTTGTGATGTTTTTGCCATCACAGAGATGGAGTTGAGAGAAAAGCAGGATTGGCAGCTCAATATTCCGGGGTTTCGGGTCTTCAGGCAGGGCAGGGGAGGGTGGAAAAGAGGAGGTGGTTTTGCATTATTAATTAAGGAGTCTGTCACTGCAGTGAGGAGGATCGATATCGAGGAAGGGTTTTCTAATGAAGCTTTGTGAGTAGAGTTTAGGAATAAAAATAGGGCAGTCATACTGCTGGAAGTGTATGATAGACCACCAAATAGTCAGCGGGCAATAGAGGAGCAGCTATGTTCAATTCAGCGAGGTGTGTAAAAACAATATCAATGTAAATATATTAGAGGATTTCAACTTTCCCAATATTAATTTAGATAGTCACATTGTAAAGGGTTCAGAGGGAGCTCACCTACTGTATTTTTAATCAGTACGCATAAGAAGCCAACGGGATTGGGTTTGAAGTGGGTGGAGTAAATCATACTGGTTATTTTAGATATCCATCCACCTTCATCACATGGACAAAAATTAAATTTCTACCCTTCATCTTTAAATATTGAATGAAACTTAGTGGTGTGCCAATTTGTGTTGTCCCTCTGTTAATCGGCCTTATCATGGAGGCATTCTGTAACAGAGCACCTCAGTTATGAGAGGATCTTAAATAATAGTCACGCCTTCCTCTTGTGCAATGTTTTCATTTTGCATAAATCTACAGTTTCCTCACTGCCGTGATTTTCATGTTATATTTCCACCATTGCAATTTTCAAGTGCCACAGCGCATTAGCATGAATTGTTTACATGTAAATGACTGAGGTGTCACACACTGTGCAGCATGTCAGATCTGATTTGCCAGTTTGCAGATGCTGTTAATTGACTATGACATTATTAGGAACACATTTTTAGTGATGCTGTGGGTATCATAAAACAGAATTGCTCCAATGGAGAAGCCAATATGGAGTGAAACATGGCTAAATGTGATGAGCTAAGCTTCAAATATAACTCTTCAAAAGCTTAAATACACGGGCAGCACAGTGGCCTAGTGGTTAGCACATCCGCCTCACGGCGCTGAGGTCCCAGGTTCGATCCCGGCTCTGGGTCACTGTCCATGTGGAGTTCGCACATTCTCCCCGTGTCTGCGTGGGTTTCGCCCCCACAACCCAAAAATGTGCACATTAGGTGGATTGGCCACGCTAAATTGCCCCTTAATTGGAAAAAATAATTGGGTAATCTAAATTTATAAAAAAAAAGCTTAAATAGACCTTGGCACAGCTTTGCCTTGAATCACAGTTGCAGATAGTCATATGTTACTGTTGAGGAACGAAGATGAAACATGAACAAGAATTTGTTAGCTCCAACTTAACTGGAGATGCAGTTGCTCTTTTATCATCGGGATATCATGTTATTGGTAGCATTGTTTCTATCAAATATTAGTCTGAAAAACCCTAAGTTACATCAATACTATTGTAGTTATGCCATTTGCAAGAAAGTCTAGAGAAATGGTTAACAACTTTTAGGCTCTTAAAAGTTCAGAGGAATTCCTAACAGCATGAAGAATTTGTTCCTTGAGGTTAAATGACACGGGATAAACTTGAGTAATCCATATAAAATAACAAACCAGAAACCAACAGCAAAAAATCAATGTAAAAAAAAAATTGACTGATGATAGTGAGAAAATTGCTACAAAGGAATGACATGAACTGTTTGCTTGATGTCATGATCCTACAGAAATACTATAGTTAGTACAGGCAGATATCCAATATATTCCAGGAATTAAGATGCTTCTTCCTCAGCAGCAGTTTCTTGCTGTTGTTCTTCAAACAAGTGAGACAAACTGTTGTAAGTGGTGCATAATCAGCCCAGACGATTAACTCTGCGACAGAGCACAGTGCAAGCTCTGGAGCCTCACTCCATCCAACTTGGGTTTCAATTCAGAACAGGACGATACCTATAAACAGCCCAGCATGAATTGCTTTTGTCTGTCCTCGCCCATGTGTTAGGAGCATGGCCGACAGCTCCAACCAGTTCAGAGAATGAAAACAGTACACCACTGACGTTGGGAATCTCAAAAATAAACAGGAAATGTTGGAAGTGATCAGCAGATCAGGCAGCATCTGCGGAGAGGGTAACAGTTAACGGGCGGAATTTTCCTGGTACCCAAGGGGACGGGCGAACCACGCGAGAGGTCATAGACATCGGTGCAACCGAAAGATCCTGCTGGCGGCCAATGGCCAGTCGTCTCCGCTGCCAAAAAGTGGGGAGGGAAGGTCGGAAAATCCTGCCCTACATTTCGGGTCGATGACCCTTCAGCAGAACTCTGCTTTTTCGTTTTGCGCTCCAAACAGTTCCTAATTTGTCACATAGATTCCACAGAATTGAGGGGAATCTACAGTAAAAATGTTTCATGGCGGTAGTGGGTGTTCTTCTGAGTTTGTGATTGCATGGAGGATCTACGAGTGGAATTTTCCATTCTGGGATTAAGTCCTGAGGCGGGGTGAGAATGGGAAAAGTTTCCTACTGGGGAGTGCGGTGTGGATTTGCACATATCATGTGACAGTGATCTAATTAATTATACAGTCGGGGTTTTCTCGACGTATTGCATGGTGGGGCGAGCAGAATGACTCATGCCCTGCCATCATATCCGGGTGCCATATTTATAAAGCACCCAGACATTAACCTATCCATCATTGAAGGCGAAGATCCATTTCCTGGAAGGCCCTGAAGTCAGAAGATCCACGTGGTCGATGCTTCACCCACCCGTTGCTGCATGGTGATGTTCCAGAGCGCTGTCACTGGAGGCTCCCATCTTTCTTTCTGATCACCGTGAGCTGCCCGAGCCCTTCCTGCTGGTAAGTCTGGCACTTGAATGCCACTCTGGTCCAGGATGTTTTCTGGACTGGCATGAAAACCCGCTGGCTATGTGGATCACTGGGCATGGGGTTGGTATCTGCTGGGCCTTCATCAATTCTGGCCTTGGGTGACGGTGCAGAGTTTGCACGTTCTCCCTCTGTCTTGCGGGTTTCCTCCGAGTGCTCCGGTTTCCTCCCACCATTCAAAGATGTGCTGCTTTGACAAAGAGTCATCGGACTCGAAACATTCTCTCCCCACAGATGCTGCCAGACTTGCTGAAATTTTCCAGCATTTTCTCTTTTGTCAAAGATTTACTGCTTAGGAGAACTGGCCATGCTAAATTGCCGCCTAGTGTCCACGGATTTGTTGGTTAGTTTGAGGGCATGAGACGATATGCGGTGGGGGAGTGGATCAAGGTGAGGTGCTCTTTCAGAGGGTCCATGCAGAATAGATGGGTTCAATGGCTTCCTTATGCACTGCAGGGATTTGATAATCCGTATCCCAATTAACTTGTTGCAAAGCAGTAATACACCAGCCTCTGAAAGGAACGCAACCCACGATGATGGGTGGAAGTGTACGTTTCCAACATCACTTCATAGAACATAGAACAGTACAGCACAGTACGGGCCCCTGGCAGGAAACTGATTTTGTCCCACAGCACATTGTTACCCCAACATTTACATTAAACCTGCCACGAAGCTGCTGGGAGAATTCTGCCCTTTGAGTCGGAAACAGGAAATATTGTTCCCTAGCTTTAATATACCTAATCTTGATATGTACATATTTTCAGAAGAAAACTTGGACATAAGGATGGAATTTTAACATGTGTGGGGACCCTAGTCATTTTTTAAAAATCCATTTCTGGGATGTGGCTGGAACAGCATTTATTGCTGATCCCCAATTGCCCTTGAGAAGATGGTGACGAGATGGTGACGACTCTGCCCATAGATATAGGAATACGCACAATGCTCTTAGAGAAGGAGCTCCAGGATTTTGAGTCAGTGACAGTGAAAGAGCAGTGATATACTTCCAAGTCAGGATGATGAGTGGTTTGGAAGAGAACTTGCAGGTGGTGGTGTTCCCATGTGTCTGCTGCCCTTGTCCTTCTAGATGGGAGGGACTGTCGGTTTGGACGATGCTACCAAAGGAGCCTTGGCGAGTTCCTGCAGTGTATCTTATAGATGGTACAAATTGCTGCCATTGTGGGTTGGTGGTGGAGGTATTGCCAATCAAATGGGCTGCTTCTCCTGGATGATATTGAAGCTGGGCTCATCCAGGCAAGGGTAGGGTTTTCCATCACACTCCTGACTTGTGCCCTGCAGATGGAGGACAGGCTTTGGGGAGTCAGGGGCTGAATTATTCACTGCAGGATTTCTAGCCTCTGACCTGCATTTTAGCCACAGTATTAATATGGCTAGACCATTTCAGTTTCTGATCAATGGTAACCCTCAGGACATTGATAGTGGGGGATTCAACAATGGTAGAACATTTTCAAGGGGTAACAGTTAGATTTTGTCTTGTTGGAGATGGTTATTGCTCGGACTTGTGTGGAGCAAATGTTATTTGCCTCTTTCCGGCCCAAACCTGGATATTGTCCAGCTCTTGCTGCATTTGCACATGTGCGTCTTCAGTATCTGAAGAGTTGCAAATAGAGCCAAACATCGTGCAGTCATCAGTGAACATCTCAACTTCTGACCTTACGATGGGAGGAAAGTCGTTGATGAAGCAGCTGAAGATGGTTGGGCCTTGGGCACTACCCTGCGGAACTCCTGCAGTGATGTCTTGGAACGGAGATGACTGACCTCCAACAACCACAACCATCTTCCTTTGTTAGAGGTATGACTCCAACCAGTGGAGAGATTTCCTCCTGATTCCCATGGACTCCAGTTTTGCTTGGGCTCCTTGATGCCATCATCGGTCAAATACTGCCTCGATATCTAGGGCAGACAATTTCACTTCACCACAATCCCCTTGCATTAGGAACAGAGAAGTTGCAGCAACAACTTTGTTTTCTTGGCTTTTTCAATCAAGTCAGCATCTGACATCTGGGTTTCACAACAAATTAGCACAAGCAGGTGCGATCATTACCCATGAGTCCATTTCAGTGGAAGTACATCACAGAACCCAGCAAATGTGCAGATTTCAGCATTGTCCAGGGGTTTGAACAGAGGAAGAAATGGTAGCAATGGTTCCCAACATTGTAAAGCTGTATCTCACTTCACAAAAGCCTCCTGAGAACTGATCCTACGGTCTTTAAGAGAGGTTCCTTTCTTGCCAAAGCTGCGGTTTGAAGGAACTAAAGAAAGACACAGCTGAAGATTGCACAGGACATGAGCATCAGGAGTACTTAGACTGTGTATTATAAAACACAGCTGTTGCCAGGATCAGCTGGGACAGGTGGAGGTGAAACATTTCTAAGCTGAAGAGCTTTCTACAGCTGGGAAACATTTAGCAGTGATTTGTTTAGTTTGCCATTTTACAGGCACGTACCTGGATTTGAATCTCATTGCTTCGAACAAGGTCAGACCACTGACAGACTTTCAGAAATAGTTCTCGTATTCTCTGTGGAAATACCCTCTTTATTATCGCGAACAAAGAGAAGGAGGTTTGCAAGACGGAGCAAATGAGATCCCGGCACCACATCAGAAATGACCACCCTCATAGAGCACATGAGGATCTTAGATGGCTCATGGGACAGCTCTAATCTTAGAACAAGAAAACGCAGCAGATCAGGCAGCATCTGTGGAGCAAAACAGTTAACATTTCAGGCTGGTGACCTTTCATCAGAATGGACAGTGGAACTGCTCTATTATCCATTATCTGTTCAGCAGCTTCAATTATCGACCCACTTTGTGGCTGTGGAGCTGACAGCCAAATTGTCTAAACTCATTTCGGAAGCTACAGGCAGTTTGACTGTGGGAGGATGCCATAGTGGTAATGGTGGTGTAGTGGGTATGCTGTCCATTAGTTCAGACTATTGCTCTGGAGACATGGGTTTAAATCCCTGCACAGCAGTTGGTGGAATATAAATGTTTTAAAAAGTCAAACTGTAAGCTCGTCTCAGTAATGGTGACAATGGGCGCGGTTCAGTGGACACCAGTTAAAGTCAGCCGAGCGGCATATTGAGCGGGGTGTTCCTCGAGAAACACCCCGCTATCCAACAGCATTTTGCCTTTTTTTTTGGCCTCGGGAGGATCGTCTCCACCGAGGCCGGCACTTAGAACAATTTCCTGCTGGTGAGCTGAAGCTCATCAACAGAAAAGGATCCTCACACATCAGGGACGGAATTCTCCGACGCCCCGATCAGCGTGCCCCCCACGGCGATTTTCTGGCCCGCGATGGGCCGAAGTCCCGCCGCTGACAGGCCTCTCCCGCCGGCGGGAATTGGAGCACCTCTGGTGCTGGCGGGATTGGCGGCGCGAGCGGGCTCCCGGGGTCCGGGGGGGGGGGGGCGCAGGTCAATCGGACCCTGGGGGATGCCCCCACGGTGGCCTGACCCGCGATCGGGGCCCACCGATCGGCGGGCGGGCCAGTGCCATGGGAGCACTCTTTTTCATCCGCCGCCGCCACATCCTCCACCATGGCGGAGGCAGAAGTGATCCCCCCGACCGCGGATGCGTCGGAGGTGACGTCAGCGGCTGCTGACGTTCCGGCACATGCACGGACCAGCGAAGGCTTTTCGGCCAGCCCCGAAGCTGGGTGGTGTAGCGCCAAAGGCCTTTGGCGCCAGTTTTGGCGCCGGCTGGCAGACCGGAAACCACTCCAGCGCGGGCCTAGCCCATTCTCTGCACCTTTGGGGAGGCCCGACACTGGAGTGGTTGGCGCCACTCCGCTACGTCGGGACCCCCCGCCCCGCCGGGTAGGGGAGAATCCCGGCCCCAGGGCACCAATAAGGCTGGCAGTTCCGATCTCCCCCCCCCCCCTCTTTCAGTCCTCCGTAACTGTCCCCCTGTGCCCCCCTCCCCCCCTCAACCGTAAGGCTCCTTTAAGTATGCAGATATGGATCTCGCCCAGTGAGGGTGAGATCCAGATCGCGCTGGGTGCCACGAGTCTGGTGACTCGCGCAAGGTTTCTTGCCTGGCACGGCGCCCAATTTGGGGCTTGTTCGAGATTCACCTGTTGGGCCCAGATCCGCAATGGGGTCACTGAATCATGGCCAACGAATGTTGTAAAAACCCATCTGATTCACTCATAACCTTTACGGAATGAAATTTGTTGTTCTTACCTGGTCTGGCCTACATGTGACTCCAGAACAATAGCCACGTTTTTGGAAATTAGCAATGGGCAATGAATGCTGGTCTTTTCAGTCATGTCTACATCCCATGAAAGAATAAAGAAAATGATAATAACAGCCATGTTGCAGTGCAGCCATTCACTCACCCTGCTATTGAAGCAATTTGAACAGTGGAGAATCCATCGGCTCTGGCAGTAAGGCTGTCCCATTTTACCAGGGCTATGCGATAACACACACATGTTATTTTGCAAGTTACCACCGAACACCTTTTCAACTATTTGAACACGAACACAGTCGCAATGTGCAGATGGTGTATGACAAAATGAAGATGATAGTTTACATCTAAGTCTGATACAATGGTAAACCATAATTCAATCCTCCTTTCAGCACCTCGAAGACCATTTCATAGAATCAGAGAATTTACAGTGCAGAAGGAGGCCATTAGGCCCATCGCTGCTCAAGCCCACGCTTCCACCCTATCCCCGTTGCCTCACTTAACCTTTTTTTGGACACTAAGGGCAATTTAGCATGGGCAATCCACCTAACCTGCACAACGTTTGGACTGTGGGAGGAAACCGGAGCACCCGGAGAAAACCCACGCAGTCAGGGGGAGAACGTGCAAACTCCGCATAGACAGTGACCCAAGTTGGGAATCGAACCTGGGACCATGGAGCTGAGAAGCAACTGTGCTAACCACTGTGCTACTGTGGATAGTCAAGTTTATTCCTTTCTCCAGTGGATAAAGATCTGACTCAGAGTGGCTTGGGTGGTTGTGGAAGATTGAATTGTCATTGAACCACTTTTAATTTTAAAGCCACAATCCCACTGAATGATTGAGAGGGGCGCTTTGTTGCAAATTATTTATTCATTTATTCAGCTTCGTCGCTCCACAATTCAAGACTAAATGGTGTTGATACTCTTGATGATGAAGCCCGGGTTTGGTTGGATCTCGAAACACATGGATGTTTGCGTGCATTCAGAGGGCTCTCCAGTGACTGTTACAAGGACTATTACAGCACAGCAGGCTAGGGTGCAAGGTGTCCGCCTTTGACTTATGTTGGATACCATGGGCGGGATTCTCCGTTTCCCAACACCGATTTCGTAATCGGCGATTAGGCTGGGAATCCATTTTTACGACTGAAACGTGGGCGGCGCCTGTTTTACGCAGTTTTGTATGCTCTGCCCCCTCCAAAACTGCACGCCGTTGGGAGGCCTCAGGATGTCACCTGATGGCTCTCCCCTGATGCTCCACCCCTGATGGGCTGGTTCACGACCGTGCGGTTGACATTTGGTCTTAGCCGTGAGGGAACCCAGCATGGCGGCTGCGGACTGCGTCCAGCGCCGCCACAGTCCAGCGGGAGCCATACCGCTGGCCAGGGGCCTTCGGCGAGGGCTGGGGAGACTGGTGACGAGTGGCCAGTAGGTGGCGAGGGGGTGTCCAAGGGGCACTAACTGGCAGGCTGCGTCCGCGCGCGGCCGGCCCCATGTTGTTCGATGCGACCGTTGCAGGTCGTCGCCGTGAACATGCATGGCCATGACCCGGCAATTCTCCAGCCGTCTATTTCGTGGAGGACGGGTGTTTTACCTGGCACGATTGCTAACCCCTTACCGGTTGCAGCATCGGTGAAGCGATGGCGCCGATTTCTTTGCACGGTAGCATTGTGGATAGCACAATCGCTTCACAGCTCCAGGGTCCCAGGTTCAATTCCGGCTTGGGTCACTGTCTGTGTGGAGTCTGCACATCCTCCCCGTGTGTGCGTGGGTTTCCTCCGGGTGCTCCGGTTTCCTCCCACAGTCCAAAGATGTGCAGGTTAGGTGGATTGGCCATGATAAATTGCCCTTTGTGTCCAAAGTTGCCCTTAGTGTCCAAAGTTGCCCTTAGTGTTGGGTGGGGTTACTGGGTTATGGGGATAGGGTGGAGGTGTTAACTTTGGGTAGCGTGCTCTTTACAGGAGCCGGTGCAGACTCGATGGGCCGAATGGCCTCCTCTGCACTGTAAATTCTATGTAAAATTTATGTTATGGATCCTCTGCACTTAGCCTCTGAATCGGAGAATCCGGCCCCATGTTTAAGTTGTCACCTTGAGTACCTGATTTGAAAGTGGGGAGGAGTATTAATGCAGTCAGGTCTGGCAGGACTCTGGCTAGACTTCACATACTCTAAAAAGAAGAGGAATTCAAAAAGAGCCAGCATCATTCAAATCCAGTCTTTGAGTAAGTCAAGTCACAGTTTTACAGTGACAGATTTTCCAAAACCTGTGCATTTATTGACAGGTTGGTGCATTTGCTGTCAATCCAAAATGGTATCAAAACTCTGCAAATGTGTGTTACTGTCTCATGTAATCTGACCCAAGCTCCTTGGCAACACTTGGTGACAGTGATGAACTCTCAGTGTTTCTGTATCTCTGCCACTGCTGACGACAATTCACTGAGAAAGCAGTAGATTTGTTCGGACTGTTATCCTCACCTTTGCAATGCTGTAAAGGATTTTAATTTAACAAAAATGGGGGTTGGAGGCTCTAAACAAAGGAGGATTTCTTATTGCGAAATGAAAAGAACAACCCTTCCTGACTGATGTAGACACTGCTAATAATAAAGCATATAGTTAAGCAACTCACTGGATGAAGAGGCTTCTCAAATATCCTCATTGATGCTACTTTGTGTCAAATGTAAAGCAATTGATTAGTACATGAATAAAGGGCAATTTCTTTTTTTTTATATATTTAGTGTACCCAATTCATTTTTTCCAATTAAGGGGCAATTTAGCATTGTCACTCCACCTAACCTGCACATCTTTTGGGTTGTGTGGGGGGGAACCACGCAAACACAGGGAGAATGTGCAAACTCCACACGGACAGTGACCCAGAGCCGGGATCGAACCTGGGACCTCGGCGCCGTGAGGCTGCAGGGCTAACCCACTGCGCCACCGTGCTGCCCTATAAAGATCAATTTCTGATATTAAAAAAAAGTTGGGCGTTTATTACAGGCCCCCAAACTGTCAGCGAGAGAGAGAGAAGCAGGTAGATAGAGAGATTTTGGATAGGTGCAAAAGTAACAGAGTTGTTGTGGTAGGGAATTTTAATTTCCCCTATATTGACTGGGACTCACTTCGTGCTAGGGGCTTGGATGGGGCAGAGTTTGTAAGGTGTATCCAGGAAGGCTTCTTGATGCAATATGTAGATAGTCCAACTAGGGAAGGGGTAGTACTGGAAGTGGTATTGGGGAATGAGCCTGGATAGGTAGTTGACGTTTCAGTAGGGGAACATTTTGGGAGTAGCGACCACAATTCTGTAAATTTTGGGCAGGGATGAGGGTTAACCCCACGTTAAGATGCTAAATTGGGGAAATGCAAATTATAATAACATTAGACAGGAATTGAAGAATTTTGATTGGGTGCAGATGCTGGAGGGTAAATCAACATCGGACTTGTGGGAGTCTTTCAAGCAACAGTTGATTAGGATTCAGGAAAGTCACATTCCTGAGAGAATAAAGGATAAGTATGGGAAGTTTTGGGAACCTTGGATAATGAGGGATATTGTGAACATCGTCAAAAAGAAAAAGGAGGCTTTTGCATGGTCTGGATGGGTGGGGACAGTCAAAACCCTTGGAGTAGAAAGAAAGTAGGAAAGTATTTAAGCGGGAAATTAGGAGGGTTAGGAGGCGGTCATGAAAAGTCCTTCGCATGTAGGATTACAGTGAATCCCAAAGTGTTTTATTCATATGTAAAAAGCAAGAGGGTGACCAGGGAAAGGATTGGACCACTTAAGGACAGTGGGGAGAAACTATGTGTTGAGCCAGAGGAACTAGATGAGGCACTAAATGAGTATTTTGCATCAGTTTTCACTAAAGAAAAGGACTTTGTGTAAGATGTTTCTTGGGTAGGGTGTGTTGACAGTCTGGGTCATGTTGACATCAAATAGGAGGAGGTATTGGGGGCGCGATTCTCCGCAAACTGGCCATGTTTCACGGCAGCCTCCGCCCCCCTCCCGGGACCCGATTCTCCCCCCCGGGCGGGGCTAGCAGTGGGGCCCCGTGAACCTCAGCATCGCAGGCTTAGCGAACTTCGCTAAACCTGCGCGCCAAGGGTAACGCCGTCTGATGCGCACGATGACGTCAGCCGCGCACGATGACGTCAGCCGCGCATGCGCGGATTGGACGGCTCCAACCCGCGCATGCGCGGGCCATTATGCCCCTCAGCCGCCCCGCGGACTGATCCAGCGGGGCGGCGGAGGAACAAAGCATGCGCGGGGTTCAGACCCGCTGCCCGCGATCGGTGCCCACCGATCGCGGGCCCATGCCACCCTTGGCACGGCCGTGGTGTGGCCGTGCCAATCGGTGCCATGGTTCTCGAGAACGGCACTTTGCGGCCGTTTTCACGAACTGTGTGAGCAGGTGTGTTGGAGTTCGTGAAAACGGCCGTAAAGGCCTGGGAAATTGGCCCATCGGATAGGGGAGAATCGCTGCTCGCCGTAAAAAAACGGCGAGCAGCGATTTGTGTCGTGGGGTGGCCGTGGGGGGGAGGGGGGGGGGGGAGAATAGCGGGAGGTCAGGAAAAATGTCGGGAAGGCCCTCCCACTATTCTCCGACCCATCGTGGGGGGCGGAGAATCGCGCCCTGGGTCTTTTAAAAGACATTACGGTAGATAAGTCTCCTGGGCTGGATGGGATTTACCACAGAATACTGAAGGAAGCAAGGGAAGAAATTGCTGGGGCCTTGACTGACATCTTTGTATCCTCATTGGTTACAGGTGGGATCCCAGAGGACTGGAGAATAGCTGATGTGGTAAGAAAGAGAAAATGCTGAAAAATCTCAGCAGGTATGGCAGAATTTGGAGGGAGAGAAAGGAGCTAACGTTTCTAGTCCAATGACTCTTTGTCAAAGCTGACAGACAGAGAAAGTGGGAAATGTTATACTGTGGAGTGAGAATGAAAGATGAGTCATAGCCACAGAAACAAACGGAAACAGGGTGCCAATGGCCACAGAAACCAAGGGGATGAGTGCTAATGGCAGTCCCCAACAAAGATGTGAAAGGCCAAACAGCAGGGAAACTAACATCAGAGGGTGAATTGTGACAGATGTAGATGTGGGGGGAGAGGAAGGGGGGAGCAAAGAGGAGAAAGGGTAAGGAAAGGTGGATAAGATGGCGGGGGGGGGGGTAAATATATTTTAAGAAAGACAAGAAAGAAATAAATGGTAAAAGACAATTAAAATGAAATGAGTTGAAAACAAATGGGTCGATGTGGGGAAGAGCTAATTGTCTGAAGTTGTTGAATTCGATGTTGAGACCAGAAGGCTGTAGCGTGCCTAACCGGAAGATGAGGTGTTGTTCCCCCAGTTTGCGTTGAGCTTCACTGGAACATTGCAGCAGGCCAAGGACAGACATGTGGGCATAGATTTAGAACAGTACAGCACAGAACAGGCCCTTCAGCCCTCGATGTTGTGCCGAGCAATGATCACCCTACTCAAACTCACGTATCCACCCTATACCCGTAACCCAACAACTCCCCCTTAACCTTACTTTTTAGGACACTACGGGCAATTTAGCATGGCCAATCCACCTAACCCCGCACATCTTTGGACTGTGGGAGGAAACCGGAGCACCCGGAGGAAACCCACGCACACACGGGGAGGACGTGCAGACTCCACACAGACAGTGACCAGACCGGGAATCGAACCTGGGACCCTGGAGCTGTGAAGCATTGATGCTAACCACTATGCTACCATGCTGCCCAAATAGGAGCAGGGTCTTTTGTTAAAATGACAAGAACGGGAAGGTCAGGGTCCTGAATGCGTACAGACCAAAGATGTTCAGCAAAGCGATCACCCAGTCTGCGTTTGGTCTCTCCGATATAGAGGAGACCACATTGGGAGCAGCGAATGCAATAGATGCAAGTGAAAAGTTGCTTAACCTGGAATGAGTGTTTTGGGCCTGGGATGTTAAGCATGGAAGAGGTAAAGGGGCAGGTGTTACACCTTCTGCTATTGAATGGGAAGGTGCCATGGGTGATGGGGAAGGTACTGGGTATGGTGGAGGAGTGGACTAGATTGTCTCGGAGGGAACAGTCTCTGCGGAATGCTGACAGAGGGAGTGAAGGGAAGATGTGTTTGGTAGTGGCATCACGCTGGAGTTGGCGAAAATGGCGGACGATTATGCTTTGCATACGGAGGCTGATGGGATGAAATGTGAGAACGAGGGAGACTCTACCCTTGTTCTGTGAGGAAGGGGAGGGGATGAGGGTAGTGGTGCCGGAGATGGACTGTACACTGTTAAGGGCCCTGTCAACAACTGTAGGTGGGAAATCACAGTTGAGGAAGAAGGAACACGCTAATGTAGCTAATGTGGTACCTCTGTTTAAGAAAGGTAGCAGGGATAATCCAGGAAACTATGGGCTGGTGAGCTTCCCATCGGTAGCAGGTAAATTATTGGAGAGAATTCTCAGGGACAGGATATATACCCATTTGGAAACAAATGGACTCATTAGCGACAGACAGCATGTTTTTGTGAAGGGGAGGTCATGTCTTACTTACTTGATCGAATGTTTTGAGGAGGTGACAAAATGATTGATGAGAGAAGGGCGGTGAATATTGTTTACATGGACTTCAGTAAAGCCTTTAACAAAGTGCCTCATGGCAGACTAGTATAAAAGGTGAAGTCACACGGGATCGGAGGTGAGGTGTTAAGATGGATGCAGAACTGGCTCAGCCACAAAAGGCAAAGGGTAGCAGTAGAAGGGTGTTTTTCTGAATGGAAGGTTGTGACTAGTGGTGTTCCAAAGGGATCTGTGCTTGGGCCTCTGTTGTTTGTAGTGTACATAAACGATTTGGAGGAAAACGTAGCTGGTCTGATTAGTAAGTTCGCGGATGACACTAAGGTTGGTGGAGTGGCAGATAGCGTTGAGGATTGTCAGAGGATACAGCAGGACATAGATAGGTTGGAGACTTGGACAAAGAAATGTCAAATGGAGTTTAATCCGGACAAATGTGAGATAATGCATTTTGGTAGGTCTCACACAGAGGGGAAATATACCGTAAATGACAAAACTCTTAAGAATATCAAAAGTCAGAGAGAACTGGCTGTGCAGGTCCACAGATCTTTGAAAGTGGCAACACAAGTGGACAAGGTAGTCAAGAAAGCATACAAAATGCTTGCCTTCATTGGAAGGGGCATCGAGTATAAAAACTGGCAAGTCATGCTACAGTTATATAAAACCTTGGTAAGTCTGCACTACCAGAAGGATGTGGCGGCTTTGGCGAGGGTACAGAGGAGGTTTACCAGGATGTTGCCTGGTCTGAAGGGTGTTCGCTATGCGGAGAGGCTTAATAGACTGGAATGTTTTCATTAGAACGACGGAGGTTGAGGAGTGACCTGATAGAGGTCTACAAGATTATGAGGGACATGGATATAGTGGATGGGCAAGCAGCAGGGAGCATAGGTTTAAGGTCCATGGGGTAAAGTTTATAGGAGATGTGCGAGACAGGTTTTAAACACAGTAGGCGGTGTGTGCCTGGAACGCATTGCCAGGGGAGGTTGTGAAAGCAGGTACATTAACGGCATTCAAAAGGCATATTGACAAACACGTGGGCAGGATGGGTATAGAGGGATATGGCACAAAGAAGTGCTGAGGATTTGGACCAAGATTGGTATCATGACCGGTACAGGCTTGGAGGGCTGAAGGGCCTGTTCCTGTGCTGTATTGTTCTTTGCTTTTCTTTGTTCTTTGTTTGATAGGGGAGCCCCACACATCAGGAAAAAGGATAAAGCTGAAGGATTTGCAACTATCTTCAGCCAGAAGTGTCGAGTGGATGATCCATCTTGACCTCCTTCTGGGGTCTGCAGCATCACAGGTACCAGAGTTCGGTCAATTTGTTTCATGCCACATGTTCACAAGAAATTGCTGAAGGCACAGGATACTGCAAATGGTCTAGGTCCTGGCAATATTTAATCAGAACTGAAGACTTATGCTCCAGAATTTGCAGTGGCTTATGTCAAGTCGTTCCGGTACAGCTGCAACACTGGCATCTATCCAGCAATACGGAACATTATCCAGGTATGTCCTGTACATAGAAGGAAGGACAAATCCAATGCAGCCGATCAGTATAGTGATGGGAAGGAGTCATCAACACCACTATAAAGTTGCACTTGTTTCGCAATAACCTGCTCAAGGATGCTCAATCTGGGTTCTGTCAGTGTCATTTAGTTCCTGAGGTCATTATAGTCTTAGTTCAAACATGGACAAAAGAGCTGATCTAAGTTGAAGTGAGAGTGACTGACCCTGGCATCAAGGCAGCATTTGACCGAGTGTGGCATCAATGAACCCTAGCTAAACTGGAGTCAATGGGAATCAGGGAAAACTCTCTGCTGGTTGAAGTCATACCTGGCACAAAGGAAAACAGTTGTGGTGGTTGGAGGTCAATCATCCCAGTTCCAGGATATCACTGCAGGAGTTCCTAAAGGTAGAGTCCTCAGCTCAACCATCTTCAGCTGCTTCATCAATGACCTCCCTTCCACCATAAGTTCCAAAGTGGGGATGATCACTCATAACTGCACAATGTTCAGCATCATTCACAACTGCTCAGATACTGAAGCAGTCCATGTCCAAATGCAACAGGTCCCGGACAATATCCAGGCTTGGGCTGACAAGTGGCAAATTCCATTCATATCACACAAGTGCCAGTCAATGACCATCTCCGACAAGAGAGAATCTGACCATCGACCCAAAGGCATTGCCATCACTGAATCTTTCACAATCAACGTTCTGGAGGTTACCATTGACTAGAAACTGAACTGGACCAGCCAAAAAATCAGTAGATCAGAGGCAATAAATCCTGTGGCAAGTAACTCAGACCCGACTTCCAAAAGCTTGTCCACCATCTACAGAGCACAGGAATAAAATGGAATATTGCCTGGATGAGTGCAGCTCCAACAACACTCAAGAAGTTTGACACAATCAAGGAAAATACAGTCTGCTTGATTGGCTCCCCATCCACAAACATCCACTATCGAAACACATTTTGCAGTAGTATGTACCATCCCCAAGATGCATTTCAGGATCTCACCAAGACTCTGTGCTAACCAAATCACAAAGGAAAGGTTTGCAAGCTATCACGATGATTTTCAATTTGAAGTTATATAACAGTATAAATCTCATCCTATTTCCAGTTCTCTGCAGCTTTAACGAGTAATCTAGATTCAAAACGCCAGCTCCCTTCTCTCTCCACAGATGCTGTCAGACCTGCTGAGATTGTCCAGCATTTTCTGGTTTTGTTTCAGATTCCAGCATCTGCTTTTGGACTCTGGGGTGGTGAAAGGTGGTTCACTTCACTTAGTCATAGACATAGAATTTTACAGCTCAAAATCAAAATGAGCCCCTTTGGCCCATTACATCTTCAGCAGTCATTGAGCAACTACCTATTTAATCTAAATTAGTCACAGTACAATAAAAGATGAAATTTTAGAGTGCACACAAGATAGTTTTCTGGACCAATATGTTGAGGAACTAACAAGGGAACAGGCCACCTTGGACTGGGTGTTGGGCAATCAGTAAGGATAAGTGGGCAATCTATGTGAGAGAATCCTTGAGGATGAGTGACCATAATGTGATAGAATTCTTTATTAAGGTGGGATCGTGACGTAGTTGATTCTGAGACCAGGGTCCTGAACTTCAATAAAGGTAACTATGATGGTATGAGACATGAGTTGGCTATGTTACGGTGGGGTTACGGGGATAGGGTGGAAGTGAGGGGATAGAGTGGAGGTATGGACTGAGGTAGGGTTGCCTTCCAAGGGCCGGTGCAGACTCAATGGGCCGAATGGCCTCCTTCTGCACTGTAAATTCTATGATATGATGGACTGGGAAACATTACTGAATGGAAGGACAGTGGGAAGGCAATAGCAGACATTTAAGGGACAAATCGGTGAATGCTAAAAGTTATTTATTCTTATTTGGCACAAGAGTAGAAAGGAAACTGTGGTAAACCATGACTTAGAAGGGAAATTTGAGATAGTATTAGATCCAAAGAAGAGGCATACAAATTAGCAAGAAAAAGCAAGAGACCTGAGGATTGGGAACAGTTTAAAGTTCAGCAAAGGTGGACCAAGGGATTGATTACGAAGGGGAAAATACAATATGAAAGTAAGCCAGTGGGGAACTGTAACATTTTCTATAGGTATGTAAAGAGTAAAAGATTGATAAAAACGAATGTAGGCTCCTTACAGTCAGAAACAGGGTTATTCATAATAGGGAACACGGAAATGGCTGAGGAACTAAATTCGTACTTTGCTTCTGTCTTCAAAAAGGAAGACATGAATAACGTACCAGAAGTCCTGGGTAACACAAGTTCCCCTCTAAATATTCTTACCTTAAGAAATCTATGGATCCTGGTTATTTACCCCTCTAATAAGCAGTATAGGCCCTGTGGTAGTCAGCACTAACTGTATATTAGATGTAGTATGGTAAGGCTCCTGTACTAGAGGTACAGGGGCAAATCCCTGCCTGCTGGCTGCGCCCAGTAGGCGGTGTATAAATGTGTGTGCACACCGGAACTGCTCCCATTCTGGTAGCAGCTGCAGGAGACCACGCATCTCTGCTCAATAAAGCCTCGATTATTCTCCACTCTCGTCTTTGTAGTAATTGATATTGCATCAGGCCCTTCTTACCAAACTTACCTGTGTCACATAGAATTTTGTGCATCTCATTTATGTCCCCACTTAGTCTTCCCTGCTCCAAGAAAACAACCCCATCTTAACCAGCCTCTCTTCATAGCTGAAACGATCCAGCCCAGGCAACTTCTCCTCTGCACCCTCTCTCGTGCTATCACATCCTTCTTATTGTGTGGCAATTACAACTGCACACAGCACTCTTTACTGCCCTGTACAATTGCAGTAAAACATCCCTATTCCTATACACAAATCGTCTCGCTGTCAAGGCCAACATACCATTTTTATGCAGCCCCATCAGAACCTCACTACACTTATATTCTATGCCTCAGCTAACAAAGGCTGTTATCCCATATGTCTTCTTAACCACCTTATCTACCCGTCCGGCTGCTTTCAGGGCTTTGTGGACATGCACTCCAAGATCCCTCTGGTCCTTTGACTTCCTAGCATCCTCCATTCATTTTGTATTCCCTAGTGTCATGAGTTCACCCAAAATACAGATCTGTGTCAACACAGAGCATACTCCAGGGTCTTAAATGGTCCTTTGCCCAAAACAGCTGCCAACCTTTCCTCTTTTTCCTTTCATCTTAAAAACTGATGTCTTATCCTTCTTTGAAATGTACGTTTCCCAGGATATAAAAAGCTTTTATGTTCTCCTGATGGCCACCACTTCTGAGTAAAATAAATTTAATAACTTTGCCGTATTTATTATGACCTTGGTTAAGTTGTAAATTCCTTCTTTACTCCCTTTGGAATTCAACAGCTGAACATCCAAAGCCTCACTTATCCAAGATGCAAATTTCTACTCTGGCTGTGTTTACTTTGAGCCCAACTTGGCCCTATGCATATTAAATGTTTGCTTTTCACACCTAGTCCCTTTGATGATCTCAATTCCATAGTCACTCACTCCCCAGTTTAATTAAATTAGTCACACACACACACATACACACACACCATTTCCACAGACCAAAACAATATTTCAAATATATTAAAATAATAACATTTTCAACATATCACCACCTTCTCCAGGGAAATTAAGGTCGGGCAATAAATACTCGTCTAGCTCGTGACACCTACATCCCATGATTGTATCTTTTTAAAATATTACTGGGGAATTTTTTTTTAAGTTTGGTGGGCGCGATTCTCCCAAAACGGGAGAAATCGTAAAGCTGGCGTAAAACCCGGGCGGGTTTTACGGCAGCGCGCCCCTTCCCGACCGGGGACCGATTCTGGTCCCCGGTCGGGGCTAGCAGCCCGACGCCGTAGGCTCCGGCAAGACGGGCTTAACGAAAATCGTTAAGCCCGCTTGCCGGAGTTAGCGCCGGCTGACGCGTCATATGACGTCAGCCGCGCATGCGCAGTTTGGAAGACTCCAACCCGCGCATGCGCGGGTGACGTCATCGCGTTTTTGCACGAAACCCGCGCATGCGCGGGCCGGGTTGCCCCTCAGCTGCCCCGCGAATGGATACTGCGGGGCGGCGGAAGGACAAGTAGTGCGCGGGCATCGGGCCCGCTGCCCGCGATCGGTGCCCACCGATCGCGGGCCCATGGCACCCTTGGCACGGCCGTGGTACGGCCGTGCCAATCGGTGCCATGGTTATTAATAGCGAGTTAGTCACGCTGTTTTTACGAATGGCAAGACCAGGTGTGTTTGCCGTTCGTAAAAACGGCCTAAAGGGCTGGGACTTCGGTCCATCTAACAGCTGAGAATCGCTGCCGGCCGTAAAAAAACGGCGGCAGCGATTCGGGTCGGGACTTCGGCGGGGGGGGGGGAGAGAATAGCGGGAGGGCGGCAAAAATGTCGGGAAGGCCCTCCCACTATTCTCCCACCCGTCGTGGGGGGCGGAGAATTTCGCCCAGGGTATCCAATTCATTTTTTTCAATTAAGGGGCAATTTAGTGTGGTCAATCTTCGGGTTGTGGGTGCAAAACCCACGCAAACACGGGGAGAATGTGCAAACTCCACACGGACAGTGACCCAGAGCCGGGATCGAACCTGGGACCTCAGCGCCGTGAGGCAGCAGTGCTACACACTGCGCCACCGTGCTGCCCTACTGGCAGGAATTTTAACTACAAAGTGAAGTAGACTGTCTACGAGAGGCAGCGAGATTCCAGTTAAATTTAATGGTCAGCCCTGATTATCTCTGTCATTAGCACAATTCTTCTGCTTCAAGGTCCAGGATTATGTGCTGAGGGATGCACTCAAGCTTGGGGCAACTGCAGCCAAGGGGCAACGGGAAAAGGTCACTGTGTAAGGTCTTCCAGCAAATGTACACCGAGGGGCTGTAGCTGTGGTAAGACCCTCAGTCTGGGTGATTAACACTAAATGTATAAAATTGTATTGATGCACCGCAGGGTGTAACATAAGCGATGTAAATATTTTGGAAAGAATTGTAATGTAAAGACTGGAATGTGTATAATGTCATCATTATTGAATTGAAGAAACTCAAATAAATCTGGAACTCTAGAGAAAATGCAATCTGTCAGGATAGACAACACCTCCTCTACAATAGTCCTCAACACCGGGGCCCCGTAAGAATGTGTGCTCAGGCCTCTACTGTACTCCCTATACACACACGATTGGTGGCAAGGTTCAACTCAAATTCAATCTATAAGTTTGCAGATGATATGACTGTGGTGGGTTGTGTCTCAAATAACGATGAATCGGACAACCGAAGGGAGATAGATCACTTGGTTGCATGATGTACTGAAAACAATCTCTCTCTAAATGTTGGAAAGACCAAGGAACTGCTCATCGACTTTAGGAAGCGTAGCACGACATCCCCCCCCTCCCCCCCCTCCATCAATGGCTCCGAAGTGGAGATGTTCGATAGCTTTAGAACATAGAACATAGAACAGTACAGCACAGAACAGGCCCTTCGGCCCTCAATGTTGTGCCGAGCCATGATCACCCTACTCAAACCCACGTATCCCCCCTATACCCGTAACCCAACAACCCCCCCCCTTAACCTTACTTTTTTTATTAGGACACTACGGGCAATTTTAGCATGGCCAATCCACCTAACCCGCACATCTTTGGACTGTGGGAGGAAACCGGAGCACCCGGAGGAAACCCACGCACACAGGGGGAGGACGTGCAGACTCCACACAGACAGTGACCCAGCCGGGAATCGAACCTGGGACCCTGGAGCTGTGAAGCATTTATGCTAACCACCATGCTACCCTGCTGCCCCTAACCTTTAGGTTCCTGGGGGTCACCATCACCAACAGTCTGTCCTGGTCTACTCACGTTGATGCAACAGTCAAGAAAGCCCAACAACATCTCTACTTCCTACGGAAGCTAAAGAAATTTGGCATGTCTGCATCGACTCTCACAAACTTCTACGGATGTGCCATAGACAGCATCCTATCCGGCTGCATCACAACTTGGTATGGCAACTGCTCGGCTCAAGATCGCAAGAAACTGCAGAGTTGTGAACTCAGCCGAACACATCACACAAGCTTGCCATCCTCCCATTGATTCTGTCTACACCCCCCGCTGCCTCAGGAAGTCAAACAGCAGTGCCAGAGACTCCTCACACCAGCCTTTGCCATCTTCAAGACCCTTCCATCAGGCATAAGATACAGAAGTCTGAAGACCCGCACATCCAAACATTCAAACAGCTTATTCCCACAGCTACTAGACTCCTCAACGACTCTCCCTTGGACTGACTTTTCCCTGTAAGAATACTATTCACGATAACCTATGCTGCTCTTGTTTGGCCCTTGTTCCATACAGTAACCAATTGATATGTTATCTGTGTTGGTCTAACATCGACTGCAACTGGATGCAGTAAAACGAGAAACAGGCTTCCGACACAGGAGATGGTCCAACACTGTTTTATTGAACCTGCTGATTGCTGTACATAATCTGCTGTGGGTTGACACTCTATTAACCTAACTGATAACCTCCTACTGGCTTGACCAGACTAGCTCTCTACCACAAGGTGATGATGTTCATTGGCCTGTGCACTGTGACTATCTCCTTAGCTGTGTCCTGTGAGAGAGAGAGAGAGAGCCTTAATGCCCTGTGGGCTTTATAGTGGTGGTGTCCTGTCTGGTGATTGGTAGTTCTGTGTCGTGTGTGTTCATTGGTTATCCTGTGTGTCAATCACTGCCTGTCTGCATCTCATGATATACATGAATGGATATTATGACACCAATCACTATTTGTTGATGTACCATTTGTCAATACACTCTGTCAACTATTCTTTTGTCTGCTATGTCCATACTGTGTACGTTCCCTTGACCACAGAAAAATACTTTTCACTGTACTTCGCTACATGTGACAATAAATATCAATCAATATCAATTAATCAATCAAATGTAAATATTATCGTACTTTACTGTTATGACAATTCAAAATGTTTATTTTCAGAGATTTTATGAATAAAGTATATTTTTGCTTCACCATCTCTCTTTTGCATCCAGGGATCCCAAGATATGTTTGGCCGGCCTTACCCTTTTGGAGGAACCCTGTCTAAACTTGAATTATCTCTTCTATTAAAGGCATCTCCTCCACAATAGTCCTACTAAGCTTTGATTTCCATTGACCTGGGGGAGATCAATTCTTTTCCATTTAATTTGGCTTTTTCCCAATTAATTATTCTCACTCTGAGGGCTGGTTTAGCTCAGTTGGCTGGACCGCTGATAAATGAGGCCAGCAGTGTGGGTTCAATTGCCCTACCCGCTGAGATTATTTATGAAGGCCCCACCTTCTCAACTTTACCCCTCGCTTGCGGTGTGGTGACCCTCAGCTTAAATCATCACCAGTCAACTCTCCCCCTCAAAGGGGTGACCAGTCTATGGTTATCTGGGACTATGATGGCTTTACATAGATACATAGATACATACATAGAAGATAGGAGCTGGAGGTGGCCTTTTGTCCCTTCGAGCCTGCTCTGCCATCCATCACGATCATGGCTGATCACCCAACTCAATAGCCTAATCCTGCTTTCTTCCCATAGCCTTTGATCCCATTCTCCCCTATATCTAGCCGCCTCTTGAATATATTCAATGTTTTTGCATTAACTACTTCCTATGGTAATGAATTCCACAGGCTCACCACTTTTTGGGTGAAGACGTGTCTCTTCATCTCTGTCCAAAATGGTTTACCCTGAATCCTCAGACTGTGATCCCTGGTTCTAGACAGACCCATCATTGGTAACATCTTCCCTGCATCTACCCTGTCTCGCCCTGTTAGAATATTTGAAGTATCTATGAGATCCCTCCTCATTCTTCTGAACTCCAGCGAAAACAATCCTAAACTAGTCAATCTCTCCTCATATGGCAGTCCTGCCATCCTGGAATCAGTCTGGTACAGCTCTCCTGCACTCCCTCGAAAGAAAGAGCATCCTTCCTCAGAAAAGGTCTCTAAAACTGCACACAATATTCTAGATGTGGCCTCACCAAGGCCCTGTATAATTGCAGCAATACATCCCTGCTTCTGTACTCGAAACCTCTTGCAATGAAGGCCAACATACCATAAGCCTTCTTTATTCTCATTCTCCACTGATCCTTATCCTTTTTCATAACCAATCTAAATCTAATGGTACAATGATCACTATCTCCTGAATGTTCTCCTACTGACTCTTGATCCACTTGGCCCACCTCGGGTCCTAGAATCAGGTCTCCTTTCTCTTGGTACTGGAAACATACTGCTGTGGAAAATTCTCCTGAACACACTGTAGTAACACTGGCCCCTCTTTGCCTTTACGCTACTATTGCCTCAGTCTTTATTTGGATACTTAACAAGTTGTGTTCGAAACAATCATTTATTTCATTTATTATACCACAAATTTTTTAACTGTGCTTCATGCAAGGTAAATTAATAATGGGTCATTAAACATCTGGTAAATTAAAATCCAAGTAACATGGATATCGCCGAATTTATATGCTTGTTCTGACAGTTTTTGTCGCATTTGGGCTTTGCGTGTACCCTGGCAGGCTGGAGAGAGATAGCTCCATGTCCACTGAGTCTTATCGAGACCAATGGATGTTGCAGGATGTGAGTTCTATCTTTAATGAGAAAAAACAGATCATGGTTTAATATCCCTTTATATAGTTATATAGTACTTGTTCAAATAGATAATATGAGAATATTATCCAAGTGGTCACTTTATCCAAAAGGAGTTGCACTTGTGAGGGTGGGATGGTGGCTTGGTATTGGTGGTGTAGTCGTTATGTTGTCCATTAGTTCAGACTATTGCTCTGGGTACATGGGTACAAATCCTCGCACAGCAGTTGTTGGATTATAAATGTTTAGGCGACACGGTGGCACAGTGGTTAACGCTGTTGCTTCACAGCACCAGGGTCCCAGGTTCGATTTCTGGCTTGGGTCACTGCCTGTGTGGAGTCTGCACGTTCTCCCCGTGCCTGCATTGTTTCCTCCAGATGCTCCGTTTTCCTCCCACAGTCCAAAGATGTGCAGGTTAGGTGGATTGGCCATTCTTAATTGCCCTTAATATCCAAAATTGTTAGTTGGGATTACTGGGTTATGGAGATAGGGTGGATGTTTGGGTTTAAGTAGGGTGCTCTTTCCAAGAGTTGGTGCAGACTCGATGGGCCAAATGGCCTCCTTCAGCACTGTAAAATCTATGTAAATTAGGTGGCACTGGGTCTCCTGCCACTCGTTCTGTCCATCTCAAAATCAAAATGTCACTGTAATGGATCACTTGCTCTGGGAGATTATAACTGTGCCCATGGGCAGCACGGTGGCTTAGTGGTTAGCACAGCTGCCTCACAGCGCTGAGGTCCCAGGTTCGATCCCAGCTCTGGGTCACTGTCCGTGTGGAGTTTGCACATTCTCCCGTGTCTGCGTGGGTTTCGCCCCCACAACCCAAAAATGTGCAGAGTAGGTGGATTGGCCACACTAAATTGCCCCATAATTGGAAAAAAATAATTGCGTCATCTAAATTTTAAAAAAAATAACTGTGCCCATGACAAATTGATCTTATTACATGAAGGTTCTAACATGAAATTTATTTCTGAGATCTAGGTTTTAGTCGTATGCAGGTAAGAAAAATATATTTGTAACAATTAATTTCTCCAGCTAAAGTTACATTAAGAAAAGATTTATACCGTGAGGACCATGTAATTTAAAAAACGTACAAGAAACAAATCATCCCCTTTTTAAAGTTACAATAAATAAATATTAAATCTGTTCACTCTATGCTTGTATTAGCTTTGCAAATGACCAGCAATGTTCCATCATGAGAGTATTGTTTTGTGTATGTGTGGGAGACGGATACTGGCCATGTCATCAATGATTTACAGCTCGCCTCTCAGCCCTGGCATAAATTGAAATTTTATGTTTGACAGAGCTTTGAATTACATTAACCTTTTAGTGTTCATTTCCAATATAACCCTTGCTCTCTGGTTCAAGACAGATAAACCAGACAGTTTCCGCTCAGTTAGAAATACAGCTTTAGTACCTGACCTGCCCGCTGACCAGTTACCCCAATAGCCTGTCTGCATTCTGTAATTATGGTTTCTTGAGGGATTCAGACGAAGTGCTCAGGAAGTCACCACCTATCCATTAACAAATTTCACACATCCTTTACCGGTCCTTTTAAATTCACCAGGGCAGTGACTTCAATTCTCTTGAGTCACCCTTTGATTACCCTACATAATGATTTAAACCAGTCATATGCAGTCCAACTGTAATGTGCTTCAAAGACCGTTGAAACGAAAAGGTAGAGTTTTCACGCCCAGCTATATTAGTAACTGCATTGCAGTGAGTCAAATAAATGTTCGCCAAATACTGCAACATCAGAAAGAAACAATTGTAAACTTCACTTTAATAACAATAATCTTTATTATTGTCACAAGTTAGGTTTACATTAACACGGCAATGAAGTTACTGTGAAAATCCCCTAGTCGCCACACTCCAGCGCCTGTTCGGGTACACAGAGGGAGACTTCAGAATGTCCAATTCACCTAACAGCACATCTTCCGGGACTTGTGGGAGAAAACCGGAGCGCCCGGAGGAAACCCACGCAGACACGGGGAGAACGTGCAGACTCCGCACAGACAGTGACCCAAGCCGGGAATCAAACCTGGGACCCTGGCCCTGTGAAGCAACAGTGCTAACCATTGTGTAGACATGCCGCCCCTTTTGCCATCCACTTTTATGAACTAAAGCAATACAATTAAAATATGGTGCTTGCTTCCAGTAATAATTACAGGTTAAATCTCCTCAAGCAGGATCTTACTGCTGCCTATCAGACTTCAATGAAAAATTATTGCTTGTGTTCCTTGTCTGAAGTTAAATGCAAAGGAGGTTGATTTGTTACAGCCATGAGTTGCTGAATTTAATCAATAATCAAGTAAAAACCTAACACCAGATGGCTATTAACAGTCTGTTGAAGAGACGGATGAACTTTGTACTTCACAATCTTTCAAAGGATTTATCCAAATATATCAATTTATTATTTTAGTTGAAATGTTACATTGCAAAGTCAGAGAAAAATTTGATTTAAAAAGCATTTTTAGGGATCAACGCTCATTCAGTGAGGGTTGCAGGAGAGCAAGTCGGGAACAGGATGAGACGTATTTGAAATGAGGTACCAACCTGGTGAAGCTACAGCATGGTACGACCTGATAGCATGCAGCAGACAGCATGCAACAGACAGATTTAAACAATCCCACAATTAATGGATCAAATCAAACCTCCGTGGCCCTGCCACATCCAGTTGTGAATGGTATGAACAATTAAACAACTAATCTGAGGACACTTCGAAAATATCCCCATCCTCAAAGATGGGGGAGCCCAGGACATCAATGACAAGTCTGAAGCATTTGCAACCATCCTCAGCCAGAAATGCTGAATGAATGATCCATCTCTGCCTCCTCTGGAGGTCCCCAGCATGACAGATTCAACCAATTTGATTTTCTCCACATGATATATAAAAAACAGCTGAGAACACTGTATATTACAAAGCTATGGACCCTAATAAGAGTCCAGCAATAATATTTAAGTCTTGAGCTCCAGACTAGCTGCAACCTTAGCCAAGCTATTCTCGCACAGTCACAACCCTGGCATTTACCCAACAATGTGGAAAATTGCCTATTATGCCTGCACACAAAAAGCAGGACAAATCCAATTGAGCCAATTATTGCTACATCAGTCTATTCCTGATTATCAACAAAGAGATAGAAGGTTTCATCGACAGTGCTATCCAGCAGCACTGACTCAGCAATGACCTGTTCACTGATGCTCAGTTTGCGTTGCCCCAGGGTCACTCAGCTCCTGGCCTCATTGCAGTTCCAAACATGGACAAAAGAGCTGAACTCCAGAGGTGAGGTGAGAATGACTGCCCTTGACATCAAGGCAGCATTTGACTGAATGGCATCGAGGAGCGCTAGAAAAGTTGAAACCAATGGGAAATGGGAGAAACTCCCGACTGCCTGGAGTCATACCTAGCACAAAGCAAGTTGGTTGTGATTGTTGGAGGTCAATCATCTCAGTCCCTGGATATTGCTGCAAGAGTTCCTCAGGTAGCGCCCTAGACACAACCATCTTCAAATATTTCATCAATGACCTTCCCTCTTCAGACACTGAAACGTCCTTGTCCAAATGTCACATTGGACAACTTATAGGCGAGCAGCAAATAACTTTCATGCCACTTTATACCCGACAGCTACTATCTACACAAGAAAAAATCTGACCATCTACTCTCGACTTTCAATGTCATTAACGTCACTGAACCCTGGGGATGCCAATGGCCAGAAACGGAAACTGAACTGGACTGGGCATATCAGTACTATGGCTACAAGAGCAGGAAATGCTGCAGTGAGTAGCTCATCTTTTTTTTCATATTTGTTCATGGGATGTGGGTGTTGAAGGCTTGGCCAGCATTTATTGCCCATCCCTGAGAGCATTTAAGAATCAACTACTTTGTTGTGGACCTGGAGACACATGGAGACCAGACCAGGTAATGCCCCAAAGGACATGAGTGAACCAGATGGGTTTTTACTACAATTGACAATGGTTTCATGCTTATCTTTAGACTTCTAATTCCAGATTTTTATTGAATTCAAATTTCAACATCTGCAGTGGTGTGATTTGAACCCAGGTCCCCAGATCATGGTTCTAGGTCTCTGGATTACTAGTCCACTGAAAATACCGCTGTGCCATTGCCTCTCCATAGTCTGTCCACCATCTATAACACACAAGTCTGCAGTGCAATGGAATACTCTTCACTTACCTGGATGAGTGAGGCTCCAAAAATACTCAAGAGGTTCATCAACATCCAAGACAAAGCAGCCCCTCTTGACTGGCACTCTATTGATCACCTTAAACATTTACTCCCTAACCATTCGTGCTCACATCCCATGAAATAGTAAAAAATATATAGGGTGCGATTTACTGACCAGATCCCACCGGAATCGGGACACAACATGGCCGATAGATCCAGGGAGTGGCCTCCCCCGGGATTTCCAATGGTCATTACGCCACCATATTTCATGAACGCGCTTAGCCGCGCCGATGCCAGAACGAACGGCCACCCGGCATCTATTGGCCTTGCCATGGAGACCCCAGCCCAACTCCCCTTCCATGAGCTGATTAATACTGGCTCCCATAAACGTGGACCAGGATTCCGGTACTTGCGGGAGCCTCTCAGGTGAACAGAGGCCCCTGGGCAGTGGGTCCCCAGACGGGCTGGCACCCTGGAACTGCTGGTGTCACTCAGGGGCCTTGGCACTTCCAAACTGGTACCCTGGCAGTGCCACCTGAACACCCTGGCCAACATGGCATTGCCAAGTATCTGGGTGGTACTGCCAGGCTTTCAGGGGCACTGACAAGGTGCCAGGCTGGCAGTGCCAAGGTTGCAAATTGTCCACGCTGGGAATCAGGCCTGGCGGCGCCTCGTGGTATCTGGTGGGACCCCCCAATAAGGTGAGTTGGGGCGTTGGGGAGTCCAGGGGTTGTGTCGGGGGGTTGAGAGATCGGGGAGCTACTGATCTCTTCCTGAACTGAGGCGCTCCGCTAAGTGCGGTTAAGTGCGGCCTCAGCGGCATTTTCCACTGGGGTGGAAAACAAATAGAGTGCCGTTGAACAGCGGCACTGACCCCTGGATTCCTGCCCATTCTATTTCTTTTAGTTCAATCACGCCCAAAATCTGTAAGACAGAGAAAGCTGATAAAATGGGCATTTAACAAAGTCTGAGATGAAACAGAAGAACAAGCAGCCGTGCCGAAAATTAGTCTGGTTCTGGCCACCTCTTCAAATAATTTGATTTGGGCATTTATTGTCTCTTTGGGAGGAATGGTAGAAAGATAATTGTTCCTGTGAAAGATGATTGATGATTGAATTGTTTCTATTCAGCCACCTTCAAAAGTGAGTATTTCCAAATCTGATGTCCCAGGGCAATGAGGATTTACTCTCAAATTTGGAAATACTGGGCGAAATCTTCCGCTCCTGGGAAAAATCGGGAGGGCTGTCGTGAACTCGGCCGAGTTTCACGAAGGCCTCGGAGGCCGCTCCTCGCCCCCTATTCTCCCCTCCCGGCGGGGCTAGGAGCGGCACTCCGTAAATCTCGGCCGCGGGGGCGTCGCGCCGAGAATGACGCGGCCGGCGTGCCTAATGACGTCAGCCGCGCATGCACAGGTTGGCCGGCTCCAACCCACGCATGCGCGGCTGACGTCACGACGCTGACAGCTCGAACCCACGCATGCGCGGTGGCCGTCTTTCCCCTCAGCCACCCCGCAAGTCATGGCGGCTTGGTCTTGCGGGGAGTTGGAGGGGAAATAGTGCGTCCGATTGAGACGCCGGCCCGATGATTGGTGGGCACCGATCGCGGGCCTGTCCCCTCCCGAGCACAGTCATGGTGCTCTTTCTCCTGTACTCCCCCCACAAGCCCCAAATGGGCATATCTCACCCATTTCACGATGGCAGCGACCAGGTGTGGTTGCCACCGTCGTTAAACGGTCGTGAATGGCAGGCCCCTCGACCCATCCGGGTCGGAGAATCGGCGGTCGCCGATTCTTCCGAGCGGGGGAGGTGGGGGGGGGGGGGGGGGGGTGGAGAATCACAGGGGGTGCAAGGGGGGCGTGAAATCTGTCGGGGGGCCCTCCCGCGTTTCTCCAACGCGACGTGGGGGGCGGAGAATCACGCCCACTCACTTTTGAAGGCGGCTGAATAGAAACAATTCAATCAATCGTCAGTAATATTTTAAAATATTGCCCATTGGGTTAATTATATAACTAGTCATGACACAATCCAGAGTCTTGTGTGGGCTGCCTGAATTGGTCCTGCACAAGCTCAAAGGGGTGAACACTTGTGCCAAGAAATATACAGAATGTTGTGCAAATTAACAGTCTACTGGGCACACCCATATTCAAGTGGAAAAAAGTTTTCTGGAGCTTTGATTGCAGTGGACAGTCATTCCATTGATTGCCAACAGTCTGATAGTCATGTAAGGGAGCAAGGTGACAGGCCAGGAAGATATTTATTTTTATTTATTTTACTCCAATAATGAACAATTATTTAAATAGACCCTTTATTTATGGATGGCACAGACTTTACTCGTTAACTGTTATTCTGTTTGGTGGATGAGAAATTAAACAAGGTAAAGAATTGTTTATACAAAATGATCAGAGGGTTAGATAGGGTGGACAGCGAGAGCCTTCTCCCGCGGATGGAGGTGGCTAGCACGAGGGGACATAGCCTTAAATTGAGGGGTAATAGATATAGGACAGAGGTCAGAGGTGGGTTTTTTACGCAAAGAGTGGTGAGGCCGTGGAATGCCCTACCTGCAACAGTAGTGAACACGCCAACATTGAGGGCATTTAAAAATTTATTGGATAAGCATATGGATGATAAGGGCATAGTGTAGGTTAGATGGCCTTTAGATTTTTTCCATGTCGGTGCAACATCGAGGGCCGAAGGGCCTGTACTGCGCTGTATCGTTCTATGTTCTATGTTCTAATTGATGAAGCATTTGGAATGAAAAAGAAGATTACTGTCTTACACAATGATTTCTTGATGTGGGGTTGACACTGTATACACCTTACTGATCCATGAGCTAGCTGAGTCACAAAGAATCCCGCTCAGAGGACTTCATTGTCAACGGAAAATCCCAGTATTCCTCTGTAGATGGTGAAGGGTGTGATACGGGGCAGGGAATTGTTTTGAGCACTGGAGATGGTGCAAGCACTGTTACCTGGTGTACTGAGGGAGGTGGATAAATGAAGCATATTATTCACTCTCACTGCTGATCTGAGATCATTGAACCTCCTGACGTTTGAAACACAGGTTCTGAAGGTGATCTTTCTGAAGCTGACAATCTCTATCATCTCTCTTCAGGCCAGGTATGTATTAATCTTTGCCATCTTCCTGCTACTTAAAAGAGAAAATTAAGTCTCGCCTCACTCTTACCACTTCCAAGAGTGCCTCCAGGAAATCTCATGGCGATTTGCTTTGACTCCGAACTGCAGACAATCTTGTTGCAGCTTCTCCGGAATAATCCACCAGAAGGATATTCAGCTCTCATTTTATAATTTAATATTTGTTGCTTAATTGTCCCCACCGCTGCCCTGATGGCCACAATAACTTTGATGGTCATTGGCAATGCGATATAGTGTGGCGGTTACATGCTGTGTAGATTTCTTCTGGAAAACTCTGTCTGTCCTTCAACATTGGCCTCCATAGGCACAGATCTGCTGGCATTACCAAACTGGACATGTCACGAGGCCTTATGTTATGGAGGGGAAAGATTTGATGATATGTTAAGCATGTCCAAGAAGGGCAGCACGGTGGCGCAGTGGTTAGCAATGATGCCTCACGGCGCCGAGGTCCAGCATCGATCTTGGCTCTGGGTCACTGTCCGTGTGCGGTTTGCACATTCTCCTCGTGTTTGCCTGGGTTTGGTCCCACCAACCCAAAGATGTGCAGGGTAGGTGGATTGGCCACGCTAAATTGCCCCTTAATTTGTAAAAATGAATTGGGTGCACTAAATTTTTTTTTAAATAAAAAAAGTATGTCCAAGGCATTCTTTTTTTAAAAAAAAGTAACTGAACATACACAACACCAGCAGGAAGAAAGCACTGCTCACCAGGTTTTGAGCATGTAACCTTACCTGTCTGCGTTGGTAATTCCTGTGGTTGATCGGGCACAGAATGTAGTTGGCAATGTGTGTGGTAATGTAAGGCAGGGAATTTCAACAGGGAGCATTAAAATCGCTGTTCAAAGAACAAAGAACAAAGAAAAGTACAGCACAGGAACAGGCCCTTCTGCCCTCCAAGCGCCGACCATGCTGCCCGTCTAAACTAAAATCTCCTACACTTCCAGGATCTGTATCCCTCTATTCCCATCCTATTCATATATTTGCCAAGATGCCCCATAAGCATCACTATCGTTCCTGCTTCCACCACCCCCTCCGGCAGCGAGTTCCAGGCACTCACTGCCCTCTGTGTAAAAAACTTGCCTCGTACATCTCCTCTAAACCTTGCCCCTCCCACCATAAGCCTATGCTCCCTAGTAATTGACCCCTCTACCCTGGGAAAAAGTTCCCTCTATTCCTGCAAGTTTCATCTTTAACATCAGTGATTTCCGCAGTGGGTTACAATGAAACTCAGAAAACTAGAACGGTTAAAAAAGAGTAATCCAGACTCGAAATGTTAGCTTCCTTATTTCTCCACAGATGCTGTTAGACGTGCTGCGATTGTCCAGTAATTTCTGTTTTTGTTTTGAAACTAGAAGGAATCTGTAGAAAATGTGGTGCACAGTGAGTCAAAGTAAAGATTTCCACACTGGAAACTTCATCTCATAAAATTTCCCCTTTAACCTGTGCCTAAATTGGCTGTTTTCCAGCAGTTGGTATCTTGATAAGATAAACAATGTGAAGATAGGCAGTGTTGATCTCAAGATGGGAGATTAGAATTGCCCATCAAGAATTGCCCATCAAAACTGTCAGCTGTTCCCGTGATCCAGTAACTTGGCTTTGTGACCAAATCAGATGTGTAGAAGTACTGGCAACCAGGCACTAACAACAATAGAGGTTTATTGATGATACTGAGCAACTCTTACGTACTGCGTGTCAGTCCACACCTACGTTCGCGGCATACAACCGTTTTTGTACCGGCCTCATCCCAGCATCCACATGACCACCCGATCTTCAACTTCCCTATTTGAATTAGGACAACCTGGCCCGGAATGCTATGTTCCCACGGGCAGTGCAAACCTGCCCGTGAGTTTCCCGGTGGGGTGGCTTCACTGGGAAATCCCATTGACAAGTTGCAAGAGTAGAAAATCCTTCTCCAGCGAACAGCATGCTGCCGAGAAAAATGCGATTGGAGGAACTGAGAATCCCGCCCTCGGTTGTACCGAGGCGTAACAGTGTAAGAGAACAGTCACAAAGTGTAAAATATTTACAACACAAAGTTGAATAGGGTAACCCTACACATATCTATTTTTGTTTTACAAAACATTGATTGGGCTGCAGCAGCTGGTGCATAGCCCATCGCGTCTCCATTCCTCCCTATTTGTTGATTAGTTCATTACATCGTCCATGAACTTTGTGTTGGGTTTACTCATGTGCCATAAGCGGATGATTTTCAGCCATTTGGCTGAGCTTGAGGGACCCTTGGGTTGGGGTCCTCAGTGTGGATGGCACCAGGCAGTGGACAGAATGCGTTGGTTGATGGTGCTAGTTCAGATGCATGCAGTAACTGCATGTACTCAGCTCCATCTGAGGCAACCACATAGCTGTTTGGATGTGGGCATGACCCTATACTACCGCAATATTTGTCGTGGCCACATGCGGTCTGGATCCTGAGCATTTGACAAGGTGCTTTTACGCAGAGGGTAGTGGATGCCTGGAACTCGCTGCCGGAGGAGGTGGTGGAAGCAGGGACGATAGTGACATTTAAGGGGCATCTTGACGAATATATGAATAGGATGGGAATAGAGGGATACGGACCCCGGAAGTGTAGAAAATTTTAGTTTAGACGGGCAGCACGGTCGGCGCAGGCTTGGAGGGCCGAAGGGCCTGTTACTGTGCTGTACTTTTCTTTGTTCTTTGTTCTAAAGCGCAGAATGTGCGAGCGTTTTGAACGTAATAACTCTTTCTCCTTCACCGCCACCCGATGAGGGCACCACTCACATTGGTTTTCCTAAGGTAAAAGCAAATTACTGCGGAAATTACTGAAACCAAAGGGAAAATGCTGGAAAACCTCAGCAGGTCTGGCAGCATCTGTCGGGAGAGAAAAGAGCTAACGTTTCGAGTCCAAATGACCCTTTGTCAAAGCCCTTGGTTTTCCTATTCGGCTGCAAGAGAGCCTTGGCAATGGGGATTGTGGTCCTGGTGTGCCTGGGGAATATTCGCTGTGCTAACAAGGGCAGGTCCTGTCTTGGCACATTTCACATGCTGAGGAGCACAGCATAGTAATCTGTGTGGTCTCGAGCACATTTCTCTTGTAGATGCTTGCCATACTACCCATTCTGCAAGGCTGTTGGGCTGTGGGTTTAAGGGGAGACACATAATGTACTCAAAGTCCTCTGTGTGTGCAGAGTCCCTGAACTCCCTGAAGATGAAATAGCGAGCATTGTCCGTCATTATTTTCTGAAGGATACCATGTGTGGCAAAGTGTCTCTTGAGCTTGATCATGACTGTTTCTCTTCATGGCTGACGGGTGGTCGATTTCAAATCAACCAGAGTACGAGTTGACTGAGAGCAGGTGCGGTTTACCATTACATTCAACAACATCATCCACCGTGAATGGCCATGGATGATCTGGGTCCTCATGAAGGTGTGGCTCTTTAGTTTGATGTGGTTTGAGCACATTGCATGGTGAGCGCCTGGATACTTCTCTCTCCTTGCCTGCATACATCGAGGGCCAGTGCAGGGATTTCTTGGCTCCTTATTTTGTTGTTTCCAGCCCTGGATGCCCTTGGTGGGGCTGCTGGGTATAGTACCACTGTAGAGAGGTGGGGATGATTAATCGCTGGCCATGCAGTATCAGTCTGTCTTGTGAGGTTAGTTCACCTCTCACAGTGGAGGAGATCCAGAGCTCGTGGGGAGATTCCATTGAACACTCGGGCCAGCCTTCATAATGACATCATGGAGTTGCTGTCATGTGAGATCCAGCTGCAGTGAATCATTAAGTTCCTCGATTCGACGAGATGAGAGAACCTGTATGATCATAATGTCAATGTACTCCTTGCGAGCTGTCTAATCAGTGGTATGTAGGAAGGATCTGGAAGGGGCATTTGCAAGCTGCAGCTCCTCACCGTATTTATCGACAACACGGAGGTTGTAGAGCTGCAGCTTGAGCATCATGTGCTATAGCCGTATAGGGGCAGTGTGAAGAGGCTTTTTAAGGATATTTATGAGCGGCTGTTGATCAGTTTCAACATGTACAGGACAACCATATATGAAGTCATGACATTTCAGACAGGCTAAGGTGAGGGGAAGGTGTTCCTTCTCAATTTGAGCGTGACAAGCCTCAGTGTCATTCTGCCAATCCCTGACACCGTGTGGTAGCACAGGGTTTCAATAACTGACCAGGGACTGACAATGATAGAGATTTAGTAATAATACTGAGCAGCCCTTCCATTCTGTGCACCCAGGGGAGAACTCCTGCAACATAACACATGATCCTTTTTGCACCTGCGTCATCCAACTTCCAGGTGGCCACCAGGTTTGCAAGATGTCTCAAAATGAACAGGTTCTCAACTTGAGAACAACTCGACCTTTAGATAGGGAATAGAAGGAGTTAGGCAAAGAAGTGAGTGCTAGCACATGATGCAGAAGAGTCATAGAGTTTAACAGCACAAAAAGAAGCCCTTCAGCCCATCATGTCTGCACCAGCCATCAAGCACCTATCTATTTTAATCCCATTTTCCAGCATTTATAGCGTTGTATGGTATGTCATTTCAAGCTCTCATCTAAATACTTCTTAAATGTTCTGAGGTATCCCGCCTCTACCACCCTTTCAGGTACTGAGTTCCGGATTTCCACCATCACCTCGGTGAAAAGGTTTTTCCACAAATCCACTCTAAATCTCCTGGTCCCTGACCTCAAATTTATGCCGCCTGGTTATCGACCCCTCTAATAAGGGAATCCATCCTATCATAGTTTAGTCCAACTCAATCCGATACCCCCTCAGGGTTCTCTGCTCCAAGGAAAATAACATGAGCCTAACCAACCTATTTCCATAGCTCCAGCTCAGGCAAAATCCTGGTGAATCTCCTCTGCACACTTCCGAGTGCGTCACATCCTTCTTATTGTGTGGCAATGAGAACTGCGTACAGTGCTCCAAATGAGAGATACAAAAGGGACCAGAGGGGAAGTTTTTTCACACAGAGGGTGGTGAGCCTCGGTGGGTGAACAGGCTGCTAGAGGCATTGGTAGAGGCAGGTACAATTTTTTCCTTTAAAAAACAGTTAGACGGTTACACGGGCAGGATGGGTATCGAGGGATATGAGCCAAATGTGGGCAAGTGGGACTAGTTTAGTGATAGAAACTGGGCGGCATGGACAAGATGGGCCGAAGGGCCCGTTTCCTTGCTGTAAAGATCTATGACTCTATGCAGCTTAAGAGCATTTTATACAGCCCATCATAACCTCCCTGGTCTTATATTATGCATCACCTCATACTTTTAAGGGTTAAATTTCATTTGCTATTGTTCTGCCTATCTGGCCAATCCATCCATATCGCCCTGTTATCAAAAGCTTTCCACCGCGCCATTTTCCACACCACCAATTTTTGTGTGATCTGCGAACGTATTGACCATACCCTCCACATTCACATCCTGATCATGAATATACGCCACAAACAGCAAGGGAGCCAATTCCTGCAGTACACCACTGGACAAAGGCTTCCAGTTACAAAAACAACCTAACCCTCTACCTCCTGCCACGTACCTAATTTTGGATCTAATTTGCCACATTGCCCTGGATCTCTGGGCTCTTATCTTCTTGATCAGTCTTCAAAGTGGGGCCTTGTCAACAGCCTTACTGAAGTCCATGTCAACTACATCAACGGCTCTGCCCTCATCTACACACGTCATCACCTCCTTGCAAAATTCAATGAAATTTGTCAGACATAATCTCCCCCTCTTAAGCCATGCTGACTGTCCTTGATTAATCCTTGCCTCTCCAAGTGGAGGTTAATTCTGTCGCTCAGAATTGTTTCCAGTAATTTCCGTATCAATGATATTAGACTCACTGGCCTGTAATTACCTGTTTTTTCCCTACTTCCTTTCTTGAATAATCGTACCACATTAGCTGTCCTCCTGTTCTCTGGCACCTTTCTCGTGGCCAGAGAGGATTTGAAAATTAGTTGCAATCTACTCCCTTGCCTCACACAGCAACCTGTGACACATATTGACTGGGCCTGGGGATTTATCCACTTTTCAGACCACTAAAACTGCTAACACCTCCTCCCTTTCAACAATACTCTGTTCAATTACATCACTTTCCCCTCCCTGCTTTCTAGACCACGTTGTCTGTCTCCATCATGAACACAGATGCAAAATACTCACCTGGGCCGGGATTCTCCCCTACCCGGCGGGGTGGGGGGCACCGGCGTGTCGGAGTGGCGTGAACCACTCCAGCGTCGGGCCGCCCCAAAGGTGCGGAATTCTCCGCACCTTTAGGGGCCAAGCTCTCACATTGAGGGGCTAGGCCCGCGCCGGAGTGGTTCCCACTCCGCCGACTGGCATGAACGGCCTTTGGCGCCATGCCAGTTGGGGCTGAAAGGACTTTGCCGGCCGGCGTACGTCCACGCATGCGCCGGAGCGTCAGCGGCTGCTGACGTCATAACGGCGCATGCGCTGGGGAGGGGGTCACTTCCGCCTCCACTATAGTGAAGACCATGGCGAAGGCGGAAGAAAAAGAGTGCCCCCACGGCACAGACCCGCACGGCAATTGGTGGACCCCGATCGCGGGCCAGGCCACCGTGGCGGCACACCCCGGGGTCAGATCGGCTCGCCCCCCCCCCCCCCCCGCCCCCCGCACCCCGCACTCTGGAGCCCACCTGCCGGTCAGGTAGGTAGTTTAATCCACGCCGCCGGGAGACACCTGTCAGCGGCGGGACTTCGGCCCATCACGGGCCGGAGAATCGCTGCGGGGGGGCCTGCTGACCGGTGCGGCGTGATTCTCACCCCGCCGAATCTCGGAGGGCAGAGAATTCGGGACACGGCGGGGCCGGGATTGACGTCGGCCCCAGATGATTCCCCGACCCCCCGGTGGGGCGGAGAATCCCGCCCCTGGTCTTTTGGCTCCACATACAGATTTCCACTTTGGTCCCGAATGGGCCCTTTTCTTTTCTTGGTGACCCTCTTGCCCTTAATGAGCTTATAAAACATGGTTTTGGCAACAGGATTGGGAAATTCCACGGAGCTCTGTGAATAAAATTATGATTTTTAAAATTCAATTGGATGCGACAGAGGGAGATAATGGAAGTTAGTGAGAACAAGCTGAATTCAACTTGGAGCTTATTTGACCTTTACAGTGTGGTGTGCCTCAAGGAACTCATCATTTACATAAACACACAATCCTTGCTCTGTCCTTTTAAGATCTTTTTGGTTCTTAAATTACACAGCCTCTAAACATTTTCTGATATAGCACATTATCTGATAGATAATAGTGCTATATCAGAATAATCAGAATAATCAGATAATAGTGGGCAGCACAGTAGCATTGTGGATAGCACAGTCGCTTCACAGCTCCAGGGTCCCAGGTTCGATTCCGGCTTGGGCCACTGTCTGTAGTGGAGTCTGCACATCCTCCCCGTGTGTGCGTGGGTTTCCTCCGGGTGCTCCGGTTTCCTCCCACAGTCCAAAGATGTGCAGGTTAGGTGGATTGGCCATGATAAATTGCCCTTAGTGTCCAAAATTGCCCTTAGTGTTGGGTGGGTTTACTGGGTTATGGGGATAGGGTGGAGATGTTGACCTTGGGTAGGGTGCTCTTTCCAGGAGCCGGTGCAGACTCGATGGGCCGAATGGCCTCCTTCTGCACTGTAAATTCTATGAGAATATGTATTTCTTTAGAACAGGCACATCACATGAATCAGTCTCTCCATGGGATGTCATTCCCTATAACTACCTTTTTTGTATCATTGCCAGAATCAGTCTAAAGAGAAGAGTCCAGTGTTATGATAATACGTGCCAAATTCAAAGGTGATTTTATTTGGATCATGTCCTGTGAAATGGTGATTGAGAGTACAAAAACTATTTTACTTGTCTTTTTCTCTACTTGATTTTGATGTGTTTTTAGATGACAGCACTCCGTTTTGACACACTGCTTAATATCTACAATATAGCTGCACTGCTCCTCCAAGTATAAGGCCTTAAGAGGGGGTTGGCTACCTTGGAATTCCATTGGATTGGTCCATGATGATGCTTTGTAAAGGACTGCAATGGTTTGCCATTGCCTTCTGCAGTGTAGCTGACCAGGAAACTCTCCACTCTTATCACCTGCCATCAGGGGTATTGGAAGGATTTACAGACTGACATGCAACCTTCTGGACCAGGTTATGAATCCAACTTCCATGGCCATCAAGTCCTGAACCCAGAGATAGCAACACTACTCATTGCACCTCACTACGTCCTATAACCGTACTACAATACAACTTATCTCCAGAGAAAAAGTCTCCTTGAATCTATTGGGTGTGGATAGGTTAGTATTTATTGCCCATCCCTGAAGGAGGTGGTAGTGTGCTGCATTTTTGAACCGCTGCAGTCCATATGGTGTAGATACACCCACAGTGTTGGTCAGGAGGGAGTTTCAGGATTTTGACCCAATGGCAGTGAAGGAAGGGCGATATATTTCCAAGTCAGGATGGTGAGTGGCTTTGAGAGAACTTGCAAACGGTGGTGTCCACACGTTTCTGCTGCCCTTGTCCTTCTGGATGATAATGCTTGTAGATGCCATTGATGAAGCCCTGGTGAGATCTGGCACTGTATCTTGTAGACTGGATACAGTGCTGTCATTGTGCGCGGTGGTGAAGGGAGTGAGTAATTGTGGATGGGGTGCCAATCAAAAGGGCTGTTTTGTCCTAGATGGTGTCAAGCCTTTTGAGTGTTGTTGGAGCTTCACTCATCCAAGCAAGAGGGGAGTACAGGCATTGGAGAATCAGGAGGTTAGTTATTCACTGAATAATTCCTAGCATCTGACCTGCTCTTTTAGCCACAGTATTTATATGGCTAATCTAGTTCAGTTCCTCGTCAATGGTAGCCCCCGGTGATAGAGAGAGACTCTGATGGTAATGCCATTAACTGTCAAGGGGCAACAATTAGATCTCTCTTGTTGGAGATGGCCATTGCCTGGCACTTGTATGGCACAAATGTTATTTGCCACTAGCCTGGATATTGTCCAAGCCTTGCTGCATTTAGGAATGTAATGTTTCAGATCTGAGGAGTTGGGAATGGTTATGAACATTGAGCAACCATCAGCGAACATCTCCAATGAAAATTGGAGATGTTCGCTGATGGTTGCTCAATGTTCATATTATGATGTATGGAAGGTCATTGATGAAGGTGGTTGAACTTAGCACACACTTCTGAGGAACTCTTGCAGTGATGTCCTGGAGTTGAGATGATTGATATCTAACAACCAGAACTTTTTCCATTGTGTTCGGTTGGACTCCAACCAGCAGAGAGTTTATCCATTGATTCCAGTTTCACCTGGGTTCCTTGATGCCATACACATTCAAATGCTGCCTTGATGTCAAGGGCAGTCACTCTCACCTCACCACTGGAGTTCTGTTCTTTTGTCCATGTTTGAACTAAGGCTGAGTCAGGAGCTGAGTGACCCTGGCGGTACCGAAACTGACCATTTGTAAGCAAGTTATTGCTAAGCAAGTGCCCCTTGATGATCAAGAGTAGACTGATGGGGCAGGAAATTGGTCAGGTTGGATTTGGCTTGTTTCCTGTGTATCGGCGTACTTGGACAATTTTCTCTGCAGCTGTACTGGAACACCTTGACAAGGAGCGCAGCAAGTTCTGGAGAATGAGACTTCAGTGCTGTTGCTAAAGTATTGCCAGGGCCCAAGGCCTTTGCAAAATCTGATACATAGAATTTACAGTGCGGAAGGAGGCCATTCGGCCCATCGAGTCTGCACCGGCTCTTGGAAAGAGCATCCTACCCAAGTTCAACACCTCCACCCTATCCCCATAACCCAGTAGCCCCACCCAACACGAAGGGCAATTTTGGACACTAAGGGCAATTTAGCATGGCCAATCCACCTAATCTGCACATCTTTGGACTGTGGGAGGAAACCCATGCACACACGGGGAGGATGTGCAGACTCTGCACAGACAGTGACCCAAGCCGGAATCGAACCTGGGACCCTGGAGCTGTGAAGCGATTGTGCTATCCACAATGCTACCGTGATGCCCATGCTTTCAGTCAATTCTTGATATCAAGTGGAGTGAACCAAATTGACTGAAGGCTGAACCCCAGGAGAAGGCCAAGATGGATCATCCACTCTGCACTGCTGGCTGCAAACTGTTGCAAATGCTTCAGACTATGTGCTGGGCTCCTCCATCATTTTTGATGGGGATATTTGTGGAGCCTCCTCCGCGAGTGAGTTATTTGATTGTTCATCACTATTCACGGCTGGATACGGCACGACTGCAGGACTCAGATCTAATCTGCTGGTTGTGTAATTGCATAGATCTGTCTATTACTTGATACTTATGCTGTTTGACATGCAAGTAGTCCTGTGTTGTAGCTTCACATTTTGACACCTCAGGTTTAGCTATGTCACTTGCTATTCCTGACATGTCCTCTTGCACTCTGCATTGAACCAGAATTGATTCCCCGGCTTGCTGATAATGGTAGAGTGGGAAATGCCGCGCCATGAGATTACAGATTGTGCTTGAGTACAATTCTGCTGCAGCTGATGACCCATAGCACCCCACAGATGGCCAGCCCTTAGTTGCTACATCTCTTCAAAGTCTGTCCGATTTAGCACATTGGTAGTGTCACACAAAATGATTGAGTATAGCCTCAATGTGAAGATGGGACTCCAAAAAGATTGTGCAGTGGGCATGCCTACCAATACGATCGTGGAAAGATGCATCTGCGTCAGGCAGATTGGTGCAGATGAGGTCAGGTTGGTACCCTCACCACTGCTAATAATAATAATCACTTATTGTCACAAGTACACTTCAATGGAGTTACTGTGAAAATCCCATAGTCGCCATGCCGGTGCCTGTTCGGGGAGGCTGGTACGGGAGTTGAACCGGCCCTGCTGCCTTGTTACGCATTACAACCAAGCTATTTAGCTCAGTGTGCTAAACCAGCCCCTATTGAACTACATTCCTAGTCGAACAGCTATGTCCTTTAGGATGTGACCAGCTCAGTCAGTTGTGGTGCTACAAAGCCACGAATGGCGATGGACATTGAAGTCCCCCACCCAGAGTACAGAGGACATTGTGTGCCCTTGCCAACCTCAGTTCTTTCTCCAGCTGGTTTTCAACATGAAGGAGCACTAATACATCAGCTCAGGAGGTGCAGCAGATGGTGACCAGCAGGAGGCTTCCTTGCCCATGTTGCCATGAAACCATCAGGAAATTCTTTGTCGATTGTATATCACAGTGTCACTACCAGTGTGGTGTTTGTTTTGCCAAACAGGACATACCCAGGGATGGTGATGGTGTTTGTAAGGTGTGATTCCGTGAGGATGACTATGTCAGGCTGTTGTTTGACTCGTCTGTGAGAAAGTTCTCCCAAGCCCCAGGACCTGCATAGTGGACAGGTCTGGGTTGGCCATACTTGCTTCCACTGCCTAGACTGAATGATCCACCTAGTTTAATTCCTCATAGACTTTCTAATGGTTTGATATAACTTGCCACCTCATTTCAGTGGGCATTTAGGAGCCAACCACATTGAGGTGGGTCTGCAGTTGGTCAGATCAGGTAAAGGTGGCACATTTTCTTCCCCAACAGCAAAAACCAGGTGGATTTATATGACAATAGTTTCATGGCGATCATTAGACTTTTAATTCCATATTTTTATCGATTGTATTAAAATCGGCCATCTGCTGTGGTGGGACTTGAACCTGGATCCCCGGATTCCCTGGGCCTCTAGATTACTAGCCCAGTGACAATACAACTCTATCATCAGTTCCTCTATAATGTAAAACAAAGTTTTCTGCACATCGAAGTGGAAGAGGTCTTTTAATGCAAATCATCGTGGTTTTAATTAGGATTAAACATTCTAACTTGTTAACAAAAATGCTAAGTGCAAGATGTAATTAGTTTTATAGCTCCAAGCAACAGATTGCAACTACACTTGAGAATTATCCAAAGACAGTGTGATATTAATTTATTTTTTTGCAGTAAACTGTGGTTTTGTGCCGGTCACGTCTTGAATATGAGTTTTTTTTTGTCGGGAAATAAGGATTGATCTTCTCCGATTCTAACCAGATATTTGTAAATTGCCATTCAATAACAAAACAGACTTCTTTATCAAAATGAAGTCTTAATGCAGATTCATGTACCTTTTTATTCTGTTTGGAGCAGCGAACAGGATGTAAGTGGATTAAGCTTGATAGATGCCAGCTGGTTTATGGCTGCTAAATGGCACTGCTGGCGTTCTGATATTGTACACCCTGTTGGGCTCCAAATGAGAAACTTGACACAAAATTAAAAGCAATTATCGGCAGATTTTTGCACATTTTCTCAAATTATTAAGCACATTCGGCACTTGCAGTGAAGTGATTTTTGCTTGTGTGTCACTCACAGTTGTGAGTGGTCCAATCATGATAGGACTGAATGAGCTTCAGCTTAATTTTACATCTCGATGTAGTTTTAGCACGTGTCATAAACAACAGCTACGTTAGTGAAATAACTATATTAAACGTTTGCAGGAAAATGAGTGCCTTATAGTCTAATTAATTACAGTCAATCCTCAATAGTCTTCTCAAGCATTCTAATTTTTGCCTCATTCAAGTTTATTCTCAAAACATGAGTTCAGCAGGAATGGAATGCAGGAATGAATCCAACATTAATTCATGTGAACCTCAAATAACTGTGACTTTTTTAGTGCCAAATGCATGAATGCAGGTTTTATTTTCCAACTCGTACCTTCTGGATATCTGCGCCATTAATTTATCCTGAGGAAAGTGTAGATTAAGCCGGCAATTTAATTTAAAATTAATAATTTAAAAGTTGTGAATACCACCCAGTCCATTACACGAACCTGCCTCCCATCCATGGACTCCATCTACACCTCCCGCTGCCGGGGGAAAGCGGGCAGCATAATCAAGGATCCCTCCCACCCGGCTTGCTCACTTTTCCAACTTCTTCCATCGGGCAGGAGATTCAGAAGTCTGAGAACACGCACAAACAGACTCAAAAACAGCTTCTTCCCCACTGTCACCAGACTCCTAAATGACCCTCTTATTGACTGACCTCATTAACACTATATCCTGTATGCTTCAACCGATGCCAATGCTTATGTAGTTACATTGTATATCTTGTGTTGCCCTATTATGTATTCTCATGTATTTTCATGTCTTTTCTTGAATTTTGTTAATTCCCTTTTCTTCCATGTACTGAATGATCTGCTGAGCTGCTTGCAGAAAAATACTTTTCACTGTACCTCGTACCACGTGACAATAAACAAATCCAATCCAATCCAATAAAAGTATGCATCCATTTCTATGATTGTTTAGTTGCCATTTATCCACGTTGCTGTTCGTTTGGAGTTTGATTCCTGATAGAGATGGCCTGAGATCGACCAACCTAATGGAGAGTTAACTGATACTTAGAGTACCCAATTAATTTTTTCCAATTTTTCCTACCTGCACATCTTTGGGTTGTGGGGGAGAACACGGGAGAATGTGAAAACTCCACTGGGACAGTGACCCAGAGCCGGGATCGAACCTGGGACCTCGGTGCCATGAGGCAGCAGTGCTAACCACTGCACCGCCGTGCTGCCCTAACATTTATTTGTGCCAGTAAAAATGTGCATCTCACATGGGGTATCTCTGATATGACACTGATGGACGATTGTTCCTTCCATTGGTTTGCTTTTCAATTTTCATTTATCTGTTCCTACCAATTTAAACTTACACTACAACGAGGATATTAGTGTGCAAATTAACCCGATGTGAGATGCATATTTTTCCTTGCGCAAAGAAATGTATCGGTTAATTGACAATATTGTTTTGTTTAAATTAATTTTTAATTAAGAATCGGCCATTCTCCCTCTTTTTCCTCATCAAACACCTTTCCGCCTCTGACATGGCCAACCACTTATTCCTCTTTTAACACATCTCTGTTCACCAGCTGGGTTTGAGTGCTGTTACGTGGTTCCACTATTACTGAATCAAATGTAATCAGAGTATCTCCAGCAGTAGGACTGTTCCTCAGATCATAAGACCATAGGATGTATGAACATTCAGCCCATCAAGTCTGCTCCCTCAATCAATGAGATCATGGGTGTGGCTCAGCGGCCTCACCGTTCCCAACTTGGAACGTGGGACCAGGCCGTTGAATCTCACAGGATTTGTGATGCTCGGAATGTCTTGCAAGATTCAACGGAATCGCAAGACACACCTCATTGGGTGTGATCCAGATCAGTATATTTCAATCAGCCATACGGTTCATTTAAAAAGACGTTGGTTGGCTTCACCTCGGGCTCAATGGCCAGGCCTGGGAGACCTTCCAGCGCGCCATTTGGTACTGGTGCACACAAAAGTGGAGCAGGCATAATGGCTGTTCTCCCAGGCCACTGGAGACCTCTGAGTTGCCTGGGACAGGCAGGGTGGCACTGCCAAGGTGCCCGGGTGTCCAGGTGGGCATTGCCTGCTATCAAGTCCCGGGGGCGGGGGGAACCTTGCCAGGTAGAGGGGAGGTGAGGGTAGTTCCCAGGGGCCTCCCTCAAGCTGAGGGGGTAAAGGGGGGTCAAAAATGGGAAGGGTCTGAAGGGGGGGGGGGGTGGAAGGATTGCAGCAGCCAAACAAAATGCACCCCGATCTGCGGCCTCGGTGGAGAGAAACCCCCAGAGGCGAGAAAAAACAGGCAAAGTGCAATTGAATAGCTGGATGTTCCTTAGTGTTCAGCAGACTTTAACTCAAGTCCCATGACTGATCAGATGTGATAATCCTCAACTCCCATTTTCCCACCTTATCCCCATAACCCTTGATTCCCTTCCTGATTAAAAATCTGCCTATCTCAGCCTTGGACATACTTAACGGCCCAACCTCTATGGCCCTCTGTGGAAAAGAAGTCCAAAGATTCTCTTCCCTCTCAGAGAAGAAATTCCTCATCTCTGTCTTAAATGGGTGACCCCTTACTCTGAGATCATGCCCTCTGGTCGCAGATTCTTCCATACAGGAAAACAACCTCTCAGCGTCGAACCTGTCAAGCCGCCTGTGAAACCTATGTGTCTCAATAAGGTTGCCTCTCATTTTTCTAAACTCCATTGAGTACAGCCCTGGCCTACTCATTCTTTCCTCATCAGAAAATCCCTCCATTCGCAAGACCAACCGAATGAACCTTTTCTGGACTGCCTCCAATGCCAGTGCATCTTCTCTTAGACATGGGGACCACTACTGTGAAACTGTTCACAGTATTCCAGGTGTGGTCTAACTGGCGCCTTGTGTAATGTTGGCAAGACTTTCCTATTTTTATACTTCATTCCCTTTGAAATAAAGGCCAACATTCCATCTGCCTTCCCAATAACCTGCTGAACTTCCTTGCAAACCTTTTGTGATTTATGCACAAGGGTCTTCAAATCTCTCTGTGCTGCAGCTTTCTGCAGTCTTTCCCCATTTAGATAATAGTCAACAGCTTTATTATTCTCACCAAACTGCATAACTTCACATTTTCCTACATTATATACCACCTGCCAAGTTTTTTCCCGCTCACCTAACCTGTCGATATCCCTCTGGACAATTGTTGTGTCACCCTCACCACTTGCCTTCCCATCTATTTTTGTGTCATCTGCAAACATGCCAATAGTGCATTCACTTGCCTCATCCAAATCATGAATAAACATTGTAATTATTTGTGGCCCCAGCCCTGATCCCTGTGGCATTCCACTAGTTACACATTGCCATCCTTAAAATGCCGGTACCCACATTGTTATTTGATTCCTCGGCTATGTGAAGCCCTTGGTGATAACATCTGAAAACATAGGGTCAACATATAATCTAAGAATACCCAGTTCCATCTCTCCACCAACGTCCCACTTTTGTATTTTCAGACTGCTATTGTCCAGTATCCAGTCTTGGATGCGTTTCAATATCATCCAGCTAAACTTTGAGAAGTTAAAAATCATTTGAGAACAGCTTTCAACGGTTCATTCAGGTACTTCAGGGACTGCAAGTTGGCCAAGCTGAAACTTCATCTTATCCCACATTTAGCAAAAGTTGCCACCTTGCAGGTAAAGAAGCTAAAATTTGCCCCGATCATGGCAGCACAGACGATCCTTAGTTGGCAATTAATTTGCTGTTTGTGCTCATTTACAAAGCTGCATGGCATTTTGACCGCTAGTGCCTTCTCCTAACAGTGACCAACAGAATAGAATGAAACAACTTGAGTATTACTGAAAGGAATAGCCACTTCTAATCTTTCACTTGTATTTATCACTTGCGGCTAAAGGTTGAAGAGATCTTTGGAAACACATTGAGAGACTTTCAGAGGCATTTTGTCATGGCCTTGTCAACACTCTACAATCATCTATTCCAGAAATTCTCTGAGGATATCACCTAAAATGACTTTATTGGAAACCTCATAGGAAACACCAGAAGAGAGGGATGCACTAGGACACTGGAAGTGCCCTGTCATCCTGGCAGAGCCAACCAAGCACCCCAGCAGCGTCAATGGCACCTGGAAGTGCCAATGTGCCCGGGGAGTGCCACCCTGCCCTGAATGGTTCATGTCTGTGTGCTGTAGGTACACCAACAATTCTGTTGGGTAGCGAGTAATAGGATTTTGACCCCAGAGACAGTGAAGGAATGGCGATAAAGTTCCATGTCAGGATGGTCTGTAGTTTGGGGGAGGATGGGGGGGGTGAGGGGGTGGAATTTCAGGTGTTTGTGTTCCCATGTTTGCTGCCCTAGTCCTTCTGGGTGATAGAAGTTGCAGGTTTAGCAGGTATCTTTGAGGGAGTGTAGAGGAGTTGCTGCAGCGCATCTTGCGCATGGTGCGCGCTGCTGCCATTGTGGAGTGGAAAGGTTAGTGCGCAAAGAATAGATTATAGTTTATACCAATAGTGAGATTAGCTGAGTGTAGTTAGATGTATTGACCAATTGTGTATTCTAAAAGGACTATGTATTGAAACCCATTTTAGTAGTGTAAATAAAATCATAGCTTTGTTTATGTAAAAGCTATACTGTGGTCTTTGTGGAACACTACGGCAACCATCCTAAATATGCAACACAAAGAACACCACATCCGCCACCAATAAAAAAGGTCCAAATGGAATTAGAAAGAGAACACAATAAGGCAAATGTTTTGGGGAAATCTGGAGATTTACAGTTTACCCAATTGGAATATTATTGTATCCCCTTAACAAGACTTAACATTTCCAGTCACAATATTAAAGGAGTGTTGGTGACATCAGCAGGTAGGAGTTTAAAGGAAAACAGGAAAATTGTTTTCAAACTACATAGGCAGTTTCCCCATCTATCTTGACACAGGTTAAACATTCTACTAAATGATGGAGAGAAAATGAATGATGAATATACTAATCCTAAGCAACATATATAATTTTAAAAATAGGAGAAAATGAAAATGAAATGAAATGAAAATTGCTTATTGTCACGAGTAGGCTTCAATGAAGTTACTGTGAAAAGCCCCTAGTCGCCACATTCCGGCGCCTGTTCGGGGAGGCTGGTACAGGAATTGAACCGTGCTGCTGGCCTGTCTTGGTCTGCTTTAAAATCCAGCGATTTAGCCCAGTGTGCTAAACCAGCCCCTGCAGCTAAATCCATCCTGGCCTGCAGTTCTTCCCAAAAGTAAGAGACTTTAATTGCAACAATGGACTTGAAGATATGGGATTAGGACAAAAACATTTAATAATAATAATCTCTCTCAGTGCCACAATTAACACTGCAATGAAGTTAGTGTGAAATCCCCTCATCGCCACACTCCAACGCCTGTTTGGGTACACCAGAGAATTCAAAACGTCCAATTCGCCTGACAAGCACATCTTTCGGGATTTGTGGGAGGAAACCAGAGCACCCGGAGGAATAACACACGGACTGGGGGGGAACGTGCAGACAGTGACCCAAGCCAGGAATCGAACACGGGTCCCTGGCGCTGTGAAGCAACAGAGTTAACAGCTGTGCTACCGACATAGCAACTGGATTCAGTCTCTCAACAGTAATATAAAATAAAGATAATTGAGGAAAAAAATAATGGAAATAGATAGGAACTGGACTAGGGGCACCAGTTAAACACCTAAATGAAAATGAGGGCGATTTTGCCAATTATTTTTTAAGTAAGTGTGAAAATATGAATATTGCAGTTATTAAAACAGCAACAGTAATGGCTTTGTGAAAGAAATCATGCTGTAATTGATGAGATGCTTCACAGGATGAACCCTGGCACGGGTAATCCATGCAAAGAGTTCACTTCCAAGTTGTTGGGGCTACATCCCCACTAATTGCTTTATGGGAGAAACCCAAAAATACATTTGCTGATGTGGGATCATCCCCTGGCCTTGGAAGGAATTACGATTCATTCCATTGTTCTCTGAGCACTTGAATGCCCTGCATGCAGGGAGAAAGACATCGATCAAGACTGAGGCAATTCAGCGCGTGTAACCACACCGAAGAAGGCCAGCAGCGAATAAGGCCATCAGAAAGAAATTTTAATCAAGGAGACATGATATATTATGAAAGAGAAGGACAGAAAAAGTGAAAAGGCCTGGGTAAGATTATAGGCAGTGATGAAAAATAGTAATTTTACAACATGGCAATCAAACTGTCAAAGTACATTCCTGGAGGTTAATGAGCACTGATTATACATTTGCAGAATCTGAACAGGTAATAAAAATTGAAGAGGCACCATGCACTTCACATGCACATATGTTGGACAATTGCGAGAAGCAGATTATGGCAGTAAAAGGGCTGGATGAATATGGAAAAAGAGACACTGAAGCGCAGGACAAAGCCGTTCATCCCAAATGACAACTATCCAAAGTTGGCACTAGGATAACATATATGCCAGAAGCGGCCAGTGATTGGAGCAATGCCATCATTATCGGGGAGCAGGAAAAGCCACTGGCAAATACAAATGTTGGCTGAATGTACGAGATGAGGGACAGAAGGTAAGACCCCTGGGTTTGCAAAAGGGTGGGGCGGCATGGTAGCTCAGTGGTTAGCACAGTTGATTCACAGCTCCAGGGTCCCAAGTTCGATTCCTGGCTTGGGTCACTGTCTGTGCGGAGTCTGCACGTTCTCCCCGTGTCTGCGTGGGTTTCCGCCGGGTGCCCCGGTTTCCTCCCACAGTCCAATGATGTGCAGGTTAGGTGGATTGGCCACGCTAAATTGCCCTTCATGTCCAAAAAAGGTTAGGCGGGGTTACTGGGTTACGGGGATAGGGTGGAGGTGTGGGCTTAGAGGGGATGATCTTTCCAAGGGCTGGTGAAGACTCGATGGGCCAAATGGCCTCCTTCTGCACTGTAAATTCTGAGATTCTATAAAGACCTTTGGCTAGCAAATACACGGCGAGATCTTGAAGATGGTCACGGCCCTTGAAAAAGATGATGGACTTGCAAAAGGAACTCTGATTATAGGAGAGAGAGATTGTGTAGGAGTAGTCATCCAGAAAGAGACAGGAGGAGGGTGAGACGACATGGTAGTCTGACAGGAACAAACACCATGGAACTGGCTCGGAATGGTACTGGATGGGAAAGCCCTTGTAGCAAAGTTTTGGTAGTTACTAACAAATTAGAAAATAAATTGATCAAAGATATCAGCAAAAAGGGTTGGAAATAATTTGGTGTATAAATTGAAATATCAGACAGCGGACTGCCAGCCTTCTCACTCATATGACATTGAAGGGAAAACTGTGCAAATTAAACATGGTAGTTTGTGCGTTGACAGATGGATCATGGGTGTGGTATTTATCAGTTAGATGCATCCTGCTAAAAACGGGTTGTATCCAGCTAAAAGCAGACCCAACAACGTTCCATTGGTATCATAAGGAGGAACTAGCAGGCATCTTCATGATGCACATTACTGATTATCTGTGGGGAGGTTCAGCAAAATTTGAGGAGTGGGCAGTTGACTAAAAAAAAGTCGGATATACCAGAATATATAGGGTTAGACACGAAGCAGAATAACTTGGTACTGACATTGAATCAACGGTCTCATTTCAAAAATGTCAGTCACGCCCTAATAAATCGGGCGGGGTCCTCACAAATAGAGGGTCCTGCATCAAAGGTAGAAATAGTTCAATTAGTAAGTTTAATCACACAGTTGAACTAGTCATTCACTCAGACTAGACAAGATGCAAGTTATGGCATAGGAACTGAGTACTCTGCTGAAACATGCTTCAGTTCATCAAGTTCTGATAGCAAACAAAACATTGAAGAAGTGAAATTCAGACAAGTGCAGTCAAGTTTCCAGCCTCGGGTGATTTAGAAGATATGAAATTGACCATTTTTAGCAATTCTTTACATAGAACCATAAATCATAGAATTCACAGTGCAGAAGGAGGCCATTCGGCCCATCGAGTCTGCCCTTGGAAAGAGCACCCCACTTAAGCCCATGCCTCCACCCTGTCCCCATAACCCAGGAACCTGATCTAAATGTTTGGAAACTAAGGGGCAATTTAACATGGCCAATCCACCTACTTGCACATCTTTGGACATGCCAATCTTCTGGATGGATATGTTAGTACAGCAGGGTTCATCATATCCTTGGTGGGAAAGAATAATAAATGTCCATTGGTCTTGGAAGTGAATAAAATAAAAGGGTAATTAAAAGCACCTTAGGTCCAAAAAGACTGGTTCTAGTAGAAGAGACAGATATGGGATTTTACATCAAGAGGAAAATCCTGTACCAGGGCACTCTGAGAAACATTTACCGGTAAAATGTGTGGATAACTATCCTCTATGGGATAATATACATCCAAAAAAAGTGTGTGACTAAGAAAAGGTTAACGATTGACCTTGCCAACATAAGAGAAATGCGAGAAAGAAAAGTGATCCCTAAGATAAAATGTGTTGACCCAAGTAATCAATTATCGGAAAAAAGCAAATTACTGCGGATGCTGGAATCTGAAATGAAAGGGAAAGGGAAAATGCTGGAAAATCTCAGCAAGTCTGGCTTTGACAAAGAGTCATCGGACTCGAAACGTTAGCTCTTTTCTCTCCCTACAGATGCTGCCAGACTTGCTGAGATTTTCCAGCATTTTCCCTTTTGTAATCAATTATCGGACTTTTTTGCAAAAAGGAATGTTTGCTTGAAGAAGCTGTTGCCGGTCTTAAGAGAGGGGTACCTTGCCGCATAATGCCTCATATGAAATGTGGAAATCATTTTTTTCTATTTGATTTAGTACAAATTATTTGTGTGCATTATAAAGTTATTGCTCAAGGGAAGAAAGGGGAACTTGGGGCATGCATACTGTTAGGATACATAGGCCATGGGCATTGTCTAATTAAGTGCTTGGAGTACATATAAGTAAAGGATACCTCGGAAATCGGTATAGTGATATGTATATATAGACATATAAAGGGTTAATGACTATATCATAGTGTAAGACAACCACTAGATGGCAGCACTAGATTCCTATATAAACATGAGAAATCAAAGGATCTTGGGTCTCTTCGAACCAGGAGTGACTAGACAGCAGTGTGTTAGAGAGATAGATAATAGCATAGTTAGCATGCGTAGTTAAATATGGTTAATACTTTATTCTGAATTACTTAATCACTAGTTATATTTCTGAAAGAGTGAACAAACTAAACATTACTCAATTCATTATTCAGTAAACCCATTTGAAGATTGGTGGTTTCTTTAGAATCACACCATCAGACCATTCTGGATATATAAAGCAACGAGTAATGGCATATTACCAATGAGTAATATAACAATTGGAGGTCTGCGAGGAGAGCTGTGTGACTGAACAAAATTAATTAACTCTCTTAATAAGGAAAATCTGTCTTGGTTTTGACTTCACCAACTAGCTTTGATTCCAGAAACACTCAGATTCCTTGATGCCACATGCAGTCAAATGCTGCCTTGAAGTTGAGGAAGTCACTATCACCTCCCCTCTGGAGTTCATCTCGCTTGTCCTTGCTTGGAAGAAAAATTAATGAGCTCTGGAGCTGGGTCACCCTGGCAGAATCAAAATTGAGCATCAGTGAACAGGTTATTGCTGTATATGTATCTTTTTATAACACTGTCGATTACGTCTTCCATCACTTTGCTTATAATCCTGTGCTGTGCGATAGGATTAATGAATGATGTCATCAGAGTTAGCGATGATCATATCACAATTGAGTTTTGTATTTCGCTTGAGGGTGAGAAATGTGGACCTAAGACTAGTGCTTTAAACTTAATGAAGGCAATTCTAAGAGCTTGTAGACAGAGGATTGGATTCTTCATGGTGCGTCTGCCCCGCTCCCACTGCCTGTGAGGATGGAGAATTTGGTGCTGGGCCAAATCTACCATTCACTGCAGGGGCACCGGAGAATCCCGCTACCGTGAATGGACGGAGAATCCGGCCCTGAGCTGGCTAAAGTGAACTCAGAAATTAGGTTATGAGTAAAGATGTAGTGGAAGATATTTAAGAAGGTACTGTATTGCATAACACTCAGCAAAGCTGCATTCCAGTCAGAAAGAGAGCCTCTGGGAAAATAATGCATCATTCACGGCTCACAAAGGAATTTAAAGGTAGTATCAAATTGGGAATAAAATGCAATGATTTGAATGAAGATTGGTAGCAGGTCAGAAGATTGGACTGAATATAAAAACCAGCAAAGATGGGCTAAACATAATGGGGGAGAAATTAGAGCACAAGAGAAAGCTAGCTAGAAATACAAAAACAGATAGTTTCTACAAGCATTTACAAAGGAAAATAGTAACTCAAGAAAATGTTAGTACTCTAGAGAGTGTGTTTGGGGAATTATTAATGGGACATTAAAATGACAGACCAATTGATCAGAGATTTGGTATCTTGCCTTCACTGTAGAGCATACAAAGAACATTCCAGAAATACTTATAAATCATGAGGTGAAAGGAATGGAAAAACTGAAGAGTGGGACTTAAAATAATTACAATCACCAGGGAAAGCGTACTAACAAAAACATTAAAGCAAAAAGCTGTCAAGTCTTCACCTCCTCATGTACTTCATCCTCGGGTCTTAAAATAAGTGGCTGTGGAGAAATAAATAGGTGGGCGGGCGAGGGAGGTGCAGAAAATATCAAACTGCAAAGCCTAACATCTGTCAGAGTGAAAATATTGGAATCTTATTAATAAGGAGGTTATAGCAGGGCATGTAGAAAATCTGAATGCAATCAGGAAGAGTCAACATTATTTAGTGAAGGGGAAATACTGTTTGACTAATTTATAATTTATTAGAGTTCTTTGATGGGATAAAAATCTTGGAATTCCAAAAGGCATTTTGAAAAATGCCACATCAAAGGTTATGATACAAAATAAGAGCTCATAGTGTAGGGGGTAACAAATTAGTATGGTGCAGTAATGGTTCCCTCATTTAAGGAAGGATGTAAATGCATTGGAAGAAGTTGAGAGAAAGTTTAGTACACCCGGAATGGGCAAGTTGTTTTATGAGGAATGGCGAGACAGGCTAGCCTTGTCCCCATTAAGGATTAGAAGAGTAAGAGGCAACTTGATTGAAACATCTGAGGTCGATGTGAGAGAATGTTTCCTCTTATGGGAGAATCTAAAAATAAATGTACAATTTAAGACAGAGGTGAGGAGAATTTATTTCTCAAAAGTTAGGGGGAGCAGTCTTTGGATTTTTTAAAACCGAAGTTGATAAATTCTTGATGAGCAAGGAGGTGAAGGACTATATGCAGGTACAGCAAGTGATTGCGATGGCAATTGGAATGTTCATGGCTTATTGAATCATCCTTGTTCATTGCAAGGTGAACAAAATCTAAAAGTAGGAAAGTTTCCCTCAGTTGCACAGGAAATTGGTGAGACCACATCTGGAATATAGCGAACAGTTTTGGCCCACAGATTTGAAAGAGGATATAATTGCATTAGAAAAAGTTCAGATAAGGTTCATTCCGGGGATGAAGGTCTTTTATAATGAAGAAAGGTTGAGCCCATATATATTGAGGTTTGGAAGAATGAGAGATGATCCTCTGAAACACCGTGGCAGTAATTCTCCAGCCACTGGGGTTCTCTGCCCCCATCGACAGTGCCACCTTGCTTGTGGGTTTCCCGGCAACGTGGGGTGGCTTCAATGGGAAATCTCATTGACAAGCAGCGGGACTAGAGAATCCCGCTGCCAATGAACGGAGCATTGCCGGGGAAGTGGAGAATCCAGCCCATATGACCCTGAGGAAACTTGACAAGGTTGGTGTTAAAAGGATGCTTCCTTTTATGGGAAATACCAGAACTATGGAACACAGTTTAAATAATAAGGGTTCTAATAAGTGGGCAGCACGGTGGCACAGTGGTTAGCAATGCTGCCACACAGCGCCAGGGACCTGGGTTCAATTCCGGCCTTGGGTGATTGCCTGTGTGGAGTTTGCACATTTCCCCCCGTCTGGGTGGGCTTCCTCCGGGTGCTTCGGCTTCACCCCACTGTCCAATAATGTACCGGTTAGGTGGATTGGCCATGCTAAATTGCCCTTAGCGTGCAGGGATGTACAGATTAGTGGGGTTACGGGGATAGGGCTGGTGTGTGGCCTGGGTAGGGTGCTCTTTCAGAGGGCCGGTTCAGACTTGATGGGCTGAATTACCTCCTTCTGCACTATAGAGAAGCTGTGCTATGATTCTAAGTGTAAGTGTAAGAGGGAGATGAGGAGAATTTCTTTGGACGGGATTCTCCGACCCCCCTGCCGGGGGGTCGGAGAATCCCATACTAACCGCAGTTAATTTAGTGGACAGCATGGAGGTGGAATGTCCATGTGATGAGGCAGCGAGCGCAAGTGGCTGGTAGCCAGGGCCGGGAACAAGGAGAGTTCAGGTGCACAGTTCCCTGGACAGTGAGATTGTAAATGAGTTGGGCTGCCAGGAGTCAGGTTCAGGTTAATTGATCATCTTTGATGGGGCGGGCTGTATGCACAGTGTACCACTTCCTGCATTGGCAGGGTTAGGGTTAATTGGTCAACTTTGATGGGTGGACTGTATGCACAGTGCAATGCCTCCTGCATTGGCAGGGTTAGGGCTAGGGTTAAGCACTTGCGGCTAATGCTTGCTGCATAAGCAAGATGGCCAGAAAGTGAGTGATCAATGTCAAGCAGGATGAGGGACCTGGTGTCAACTTGGCCCGGGTGTTTGCACAGAGCTTGGACCTCTTCCGTTCTAGCATGGAGGTGGTGGCCAACTCATTAGCATATTTGTGGCACCAACTGTGATGCAGTGCCTGATGGCCAACATCTCAGCCTGCAGCATCAACAGAAGCTGGCCCAATACCTGGGTGTTGCAGTTGATGTTTAGAGCAAATCCGTGCAAGCTCAGCTTTGTGCCGAGTTCAGATTTTTGCCTTCATGGTTATGGATAACAGTGTTCAAAGGGGTTGACAGGTGTCACAGCAGTCCAGCAATCTGTCTTTGTAACATCACCAGGGTTGCTGTATGCTGAGGAGTTGTCCTCACACGGTGACAGTGGCTCTGCAGAGCACAGACTCGCTATCCTCCCTCAGGATGGTAGCATTCATTTTCTCCTCACTGTCACTCTGCCACTGTCCTTGCTGTATTGCCTGTCAGCAAGCCAGACCTGGCTGCTACTGCTGCCCATCCCAAGGCAGTGACATCTGAAGCCCAGACTTCTATGGCCAAAATAAAAGCAGAAAATTCTGGATACGTTTAGCAGGTCTGGCAGAATCTGTGGAGAGAGAAACAACGTCAACATTTTGGGCTGGATTCTCCGCACACTGACGCCGAAATCGCGGCCGGCGCCAGGGCGGAGAGTCCATTTTCCTGCACGGAATCGGGACCATCGCCGGTTCCCCGATTCTGTAGGCCCCGAAAAGTGGGGTATTCTCCGAGTACGCCGCACCACGCAGCACCCGCCTGGGGCCATTGCTGGAGGCCTGCTCCGTCCCTGACTGGCTAAAGAACCAACGGCGTTGACCACTCATGGTCTGGCCGGTCGGGAAACTAGCGTGGCTGCTGCGGACCCAGTCTGCGTTTGCCATGGTCAGGGGCAGGCCAATCGGGGACAGTGTTGGGCTTATATGCGGCTGGGTAATGTTTGGGCGGGCGGTCAGGGTCAGGTGGCGGCCAATTGGAGGGTCTATTTTTAGGGTCTAGCTTTGCGGTCTGAGTCTGCCATGGAGCACAGCAACGCTACTGGAGGCCATTGCCATGCTCATGTGCGGTCTCCGACCCGTAGGTGCGGGGACCCACACAGAACATACAGTGCAGAAGGAGGCCATTCGGCCCATCAAGTCTGCACCGACCCACTTAAGCCCTCACTTCCACCCTATCCCCATAACCCAATGACCCCTCTTAAACGTTTTGGATACTAAGGGCAATTAAGCATGGCCAAACCACCTAACCTGCACGTCTTTGGACTGTGGGAAGAAACCGGAGCACCCGGAGGAAACCCACGCAGACACAGGGAGAACGTGCAAACTCCGCACAAACAGTGACCCAGCTGGGAATCGAACCTGGGACCCTGGTGCTGTGAAACCACAATGCTATCCACTGTGCTACCATGCGGCCCCAATATCTGCGGCAAAAGCTGCTAGATTTACACCAGGTCCCGGCTAGACCCCTGCGGGGCTCGGAATTTGTGGCCCTTTCACAGTCCTTTGGGTCTGCATGACGCTTCTTCAGAACTGAACAGAGCTTCTAGGACCAGAACATGTTGAGGTTGCCCTGCAAGGCCATCTGCAGTTCGCTAAGTCACTGGAAAAGCACTACATACGAGGATAGGACAAGGAAAGACACACAGAAAACTGGTGCAGGACGAATGCACGAGGGTGATCAGTTAATGTTGCATATAATTTGGCATGATTTGCTTATTAATTTGCTTTAGAATGTTACTTTTGTGGTGGTAATCATTTTAACATTGTGGCTAGGTGGACACTGTGATGGTCAGTAACAACAATTGGGCAATTAAGGATGCATTTACTGATTTAGCAGTGGGAATGGAGCTCACACACAGCTGGAACAGAAAGGGTTTATTTGGTTGGTTTATTTCTTCTCTCCCTTTCCTCCTTCTTCCAGCTTAGCGGTTGACATAAAGCTGGTGGCGGGAGCAGTGCCCTCATAATGTTGAGAGCGTACAACATACCACAGATCACATTGCAAATCTTGGCAAGTGCCCAGCAAGTAGTGAAGTCACGGATTGCCGATTGCGGAATCGCGTTCGGCGATCAGCCGGAGAATCCGTTTTTACGGCAAAATGGGGGGCGGTGCTGTTTCTCGGATGCTCTGCCCCCTCAAAAACGGTGTAGACAAGGAGCACGCCGCACGCCGTTGGGACGGCCTACATGAGGCCCTCCTCCCCCAATGGACTGACGGCGTCGGTTGTGTGTCCTCTCATCTGTCCTGAACCTGGCGTGGCACCTGCGAGGGGGGGATGTTTTCTGCTTGCAAGGGGCTGGGGGTGGTCCGGGGGGTGGCGAGGTGGATCAAAGAGGGGCACTATCTGGTCCGCCCGTGACTGCCGCCATATTGTATGGTGGCGCCGTCTCAGGCCAACACCGCGAAGATGTGCAACCACGGACCCAGCCATTCTGCATCTATATCTGCAGGTAAAGCTGGGGGCCTTACATGGCGTGACTACCAGCCCCCCACCGGGCGGAGCATCGATGCGGGGGCGGTGCCGGATTTTTGGCCGTAAGACCAGACGCATAGCCGCAAAATCGGAGAATCCAGCCCACGATCCTACAGAAGTGTTATGTTAGCACCCCCGGTGGCCAGCTCAATGGCTGTATTGATGGATTTCAGTATATGCTACCCCAAGTTCATGGGTTGCGTAAGAGAGTCTCGGGCCAGGTCATCCAGGAATAGTCCTTGTTGACCAACAGCCACCTTCTGATTGGCCACGATGGCTTAAATGCAGCAGACCAGAGCGGACTCCCACAGAACAAATGCAGTACAATTACTGCCAAAACTGGGCATTCACCTGCATGATACATGATGGTACATCACTAACTGTACGATGACAGAGTAGAATACCTTTCATTGACAGCAAATGGCAGATTTGACATCTGTTGCCCACAATGTGATGTGTGTGCAGCCAGTGGCATCCCGCACGATAAGGAAATTGCAAACCCCACTAAACTGTTTTTCGCTCTCGCTGCGTCTCTCTGGGAAGTGGCAATGAAATTTGTTCAGCTTCACTTGGATTACAGAGAGTCAATGACCTCCCTCATGCAACAGAACGGAAAATCGGGAGACATTGCCAATATCATCAACGCTAACCTGGAAGAAGCCAAATATATTAAAGTTCAAGATCATGGTCGCCTCCCCAGCCTTTACCAATCTCTGAGATAATGGCTCTGGGTGCAGAAGGTGACAGATTTCAGTGAACATGCTCGGAGTGAACCAGAGGCATATGATGCACTGTTTCTTTCTGAGGAGTCTGTTTCCCCTCCTACTCCTCTTCCTGCAGCTCGTCTTGCTCTGCATCACCTCATTCTTTCTGTCATCCTGTGCTCTGAGGAAAAGATGCACCAAGGTTTGTCAAGAATTCTCAATGTTAGACAAAGTACTTCAGCATGTGCCACAACGCTCCCAGAGGACTGCAGCAACATTAAATTCGGAGGTAGTTGATGATCTCTTTACATAGCACTGCCGGTTGGTCCGTGCTGTTGCTGACTGATTGTTCAGCTGTGTAAGATGAAGAAACGCAATTACCTGGAATTCTGAACTGCAAAATGGCAGTGTTGGCATAAATTCATCATTGCAAGCTGTTTGAGGTCACAATTCACCTAATCTGCATTCGTCCAGTAGACCCCACCCCGCACATACTCTAATGTCCTCATCAAAATGGAGTTCACACTACTCACAACAGAGCTTTGCGCGCGCACTGCAGACACTATTTTGGAGCCCAAATAGCATTCAGAGGACCAGAAAGCCCAGAGCTAAGTTGCATTGTGCAGACTATACACAAAGTTATTTTGAACTAAGGAAGAGTGTATAGATAACTGCTGCGAACATATTTGAATCTTTCTTTGCTAAACTGTGCACTTATGTAAGTTGTACTTTATATTTATACTTTCTGTTGATGTACATAGGATGCCAAAGGATTTTAACCTGCTCCTCCATGGTGTGGCCATAGTGACAATTCCACAAAGTGAGCATAGCCAGTGAGGCCACATGAGGCACATGACTGTTGTGTTCGGTGTTCGATGCCTCATAAGGAACCCACAGAACTGCTTCTGACTTGTCCAAACCAGGATCTTTATTAATACACACATGGTAAGATGACGATCAGACATGGAACAAGTTATCATGGAGTTTCTTTATACTCCCCTGGAACTACCCCCATGCATGGCTGCCCTCAGGTACGTCTTATAACCTTCTGAGGATCACCGGATCTGCCTTCACTGATATCTGAGTGCCTTGTCACTTGACCACTGTCTCGAGACCGCCTGGTGGATCTGTACCGCCGCCTGCTGGTTGGAGGTCGCACCACCAACCATCTACAATATTGTTTACAGGCATATCACCACAATGACCAGGCTTTTTTCATATACGTATCTTCAGGACAAGCAGCATTGGGTCCCTACAAGGTAAGAATGGACCTCTTCTATCCCATGTTGCACCTCCCCAACAACCTCTGGAAACTCAGAACACTCCCCCTCCCCCACCTCTCTAAAATCTGGTAACTAGCAGGCAACCCCTGGGCCATCTGATATTTCTCACGCTGATTAATCAGCAACAGTTGACAGCCACTTGCGGGCACTGGCTTCTTGTCGAGGGTTACAATTGGCCCTCACAAGTGCACCAAAAATTGAAAAACAAAGACTCCAGTTTTCCCGCTGTAATGTCTCCAATAGTGTTTCTTTCACTTTTGTGACCTACAACACTGCCGCTGTATGGGTCATCCCTTTCAAGTGTCAAGTCAGCAGGCCCCATTGTGCGAAAGCACAAAGCAGACTTCTAAATTCTTCAATGAACAATTTTGTTGGTGCTGGGAAGAGAGTGGTAATCAAGCTTCCAAACATCCTGCCCGTTTAGCTGGCCAGCATTGAAAAATTGCCGCTATTGTGCAGCTTGGTTTAAAGGAATAATTATCCAGCTTTGTGTCCCCAGCCTCACCTGCTGGTAGCACTTATTGGAAATGCAGATACATATTACAAGTGATTTACTGACCATTCACTTTAAATGCTGGAACAATTTCACACAGCAGAGGCCCACAGTTTTGATATTTGCTCTTGATGAGCAAACCCTTGCTAAAATTGGAAAATGATTCCTTGCAGCTCAATTGTTTCCGACATTTTTCCCACTTGCTTTCTTCCGCTCGCTTTTTTCTCTCCTTCTCTCGCAGACTTTTTGCATTGATGTGTCTCCGGCTCACTCTTTGACTTCTTTTATTTCCAAGGAATTTGACTGCACTTACCGAAAAGCATTTCAGAATGTTGGGAGACACATTGCTCCTGCCTATTAATGATGTTCCGGGCGGCACTTAATATTTGTGCCACCTGCTAATTGTCATGACTTAGACATGCAGGTCGCACCCCCAGATATAGGATGGGTATACTTATTTGAAATAGCAGGGGCGGGGATCTCCATCAACCGCCGCCGGTATCAGGAAACGCAATTGGGCGGAGAATCGGTTCCGTCGTCAAAATCGCGGCGGGCGCTGATTTCACTCCAATTGCAATTCTCTGTCACCTCGATAGCGGCGTCAATGCATTCAAAAATGCACGTACAGTAAATGCTGTTGGCATATCATTAGCAGGCCATACCCGGTATTCTCTGGGACTCCACGATTCTCCGCCTCCAATGGGCCGAATCTCCGATGGCGAGGTTCATTCGTGCTTTTACAAATTGTGACACAGGCACCGTGGCTGCTGAGGGAGAGAGAGGAGGTACAGAAGGTGTCCAAAATCACCATAGTTTGCCAACAGTTGTGCTGTTGGCTCGGGGGCTTCTGCCAGGGCCTGGGGGCATAGTGGGGGGTGGCCAGAGGTGGGCTGTGGGGTTGGGGTGGATGGACATGGAACACCATTGCCTTAACCGGCAAGGCAGCCATGGAGCTATGCACGCTGCTGACTGCCCCGTGTGAACCTCGTGCCTCAGGCTGTATGGGTGACGCCCAGGTCACCGCCCTAGCTGCCGTCTGGCCCCAGCCGACCTATCAGCTGTATGAGTGGACTACAGCGCAACCAGTGTTTGGGGAGTGAAATGTGTAGATGTGGCTGCAGCTTGTCAGCCTCCTGAGTGCCAATCACAAATCCGGCGAGACCACCACCATTTTTCATTGGAATTATTTGTATCCCATGTGGCGCCGGTGTGAGCCCCGCCACAGTTGCTGAATCGGTCCAGGTTCGGTGCCAGTTTTGCTATCGTGAAAGTTCACAAATCCAGCCCCGACAACAATGCTCAGTCTCAGGAACGGAGAACCCAGCCGCAGATATCAGAACCGGAATTCTATGGCCATTGGGATTCGCTGTTCCTATCGGCAGTGCACTCTGGCCCGAGGGTTTCCCGGCGGCATGGGGTGGCTTCCATGGATAATCCCATTGGCAAGCGGCAGGAAGAGAGAATCATGGCGCCAGCGAACGATGCACCGCCGAGAAACATGCGGCTAGGGGAACCGGAGAATCCGGCTCTGTCACTTCAAGGCAGGGCAGCTGGCACCTATTGAAGGAAAGGTGCATCTTGGCTACAAAAAGAAAGAAACAACTCTGAACAGGGAAATGTTTGCAGCAAGCACTCAAAAAAAAAGAGGTTTTCTGATGATTCTCCACAGCCCCTGGACCAGTAAGTCGCCAGGAGCAAAAAGATTATTCCCCCCACTCCCCGCTTCCCCGATCCCCCCAGAGGAATAAAGGTTTTTGGACAACAACTCCATTGCTTGTGGAGAGTGATTAAATTCAGGAGTTCAGCTCCAACAACAAAACTGCAATATCACAAATCGTTATCTGAACACTGACGAGTTGCCAAGATAAAAATACCACTCACTCTCTCCCTGCTCACTCCTGCGTCCCCATTACTCACAATACTCGACTGCCTGGTTCGGTCCCCTACAGTCGCTGCACCAGACTATATTGCATCTGCTGCCAGTCCGACTCACCCATTCACCTTAACACATCACAGAACTGTCATTGACACACGCCCTCCTTCTTGATGTGGGCTGGAATGCGCTGCCTGGAACCGTGATGGAGGAAGATTCAACTGAGGCAGCCAAGAGGGCATTAGATGATCACTGGAATAGGAATAGAATGTGCTGCGGGGCAGGGAAAAGCAGGGGAATGCCACAAAGTCATGAATCTTGTTTGGAGAGCTAATGCAGGTACAATGGGCAGAGTAATATTGTCACTGGACTTGTGATCCAGAGAACCAGGGTAATACTCTGGGGAGCTGGGTTTGAATCCCACCACGGCAGGTGGTAAGAATTTAATCCAATAACTACCTAGAAATAAAAAATGTAATGATTACCAGGAAATGATTGTGGTGAAAACAATGTCCATGAGGGAACGAAATCTGCCATCCTTGCCAGGTCTAGACTACATGTGACCCCAGATCCACAGTAATGTGGTTGGCTCTTAAATGCCCTCTCAAATGGCCGACCAAGCCACTTGGATCTGGACAATTAGGGATGGGCAATAAAAGCTGCCCCAGCCAGTGATACCCACATCGCTTTAATTAATTTTTAAAAAAGAAGGTGATTGAGGGAGGAAAGGACCCCCTCCACCACCGGTGGTGACGTCAGAGGCCGCTGACACTCCGGCGCATGCGCGGACTCACGCCAATCGGCGAAGGCCTTTCGGCCAGCCCCGACGCCGGTCGGCGGGGCGCCAAAGGCCGTTGGAGACAGTCGGCAGAGCGGGAGCCACTCCGGCACGGGCCTAGCCACGAAAGGTACAGAGAATTCTGCACCTTTGGGGAGGCCCAATGCCGGAGTGGTTCTCGCCACTCAGGTACGCCGAGACCCCCCGCCCCCCCCCGGGTAAGGAAGAATCCTGGTCCTGATCCTTTACTTCCTCTGCTTTCATTTTGGCGAAGTATGAAATGCACAGGGCATTGTTCTCGCTGTGCTTATTATTAATCAATGTAGAGAGCCATGACAATCGATAACAGCCATAGAAAAGATACATAAATGAATCAATCTTGTGTTCCCAGCGAGTATTATGTCCCATTTATTTGCAGAGTTATATATGGCAGACATATCCCTCCTATCCCAAACACACAATTTCAGTTTGTTCCTATTTATTGTGGCACAAGCAAATCTTCAGTTCATGCCCACCATCCGCCTACAATGTATTACGATTGCGAAACAATTAACAGTCGGCAATTACGTTTGGAGGAACTATAAGATGAAGATAGAGCTGCAACAATGTTCAGATTCTTCAATTCATGTTTCTGTGGAGCATGCCTGCTTGTTGGATCTGTGGTATTGGTGGATTTCCCGTAGAAATCCTTTCGTCCGGAGCTGAAAATTCGTCTCCGGATACTAGGTTTAATAACGATACTATCATGAACAAATGTTAGACTACAATAAGATGACTGCAAGGTAACTCATCTGGGATATGGATTGTCCCTGAGAAACCCAGCAACTAATATTAATTAGCTACTTAGGGATATACAGGATATTTTTATATGAACTTGCTTTGATCATTATTGACAAATAGGACCATTGAGCCTACTTAATTCTCCCTTATGACTAAATGATTACTTTACTGAAAGTTTCAGCTTCTTAAAGAAGAACTCAAAGTTCTAACATTTTTAATTAAACCCAGTTGGGAATAGGTAATACTTAGGTTAAAAGATAATCCTGTTAAAGGCAAATACTAAGCAGCTTGAAGTTTAGTTTTGTAGTCTTGTAAATCATGGAAGAACAGTGGGAGGTTTGGGAGCACGTTGGAATTAGAAGGAGCAGAATAAATAGAGGGCAAGAAATAGAGAGATAGAACACTGTGAGGAGAACAGGAGGTTGAAGAGCACAGCAGAGTTAAAAAGGGTGGCAGAGAGAGAGAGACCGAGCTACGTGAGAACAGTGGGAGGGTTGAGGGCACAGTGGAAATAATAAAAGGACTGTTAGTGAGAGACAGAAAGAGCTACAAGAACAAATAAACAAAAAACAAACAATGACGTCAAAGGACAGCAAATGGGTGATGAGGTGTTCAGAGAACCTGCAGGTAAGGACTGCATAACTAAAGGAGTTCAGGGGTAGAGCAGAAAAGTAGAGTGAGTGTGAACATTAGGATGTGAGGTTAAAAAAAAGTGATGTTAGTCTTACGTACCAATTGGGTTTCTATATATCTTGGATGTCTGAGTTAGCTCTGAGCAATGCTTCATGGCACTTGTTCCAATTTTAAAACAGGGTTATTTACATTACTTTAAAGCACCTCATAACTTACAGGATGTGTTACACACAAACACACATTGGGGCCGGGATTCTGTGAGCCTAAGGATAAGTGTTGATGCCGTCGAAAACACCGTCACGTTTCTCGACGGCGTCAACACGGCCTCAGGATCAGCAATTCTGGCCCCTACAGGGGGCCAGTACAGCAATGGAGCGGTTCGTGCTGCTCCAGCTGCTGATCCCGGCACCAACTGGGCGCCGCGGGATCCGCGCATGCGCAGTGGCTCCCTTCAGGGCACCGGCCCCGATGCAACATGGCACAGGGCTAGAGGGGCTGGCACGGAAAAAAGGAGGCCCCCAGCCTGAGAGGCCGGCCCGCCGATTGGTGGGCCCCGAGCGCGCGCCAGGCCACATCGGAGGCCCACCCCGGGGTCGGAGACCCCCGCCCCCCCCCCCCCCCCCACCCCCACAGGCCACCCCCCGACCCTTCCACGCCGAGTTCCAGCCGGCTGAGAGCAGGTGCCGGCGGGACTCAGCTTTTTTACGACGGCCGCTCGGCCCATCCCGGCGCCAATGACACCAATTCTCCACTCTGCGGAGGATCGTGTGCCGGAAGCGGGGCGGCGTGACACGATTCCCGCCGGTTGCGGGGATTCTCTGGCCAGGCCCCGGCCAGGTGTCAGCCAGATCCCAAGTATTTCTGTCCAGAAGCTTTGTTTTTTTATTTAGCTCTCTAGCTCCACCACAGGCTTAATCAATCAAGTAAAATTACATAGATCTGAGAACAGAATAACATAATCAAACACAGATCAACAAAACCATTGAACACAACATCATTGCCCCTTAACTAAAGATTTTGTTTTGAATTAATTCCCTTCTTAGAGTTTAATTTGTCTGTTTTTTCTAAGTACAGAAGTAGTCTTTGAGATATGAAGGTTTCTTCGACCTTTGATTTGAATCATAGACCTGATGTGTGTCACGAATTGGGGACAATTAAGATGTCAAAAATAAAATTGGGATAAAATAAAATAAGACGGAGATCGAAAAGGGCAAATGTCTGAAGAGATTTTGAGATGCAAATCAGCATATCAATGAGAAAATTAGGGCAGAATTAGGGCAGCATTGTAGCACAGTGGTTAACACAATTGCTTCACAGCTCCAGGATCCCAGGTTTGATTCCTGGCTTGGGTCACTGTCTGTGTGGAGTTTGCACTTTCTCCCCGTGTCTGCGTGGGTTTCCTCCGGGAGCTCCGGTTTCCTCCCACAGTCCAAAGATGTGCAGTTTAGGTGGCTTGGCCATACTAAGTTACCCTTAGTGTCCAAAATTGCCCTTAGTGTTGGGTGGGGTTACTGTGTTACGGGGATAGGGTGGAGGTGTGGGCTTGGATAAGGTGCTCTTTCCAAGAGCCGGTACAGACTCGATGGGCCGAATGGCCTCCTTCTGCACTGTAACTTCTATGAGACTAAAAGCAAGTGTTTACCTCGACTAGTGAAAAACAATGGGGCATAGAATAACCTCAAATTGGACAGATAAGGAAATTGACATGTATATTGTTGCTCTGTTTCAGTCCCAATAGTGTCACCAATACTGAAAGTATTTTTATTTATCTCGGTGAACCACAAGTCTTTCCCTTATATCGATCAAATAACCACACAACCAGTTAGTTAGTTCAAAAGATAGTTTATTTACATACACAAGAGTTATCTCAACATGCAAACACAATATCTACTATGAGTTAAACTACACCTAATCAGCTACAATAACCTATACATAACTTCAGGGCGACCGGCACTGTGCAAATGGATAAGGCCTTTATCCGGATTTCACTTGGCTGGTTCGAAGAAAGTGGCTCTGTCTCTGCTGAGCTCCTCCGTCAGATAGCAATCATTGGTCTTGAACTTGGCTGGCTATTCCCGGTGCAATTGGGTTGGAACAGGCCGGATCCAAAAGAGACAGAACAAATGGCTGTGCTCTCTTTTATCCCACTTGAATTTTGCGTTCTTTGGGGCGGTCCTTAACCTTGGACCCAATATTCGACAGGGCTCTGATCACTCTCTTCAATTTCAGTCAATAAAGGGGCAGGTACCTTGGTAGCTGGGCGGTTCCTTAGCGGTCATTGACCTTGGCAGGTGTACTTTCTGAGTAAGGGGAGTGGCGCTGATCAGTCTGTGGCTGTACCGGTTGCTTGATTGGAGTTCTATTGTCCTGGGAAAATGGGCCATTAAAATGTAAACAAGCGGGGGGTTCAGTCAGGTCTGGTTACCTGTGTTTTAGATACACATAGGCTGTGTATCTGTCTGAGTCCTGGGTTGGCCATAATTCCCATGGTCCTTTGCAAATAGCTACCATATGCGAAAAGCGGACTCCACAGGGTGGATAACATCAAATGGAAAGAGTGATATATCCATTGCACAATGACTGGTTAAAGATACACAGACACAGCTACCAACACAGCCACACCCAGCTGCAGATACTATCTCCTGAAAAGAAGTGTTAGATTTCATCTTTGCTGAAACTGAAGACAGCTTCCCTAAACTTGGCAAATAACCTGTGTGTGGTAACTATCTGCTGGATTTAGCTCATCTGCTGGATTTAGCTCATAGAGTTATATAATATTGGATGTTGGTTGGAAACAAAGGGGCATCTTAGAGTCCAGGGAACGTAAGTAGTTGGGAGTCAAGGGGTAGCTGGATGCAATCCTGTGTGTGTACAGCCATCAGAGTAATTAAATATTGTACGATATTATCGTCTTCATGAATTTTTTTTCTTTTAAGTACATAAATATTCCTTATTCATTTGTCAAACAATGACTGAACTATTCATCCCTGGTTCACATATTTTTCTCACAGTATTGCTGATTGAAAACATACACCACTAAGAACCGATATTCCAAGTTGCCCTTTCGGGACACTCCTGCATTTAACATCAGCGGGGTTCTTAACATATGGCTCCGTGTGATCAACTTGATGAGGCAGTTGATCAGCAACACACATAGGAAAAAGAAAAGGTATCCTCAGAATCACTGTCTTCACGTGTCCATCGCCGCTCATCCTCTGACTAAAACATTGTTACATTCTGAGTTTGAGTAAGGCTTATTCTGTTTCTGTGTTCCAAATCTTCAATCTTTAATATTGTCACAATAGAGACTGGCAGGGGCACCATCTGTGTAGCTCCAAATTATAGACACACAGGCCAAGATTCTCCAGAGTCACCCATCAGTGGAGGGAATCCCAATGGCCCGGTGAATCGGGCATCAAACACGAGTATCCTCACTATACTTGCCTCCAGGGTGCCGAGGGGGGGAAATGGGTCGGCGGTGGGTGGGGGGGGGGGGGGGGGGGGGGGGGGGTGTTGCTCCGCTGGAGGGGCACAGGTCAGGCTTTTTCTTCCTGAAATAGGGATTGTTTGTTTGATCTTCCCATCTGCAGCCTTTTAAGCCTTTAAACATCTGTTTTTATCTCAAAAATACAGCACTTTGATAATAAAGTGGAAATGTTACCATACGTAGCCCATAACATCCCCAAAGAGCAGGTGTGGGGGCAACACTTATCAGAGCACCTGCCCTTTATAGGAAGCTCTGCAGAACAAAGAGACAGCCCGTTAAAACAACTGCGGTTAGAAAAACAGCTGCTCCTCTGAGTTAATGGAATCCCTGCAGAGCTACATAAATAAATAACCTTAATCCCCTTTTGGGTTGCTAATTGGCCCTGCTCCTTCCATTTAACACCCTTTTACTATTTATATGCCAATAAAATACTTTGGAATTCCTTCATGTTGACAGCTACTCTTTTCTCATGATCCCTCTTTGCTTCTCTATGTGCTTTTTCCTCTCCCTTCTGAACCTTCTATATTCCTCCTTTTTCTCAACTGTACTTTTTTATTGGACTCCTGGCATCAGCACACATTATTTTCCTTATCTAAATTCATAACTCCTTACTCATCCAGAGAGCTCTGGATATGTCTGCCTTATCTTTCTCTTTTTTTTAATTTAGAGTACCCAATTCATTTTTTCCAATTAAGGGGCAATTTAGCACGGCCAATCCACCTACCCTGCACATCTTGGGTTGTGGGGGTGAAACCCACGCATACACGGAGAGAATGTGGAAACTCCACACGGATGGTGACCCAGAGCCGGGATCGAACCTGAGACCTCGGTGCCGTGAGGCAACAGGGCTAAGCCACTGTGCCACCGTGCTGCCCCTTATCTTTCTATCTGTAAACAAGAAAGTGGTTGGAATCAATCATGGCCTCACATGTTGTGACTTCTTAATTACAGCTTTAGCAGACACACAGTTGGGTGTCTTAGTCCAGGTTCTTTAACGATACAACTGGAACACACATATATCTTAATTCAAGCTTTTAAAAGCCTAACTGCAATAGTTATACAATACTATATATATATCAATGTCTTAGAAGATCTAACTCAAGAGCAGACAATATGGTCAATGGAAGAGTCCTGGGGAAAATTGATGTACAGAGAGATCTGGGAGTTCAGGTCATTGTACCCTGAAGGTGGCAACGCAGGTCGATAGAGTGGTCAAGAAGGAATACAGCATGCTTGCTTTCATCGGACGGGGTATTGAGTACAAGAGTCGGCAGGTCATGTTACAGATGTATCGGACTTTGGTTAGGCCACATTTGGAATACTGCGTGCAGTTCTAGTCGCCACATTACCAGAAGGATGTGGATGCTTTAGAGAGGGTGCAGAGGAGGTTCACCAGGATGTTGTCTGGTATGGAGGGTGCTAGCTATGAAGAAAGGTTGAGTAGATTAGGATTGTTTTCATTGGAAAGACGGAGGTTGAGGGGGGACCTGATTGAGGTCTACAAAATTATGAGAGGTATAGGGTGGATAGCAACAAGCTTTTTCCAAGAGTGGGGGTGTCAATTACAAGGGGTCACGATTTCAAGGTGAGAGGGGAAATGTTTAAGGGAGATGTGCGTGGAAAGTTTTTTACACAGAGGGTGGTGGGTGCCTGGAATGCTTTGCCAGCGGAGGTGGTAGAGGCGGGCACGATAGCATCATTTAAGATGCATCTGGACAGATATATGAACGGGTGGGGAACAGAGAGAAGTAGACCTTGGAAAATAGGGGACAGGTTTAGATAAAGGATCTGGATCGGCGCAGGCTGGGAGGGCCGAAGGACCTGTTCCTGTGCTGTAATTTTCTTTGTTCTTTGTTCTAGATTCATCGACAAGTTTTCTTGGATTGCCTGGTGGCCACAAATTCCCTCTCTTCCTCCAGGTCCTTAGGCTGCCCTGTGACCATCTCTCTGAACAAGCTATTCATATAACTCTCAGCCTCGTGGATATGCCACAATAACTCCAGCCATTGCTCATGCTGTGGAATGGGGGGGGGGGGTTGGGAACACATATCAGACTTATTAAATTTAAGCTACATCAATTATAGACAGAAGGGAAAGGAAATTCAGGGTTTCAGTCTATCTGTTTCCTCTGTCTTCAGCAGAAACTAAGATTAATCTGGGCAGACCAGTTAAGACTCATCATCTACCACTCAGATAATCCTCACTAACTTTCTTATCCCTTATAATCTTTTTCTCACGGCATCTGTATCAGAACTCAGTTCTTCAAAGAAAAACCTCTGCAAACACTCAAGAAATTTATTTAAAGCGATTCTGGTCGCTCATAATGTCGTTCACAAAGTATATGGCTAGGATGCTTGATTTAAAGGGACAGGCACCTCAACTTCACATCTTCATAGGCTGCGTCCACTAATTGGGGCCCCGAGTGTATATTCCATTCCCACGCACTGAGCATTGTTTCTTCTTTGTTCATTGGAAAAAAGAACATGCAACCAGTGCCAGAAAGGAAACATATGAAGAGACTGCAAGGCAGGATTGTAGACATCAACTCCACTCAGCCTGCACCAGCGCTAGAGGGCAGCAAGAAGTGGACACAGATGTCAATGAATCTGTGGAGATGAACTTGAGATGACTGCCTTAAGGCTCTCTTCAACTGTCCACACATGAATAAGTTTCAGACATTGGCTGGCTCGAGAAAAGCTGCCGGAAGGTTTTCCTTCTGAGACAGCTGCTTCCGCTGTGATGAGAGTCATCCCAGGCCTCTGAAGCTCCGGGCAGACCATGTTGGGCATGCCTCCTCACTCAGGGCACATATCAGCGGAGCAATCAGTCAGGAGAACCAGCAAGTAAGATAGTTACTCTTTGAACAGCCATTCCACAAAGAGTAGCGAGCACACAGATCCAGGTCCCAGAGAAATGGCCACTGTTGGTTTTATCTCTCAGGATGGTAACACCAGGCCCCTTGTTTTCAGAGAATGCAACAGCTCCCGTGGAGGCCAACATGAGGCGACCAAGGAATGTGCCACAAAAAAAGGAGAATAATTTCCCTAATCGTAGCAACATTACATAAACATTTGCGATAACCTCCTTTGTTTGTATAATTATCTAAAACAAAGCCATGTTCTAAGTTAAAAGCAAGCTACTGCGGATGCTGGAATCAGAAACAAAAATGGAACATACTGGACCATCTCAGCAGGTCTGGCAGCATCCGTCGAGAGAGAAGGGAGCAAATGTTTTGATTCTGGATGGTTCTTTGTCACAATCATCCAGATTCGAAACGTTAGCTCCTGTCGGAGGGAAGAGAAACCTCAAAGTCTGGTCTCGACCGCGTGGTGTTGGTAAAACTTTGTTTAATTCGGAAAAACTGTGTGCACACAGGAGAGACAGACCCCGCCACCACCCTGCAGCTCACAAAAGTCAGCTCTGATCATGGCCAGAATTACACCCATATATATTTAAAGTTCGTTGGAGTCACAAGCAGGGATTGATGTCACTGAATCATTCGGAACAATTCAAAGTAATTAGTATGCATATTTTCTGGTTCCTGTAATGGGAAAAAGATTAAAGAACACATGTTTCCTTACAATCTCATGGGTTTGTGCTTAACATATTGCACTTCTAGAAGAGGTGCGAATGTTTTGGACAATGGATCCCTTAGATTTACTGGGGCCTCCTGTGTTTCCCTTTTCATATTCAAATGCTCTGTGAGATGATTAAATCATTTCCAGTGTGGGTGACTTTAACCCCTTGCTTGCTGGATTTCCCTTGGTACATGTTTAACCCCTTAACTGCTGGTTTGCCCTTGACCTGTGCTATTACAATATTTTGAGACATCTTTATTATACCAATCCTAACACATATAGCAATTTCTTCTGCCAAACACGCTGTCAGACCTGCCATGTGTTAAATATTGTGATTTCACTGCATCTATATCAGAACTCATTTCTTCAAAGAAAAACCTCTGCAATTTCACTGCAATATTCACAGGTTTTTTTTCTGCAATTATGATGACATTGAACGAAGTGGCTCGAGAAATTCTTATTCCCACATTTCTCTAAAGAAAACAACACACCGTACGCCTTCTTAACAACCCTCTCAACCTGGGTGGCAACTTTCAGGGATCTATGGACATGGACACCGAGATCTCTCTGCTCGTCCACACTACCAAGAATCTTACCATTAGCCCAGTACTCTGTCTTCCTGTTATTCCTTCCAAAATAAATCACCTCACACTTTTCTGCATTAAACTCCATTTGCCACCTGTCAGCCCAGGTCTGCAGCTTATCTATGTCCCTCTGTAACTTGTAACATCCTTCTACACTATCCACAACTCCACCGACTTTAGTGTCATCTGCAAATTTACTCACTCATCCTTCTATGCCCTCCTCCAGGTCATTTATTAAAAATGACAAACAGCAACGGCCGCAAAACAGATCCTTGTGGTACACCACTATTAACTGGACACCAGTCAGAACATTTCCCATCAACCACCACTCTTTGTCTTCTATCAGCTGCCAATTTCTGATCCAAACTGCTAAATCACCCTGAATCCCATGCCTCTCTATTTTCTGCAATAGCCTACCATGGGGAACCTTATCAAATGCTTTACTGAAATCCATATACACCACATCAACTGCTTTACCCTCATCCACCTGTTTGGTCACCTTCTCGAAGAACTCAATGAGGTTTGTGAGGCACAACCTACCCTTCACAAAACCATGTTGACTATCTCTAATCAAATTATTCCTTTCCAGATGATTGTACATCCTATCTCTTATAAACCTTTCCAAGACTTTTCCCACAACAGAAGTAAGGCTCACATGTCTATAGTTAACAGGGTTATCTCTACTCCCCTTCTTGAACAAGGGGACAACATTTGCTATCCTCCAGTCTTCTTGCGCTATTCCTGTAGACAAAGATGACTTAAAGATCAAAGCCAAAGGCTCAGCAATCTCCTCCCTAGCGTCCCAGAGAATCCTAGGATAAATCCCATCCGGCCCAGGGGACTTATCTATTTTCACACTTCCAGAATCACTAACACCTCCTCCTTATGAACCTCAAGCCCTTCTAGTCAAGTAGCCTGTATCTCAGTATTCTCCTCGACAACTTTGTCCTTTTCCTGTGTGAATACAGATGAAAAATACTAATTTAGCACCTCTCCTATCTCCTCGGACTCCACGCACAACTTCTCACTACTGTCCTTGACTGGCCCTACTCTTACCTTAGTCATTCTTTTATTCCTGACATATCTATAGAAAGCTTTAGGGTTATCCTTGATCCTACCTGCCAAAGACTTCTCATGTCCTCGCTTGGCTCTTCTTAGCTCTCTCTTTAGAGCATTCCTACCCAACTTGTAACTCTCAAGCGCCCTAACTGAACCATCACGTCTCATCTTTACATAAGCCTCCTTCTTCCTCTTGACAAGTGTTTCGACTGCTTTAGTAACCCATGGTTCCCTCGCTCGACCACTTCCTCCCTGCCTAACAGGTACATACTTATCAAGGACATGCAGTAGCTGTTCCTTGAGCATGCTCACATTTCCATTGTGTCCATCCCCTGCAGTTTTCCTCTCCAGCCGATGCATCCCAAGTCTTGCCTCATTGCATCATAATTGCCTTTCCCCTCGCTATAACTCTTGCCCTATGGTGTATACCTATCCCTTTCCATCGCTCAAAGCCCGCGCATTCTGCTGATGTCACCACACGCAGCACCAGCAAGAATGTATTCACAGATACAGGATCAGTCCGTGGGGTGGCTGAGGGGCATGACGGCCTGCGCATGCGCGGGTTTGACGCGTCTGCGTGATGACGTCATCCGCACGCGTCAGCCGTCGTGACGCTTGGCAGGCGGACTTAGCGAGGTCGCTAAGGCCGCGATGCCGTGCTTCATGGGGCCCGCTGCTAGCCCCGCCCGGGGGGGGGGAGAGAATCGGATCCCGGGAGGAGGCACGGAGGCTGCCGTGAAACAAAGCCAGTTTCACGGCAGCCTTTACAACTCGCCGCAGTTGCGGAGAATCGCACCCCATATTCTTGACAATAATGCCAACATCCGATGAATTAATTGTTAAAAAGCACTTTTTAGACATTGGAACTTGTCAGATGGACAACATTAATATTTTGAAACTTATGCATCTTTATCCCATGTTAAATTAGATTTGTTTCCCCCCCCCCCCCAAAACCAGTTAACTATTCGATATTGGAGGGACTTGTTTTCTGTCGAAAATTGTATTGTGCTGAATCAGAATTAAAGCTAAACTCCAAAAAATGGAGTGCCGAAATTCAAGAGTTCCGAATGACACATTTTGACACTCAGGGGAGGATACAAGTAGGACAGCATTGACTGAATCAATGGAAAATGAAACAGGATAAAATTTAAATCTTTAAAGGATCACTTTCAAGAAAGTAAAATGAAAATACCTCCCTGAGAGAAAAAGGAAAATAGTTTTAGATCAGAGTGGATGAATATTGAGGTCAAGGATAACCTAAAGGCTAAGAAGAATTATTTGGAAAGACATCAGCCACAAGAAATCACAGGCTTGGGATTCACTTGAGGATAAGTTGAACAAATATTAGGTGTGGAGAAATAGAAAAATGGATTTTCAACAACCGCAGGAGGAATCAAAAGAAATGTCCAATTCTTTATAAAGCAAACACAGGGCACAATACCAGACAAAGTTTTGAAGCAATACATTTGTATAAATAGTGCAATTATCAGGGAGTGCAAAAAGTGGAAGGTTCATCTGGTTTATCATAATGCACAAATTTTACACAAACTAGTTCAGAAATATATATTTTTTTAAACTGAAGCTGAAAAGTAATAAAAATAAACAGGACATGTTGAAAAGGTTGGCTTTTTTTTATTCTTCCATGTGAATGTCATTGGCTGGGCCAATATTTGTTGCCCACACCTAATTTCCCTTGAACTGAATGGATTGCGAGGTCATTACAGAGGGCGGTTAAGGGTCAACCACGTTGATGTGAGTCTGGAGTCACATGTTGGCCAGACTGAGAAAGGATGGCGGATTTCCTTCCCGAAAGGACATTTGTAATTGTTTTTACAATAATCAATGATAGTCTTGTTGCTCGTTCTGGGTGAGTGTGCTTAACACTCAATTTGGCTCTGTTTCGTTACATAGCTCTGGAGTCGCCAGGTATCATTAAGATACTGCCACAAGTTTCAAGGTGAAGTTCAAAGCAATAAAACCATACACCAATTAGTAAGTTCAAACAACTGAGTTTATTATAATACAATTATAAAACTACCCATGCACACGCTAAAAGAATTAAACTATTCCTACCGCTAAATAAACTAATACTTATCTCGAAGGAACTGCCGGGTCAGGGAACAAGGCCTCTTGCACTGTTCTGGTCTGCAGACTTCAGGTTGGTGTAGGTTAAAAGGGGTCAGGAGTGTCTATCTCTGGTAGCGATCATTGTGAGACACTTACTTGCTGGCGGCTGCTGTCCCAAACCTCTCCTCTCTCTTGTTCAAGGTTTTCTTGGCAAAAGCTGGTCGAGGTGCTGGTCCACAAGGGAGGGCTAGTCAAGGAGAGAGGAGGGCTGGACAAGAAGAACGAACTATGTGTGGGACCTGTCTTTTATAGGTCCCAGGGATCCGCGCCCCTTTGGGCAGACTCCCTTACCTGCTCGGAATCGATTGGGTCTCTTCCCAATCGATATGTTTGAATCCCCCCAATACTGAGGCTGTTCCTTAGCTACTGAGCGGGCTTTCAGGATCTTTGTTTTCGAACCCCGCTGGTGCCGGGGTGCCTGGTATTCTTTACAATGTTGCAGTTACTTCCCCATTTGTGTCCATTGTCTCTGGAATCGTTCCATTAATATGCTAACTATCCCGGAGATTGCCTCATTAGTATGCGGAATGTTCGTTTCGGTGCTGTCTGCTCTCTTAGCAGACAGAATCCACACCTGCTTGGTGCAGCCTGCTGGTGCTGCAAACATTGTCCATTTTATCCTATATGCTTTGCGTTCCTCCATTTTGTATTTAGGGAATGGCCAACTTTGGTGGCTACACTCCCTCCTCATGATCCTCATGAGAAATCATGAAGGATCACCTAAGTACGGTGTCTTTGGGTCCCCTGACCTCAGCGAGTTCCATGGCTTCTATTCTTTTCTCAACTATGGCAAAAAAAATTTTAACTAACAATTTCTGATTGGCGCTATGTCAAAGGGGACATGCATTACCAATTGGAATCGGGAACCTCTAACTATCTCAATAAACTACTCTCATCTCATAATTAAACATTCTACAACATTCTAAACCCTTACTCATTCATACAACAGCATCTTTACATTTCGTTTTCTGACTCAGCAGTCGAGCGCAGAACGTTATAATACATCCGCAATAATCTTTATTTACAGATCGTATCAAAATTAAATCCTTTATTATACATCAAGGGGTTGGGGTGATTGGTGGAATCCGAAAATGGGGGATTGTACTCTGTACACTGTTGAGGCCCGCGAGCGGTGGGCTCTCCTTTTCCATTTCCTCATCCTGAGGGTCTGGACTATGATACATAGGACTGCAATCACCAAGAGTGATTCTATTACATATGACAAGGAGTAACATGTCAGAAATTTGGTACACCAGGTCGGGGTACTGTTACCATTGACTGGGCTGGGGGTGGTCTGGGTTTGGGAGAAGTTAGCAAACGTTGTACTGTGGGAAAGGGAGTCCGCGTCCACGCGCAACCACACAGATGCCACAATAGCTAAAAACATAGCAATTTGAGTGCTCTTCATCTTCTCTTCTCTTCTTTTCTCTTCTCTTCTGGGATCTTGCTGTGCTGTTGCTTCGGTTCCTTTCCTGAATGTCCGAAAGCTAAGGGGATCAAGCATATTATCTGTTAGTGTTCAGCTTAATATCTTGACTTTAAGTATATCTGTCCTCTTGTTCCAATTTTCCCTTTATGATGGTCACCTCCATGTGACTCCCTCATTTTTTTTTCAAAAACGGATTTAGGACCAGACATAGACTTATCTATTAAACCAGAGCGAGCCGTCTCGCAGAGTGTCACAATTTACCATCCCAAATGTTCTTGGATGTAAATAGCATATGGAGTGGCGGCCGAAGGGCTACCTTAACAAAATGAAACCAAGCTTTAGACAAAAAAAGGACAAATGAGTTGCGTATGGGCCGCGACGGGTAAGAGTTGAATGGGATCCCCGGGTAGGGCGTGCTGTGCTGTACCTGAGCTTAGCTGACCAAAGGGGGTGGTCCTCAGACAGGGCGGGTCCTCAATGCCATTTCTCCACTGCCGGAGCAACCTGAAACGAACGGGCAAGAATGTAGTTATAGTGGAATTGCAGCCTCTATTCCCAGAATAGAGGGGCACCTAAAAAAAAGGGGAGGAGCCAAGATGCTCCAACATCTGTAAACAGAAGACAAGTCGTGAACATTGTTCGGTTCAGCAGAAGACATTTCAACTGAGTTAAGTTCTCAGAAATATCGGCGGACAAACTAACGTGCATGTGAGGTGGTCACAAGCTTTTCAGCTGAAAAGTAAGTGCCCAATCTCCGAATCAAACATTTAACATACATACAAACAAACATACATGCAGGTTCCATCAGAAAGGACAGCGCTTCTCTCAAGTGGTTCCTCTTTTTACATCATCTGGACACCTCACTTCTCTTCATTCTCTGCGAACAGGGTCGCTAAGGGTTTGCCGTGTCAGGAGTCAGACATCAAGTCATCCTCTTCTCCTGGATCCCATACCCTTGTATGGATCAGGCATGCAATTTTCGCATTGTGTGACCGGGGGTCACTCTCATCGTTGCGGACAAGTCTCCAAGAATTGTCCCTGTGCCAAATCGTGGGGTCTAAGATTGAAGGAGCATTGTTGGGGTCGTCAGTGTTGGGTGGTGGGTTTGGGTGTGGGTCTGTATTTTTTATGTAAGTGATCTCCATGGGGTCACTGGAGTCGGGGTCGAAGTCGCTGAAGTGGGGGCTGTAGGGTGGAGTGCTGTGGCTGTCCTCAGTCTCACAGTCACTGTCACTGTCTCTGCTGTGGCAGCTTGTGGGCGTTCCGGGGCGTTGTCTGGAGTCGGTGGGCGGAGTCGAGGTCGAGTCCGAGGAGGAACTGGTCTGTGAGGGGGAGGGTGGAAATGTGTCTCTTGTGGGTGGGGTGAGGTGTTCTGCTGCATCTAGCAGGACATGGTGCGAGTGGTTTGACTGTGTTCCATAAGCCTTTAGCTGGTTAATATGAAACAACGCAGTCTTACCGTTTGGGTATTTTATTCTGTATACTGAGGGGCTGATTTAGTCCGAAATTGAGTACGGGCCGGAAAATTTTGGTGCCAAAAACGTGCTGGGGTTATAAGCAGATAACATAACCTGTTGCCCAACCTGAAATTCTGTGGGGTGGACATTTTTGTTGAAACAGGCCTTGCTCTGTTTTCTCCTTTTACCCAATTGTACTGCGGCTGCTTACTGTGCCGACCTTACAGTCTCAACTAATTGTTTTACTGCTTTCTCGTGTGTGAGGCCCGTCACTTCTGGGCTGGTCATGTCGAGTCCTAAAAGGAATTCTGATCCTTTCATAGGGCGTCCGGTCATGAGTGTGTGTGGGGTGAAACCTGTAGATGATGAAACAGTATTTCGTATGAACATTAGTGCGAATGGGAGCACTGAATCCCAAGTCGAATTGTTCTCCTGTACCATCTTCCTAAGGGTCGATTTTAGAGTCCGATTCATGCGTTTGACTATCCCGCTTGACTGGGGGTGATACGCAATGAGAAAGTTCTGTTTTATTCCGAATATGGTCAGGACGTTCTTCATGACCCGTCCTGTGAAATGAGATCCCTGATCTGATTCTGTACTTCTGGGGAGACCACATCTCGTAAAGATGTGGTGGGTCAGGATCTTTGCAGCTGTCTTTGCTGTGTTGGTGCGTGAAGGGAATGCCTCTACCCATTTGGTAAAGGTATCTATGACCACCAGAACATACTTATAGCCATTCCTGCAAGGGGGCAATGGACCTATAAAATCGATCTGGAGGTTTGTCCAGGGGCCATTATCGGGGCGAGTGTGGCTGAGCTGTGCCTTCTTTGAATACCTCTCCGGGTTATTCTGCGCACAAATTAAACAATTCTCTATATAGTGGGTTACATCTTGTCTTAAGTTGGGCCACCAACAGAGTTGTCTAAGGTGTTTTGTGGTAGGGTCGATCCCTTGGTGTCCATGACCGTCATGGAACAAGGCAATCATTTGATTCCTGTCCTGTTCAGGAACTACATACAATATATCTTTTATGATCACACCCTCATGTGTGGTCAAAGCGTGTTTGAATCTATCGTACTGGGCCACAAAGTTTCCTTTAAAAATCTCCCAGAGATTTTCATCCTGCTTCTGTGCCTGTACTGAATCTTCTATCTCTGTCTGTGAGACCTGAACTGCACTCACAGGGGCGCTAGCTGGTGCGCTAGCTGGGGGTGTCCAAAAGTGACCTCGCCTGGAACCTGCTTTGGCCAGTGCATCGGCTTTTACATTTCCAGGGGGGGATGACCTATGGTGACTTCTAACTTTAATGATGCCATACGTCCTATCCTTTGCCTTCTCTAGGATATGGCGGAGTAATGGGGCTGATGGAAGGGGCTTCCCGTCTGCGGAGACAAAACCTCTTGTCCTCCACAGGGGTAGAAAGCCTGTTAAACTGTTACAGACATACAGACTGTCCGAATATATGTCTGCTGGGCTGGGGAACGAATCTGGGTGGTCCACTATATATGCAATGGCCGTGAGCTCTGCTGCCTGCGCGCCTAAGTGACCTGGTAACTTTAATGCAATCTCTTTTAGTGCGCGACCCTGCGCATCTTCCACATAAATCCCGCATCCTGTGATGCGTTCTCCATCTAAAACTGTGGATGAACCGTCCACATATATCTTCAGTGGGGCACACGTGTCTGTGTGCTGGGGGCTCTGGCTTGAATTCCCTATCTTCCTGGGGGCGTCTTGGCAATGAATGGTCCTGTGTTGTGTGGGGTGCTACTATTTCGCATTCATGGGGTTGTCCTGGATACTGTAGGTTGTCCGCTAAAAATGTGTGTGTTTTGGTTCGTTTAACTGTTATGTCCCGTCCTTGTAACAGTAGTGTCCACCTAGCTGCTCTTATCTGGCTCACTTAACCGTCCTTCAGTCGGCCGTCTAAAAGTAACTGTGTGAGGGTGTGTTTGGTCAAAATGGTGATGGGATTGAGTCCGGTAATGTACGAGAAGTATTGAACTGCCCAAAATACTGCTAGTAGGTGCCTCTCGCAGACAGAAAATCCTTGTTCTACGGGGTCTGAAAGTCTGGAGGCATAAGCTACTGGCCGTAGCTGCTCGTGTCGTTCCTGAAGGAGCATGGCCGAGAGGGTCAGATCGGTGCTAGCTACCACTATTGCATAGGGGGAGAGTTGGTCTGGAACTTGTAGCGCGGGTGCTGCGCTAAGGGCTTTCTTTAACTCTTCCACAGCCTCTGTATGCTGCGGAAGCCATTCCCAAGGGGCTCCTTTCTTAAGGAGGTCTGAAAGTGGGGCTGTCTTTGTCGCAAAACCATCGATATGGTTCCGACAGTACCCAACCAGTCCTAAAAACGACCGGAGGGCTGAAACATTCTGGGGAAGGGGCAATTTGACAATCGATTCAATTCTTTTGAACTCGATCTCGCGTTTGCCGTGAGTGATGACTGTACCCAAATACATCACCTGATTCTCCAATATCTGGGCCTTTCTGGGGTTAACTTTACATCCAATCTCTTGTAAAATTTCCAGGAGCTCGGCCAGAAGCGTGATGTGCTCTGCCTTGGTGTCTGTCTGCAGTAATAGGTCGTCCACATACTGTACCAGACATTCGGGTCGGGAACATTTTGCTAGTCCATTTGCCAGCTGTCGGTGGAAAATGGAGGGGGAATTGTGGAATCCTTGTGGGAGGCATGTCCACGTATACTGCTGTCCTTTAAATGTGAAGGCAAATTTGTACTGGCACGCTTTTGCCAATGGGATTGACCAGAAGCCGTTGCTAATGTCCAATACCGTGAAATATTTGGAGTGGAGTCCCTGTTTGACTTGTTGCTACCGTGGGGGCTACTGCTGGGGTCACTTTGTTGAGTTCCCGATAATCAATGGTCAGCCGCCATGATCCGTCGGGCTTCCTCACTGGCCAAATAGGTGCATTATTAGTTGAGGCTACTGTCCTAAGTACACCCTGCTCTAATAAGCTCGCTATAACTTTTCCAATTTCTCCCTCTGCTTCTAGGGGAAATCGGTACTGTCTCTGTGGTCTCGGGTCAGGTCCAGTAACTTGAACTTGTTCAGTCATTCTGCCGCAGTCGTGCCGGTGACTGGCAAATGCTGTCCTGTGTCTGTTTAAAACTGCCCTAACCTGTTTGTCCGTGCTAAACGTGGTCGGGTCGAAACAATAGTCGCCTACTGCGCTAATCCTGTTTGCATACTCTCCTACTGTGAGAGTTGAGGGTGCTCTGTCAGATTTTGCCATTCTCCAGACACACTGATTGACTGGATCGAACGACAGGCTGTGGGCATTCATAAAGTCAATACCCAGTCTGTGTTCTTCTGTGCGGGGCAGATTAACTAACATAACGGGGTGTCTGGTGGAGATGTTCCCTAGCTGAATTGATACAGGGGCTGTAATGTGTCCCTGCTGTGAGTGACCTGTAAATCCACTGAGTGTAATTGTGGATGTGTTGGGCCACGTGTCTGCTTGTGCTGTAGTGGGGGAATTAATGGTAGTGCGGGACCCTCCTGTGTCCCAGAGTAATTCTATGGGCTTCCCTCTAATTTTTGCTCTGTTTCGTTACATAGCTCTGGAGTCGCCAGGTATCATTAAGATACCGCCACACTTACTTGCTGGCAGCTGCTGTCCCAAACCTCTCCTCTCTCTCGTTCAAGGTCTTCTTGGCAAAAGCTGGTCGAGGTGCTGGTCCACAAGGGAGGGCTGGTCAAGGAGAGAGGAGGGCTGGACAAGAAGAACGAACTATGTGTGGGACCTGTCTTTTATAGGCCCCAGGGATCCGCGCCCCTTTGGGCGGACTCCCTTACCTGCTTGGAATTGATTGGGTCTCTTCCCAATTGATATGTTTGAATCCCCCCAATACTGAGGCTGTTCCTTAGCTTCTGGGCGGGGTTTAAGGATCTTTGTTTTCGAACCCTGCTGGTGCCTGGGTGTCTGGTATTCTTTACAATGTTGCAGTTACGTCCCCATTTGTGTCCATTGTCTCTGGAATCGTTCCATTAATATGCTAACTATCCCGGAGATTGCCTCATTAGTATGCGGAATGTTCGTTTCGGTGCTGTCTGCTCTCTTAGCTATTCACTAGTTATTCACTAATAAAATTATGACCCAAGACTTCATGTTTTAAGCAAAGACCAACCTTACCTTATATAGAAACAAATGAAACAAAGCAACAACTACTAACTTCACACTATGGTATGTGATGACTTCATATATGAGTCCTGTTCCCTTTTTCACTTATCAGTTCAATGCAACAGTCCACATATATTTCACATAAACTTGAAGATTTATTCATTTCTTCTTTTGGAATTCAAACTGAGTATGCCACAGGCCCCTGGAAATCACATTAATTTCTCTGGTTTAGCTCACTGAGCTAAATCGCTGGCTTTTAAAGCAGACCAAGCAGGCCAGCAGCACGGTTCAATTCCCGTACCAGCCTCCCTGGACAGGCGCCGGAATGTGGCGACTAGGGGCTTTTCACAGTAACTTCATTGAAGCCTACTCGTGACAATAAGCGATTTCCATTTTCCATTCCATTTCCATTGTCGCAGCGTCTGCATGGTCTCGCCAATGTACCACGCTTCCGGACATCCTTTCTTCCAGCGTATGAGGTGGACAACGTTGTCCGACGCGCACGAGTATGTACGCGTACCTGGTGGGTGGTGTTCTCACGTGTAATGGTGGTACCCATGTCGATGATCTGGTACGTCCTGCAGAGATTGCCGTGGCAGTGTTGTGTGGTGTCGTGGTCACTGTTCTGAAGGTTGGGTGGTTTGCTGCAAGCAATGGTTTGTTTGAGGTTGTGCGGTTGTTTGAAGGCAAATAGTGGGGGTGTGAGGATGACCTTGACAAGATGTTCGTCTTCATTGATGACGTGTTGAAGGCTGCGAAGAAGATGTCTTCATTTCTCCTCTCCGGGAAAGTACTGGACGACGACCCTTCGCTTATTGTCACAAGTAGGCTTCAATGAAGTTGCTGTGAAAAGCCCCTAGATGCCACATTCTGGCGCCTGTTCGGGGAGGCCGGTACAGGAATTGAACCCGTGCTGCTGGCCTTGTACTGAAATGTTCCGTCCTTCAACGATACTCTGCTCCTCTCAGACAGCAGTTGCATGGGCATGAAATACTACAAGTATTTACAGATGTGGACTAGGCACCATGCCTGCGGAAGGGGAGCAGGAGGAAGGGGAGCAGGAGGCTAACAAAACACTGCAAAACCATTGAAAACTGTTGGGCTTTCTGGGGGACAGCTGCCTGGGTTAGGTCAGTAGCAGGGAGCAACTTGGTGCCTAATTTGTGGACTTGGGTTTTGGCACCCAAGGCACCCCTTGGGATTGGGGTGGCCTGGCTCAGACACCATTGCTGCAGTCTGTCTTTTAAACACACGCCTTTGGTGCTACTTACAAGCACCTGACTGCTTACACTGCTGAGTGCTGCCTGTGACCTCTGGTCATCTGGGAGCCCACACAAACGTCCCCTCTGGATAAGCTGAAACCCAGCTGTATCATCAAGGGGATGGGCGTGGCCAAGCTCAATCAGAAGCCCTGCCCCACTGCAGAGGAAGCAGGGGATCAGCAGAATTCACCCTAACCCGAGGACACCTACCCCGCGGCCATTGGAAGCCTCCCTGGTTCCCTGCCTCTCTCAGGACAAAGGGTCTCACCAGTGACCCCCAGCCCTTCGTATCACGAGCTGTCTCCTTTTGTTGAGACTGGCAGCGCTGACTGCCTCTGCCAATACCTCCCAGGCAGTGTCCAGGAGGGCAGACTTCAGTCTGCGGCCCATGCTGGGCAAGAGGGTGTCCCTCCTCTCCTCACTGGCATGGAGCTGTGGGTCCACCTTGAACTCCAGACCTCAGGAGTTGGCAGGTTTTCTCTGAGTCATCTCGGTGGCTGTATTGAGTGTATGACAAGTGTAACGTTTACAAACAGCTCCAGCTACCAGATTCTTTGGTGCTAACTCTGGCCCCAACGGTTAGATCAGCTACTGAGCTGGGAATTGCTTGGAATTCATGCCAGCAGAGAGTTCCCCCATCAGCATGGTGTGAATTGCTCCACACATAGCGCCCCCAACTGGAACGTGAAACACATGTAATTTAGTCCCAGCACCAACACTTTAGTCTCCCAAATGGAGAATTTTGTCCATGGTATATATTAGTCTTTTGTCGTGTGTTGTTTTGTTTCTTTTACTTTAATAAATATTCTTTATTGATTGTTTACACAATGGCTGGACTGGTTTATCACTAGGTTGTACATGGTTCCTTTAATTATTCTAAACAAAAATACACTACCAAGAACCAATGTGTCAAGTTATCTTTGGCATTTTGAGATACTCTCACAGGTGACATCATCACTGTTCTTAACAGAAAGACAGGATAATTTCAGAACAATGCTCCTTAAAACTAGTGCCTCTAATTACACAATAGATCAATCAGAGAGTGGAGGAGGAAGAGGTAAAGAGGATAAAGCCACACAAATATTGTAGAATAAGAGACAAAAATGCATATCTTTACTTGTGGCAAAACCAAGACTTGCAGTATGGTTCCCGAAAAACCTTGCAGGAGGAGGCCAGACAGAGTGGACCTGTCAACTTGAGATTGGGGTCCCACAATTTACGGAATTTACCTGACTTAGAATGAAATACAGCAGTTAGGAATACAAGCCATAACTTTTAAGCCAATTTTGTATCAAAGGATACTTGTCACGGATCCAGGAGCAGAAGATATTTTACCGAGCTGCAAAGGTTAGAATGTTTACAGCGTTTTTTCAATGGCATCAATAATTCTCCTATCTAGAAGACCTAGAATTGGGAGTAAAGGATCAAATTCCAAGACCGTGCCCAATATCTTCTCAAACTCTTTAACTACACCAGACCAATAGGGTTAAAACTTGACATGGGACCATATGCAGTGTATGTAACTCTTGACCACCAAGCACATGAAATGAAATGAAATGAAAACCGCTTATTGTCACGAGTAGGCTTCAAATGAAGTTACTGTGAAAATCCCCTAGTCGCCACATTCCGGCGCCTGTGCGGGGAGGCTGTTAAGGGAATAAAACCGTGTTGCTGGCCTGCTTGGTCTTCCTTCAAAGCCAGCGATTTAGCCCTGTGCTAAACAGCCATTGAGGAAATAGCAGGATCAAACCTGTGTCTCAAACACAGTGTGATATGAAAACAGTGCAGTGTCTTCAACTGAGTCTTCTTTACTCTATAACATATCAAATTGACATAATCCCATATACTTCCCCCTGTCTCCTCATCAATGTTGGTTACCAAGTCTCTTTCCCAAGACTGCAGGTTACCTATTACACTCACACAGAATCTAGAATACAAGTAATATGACATTTGCTAATTAACTGTTTAGGCTCTGCATAAGTCAGGATTTTTTCCACCGATGGAATAGAAGTGAAAAGAGGCATAGTTGGCTTGTTAAAGATAAAGTCTCTAAGTTGCAGACACTTAAAAAAGGAGGGTCTCAGAATGTCAAATTTTTGGCATAGCTGCTCCAAGGGTGGCAAGGAGGCACCACTGAACATATCACCCAGCCGAAAAATGCCTCTCTATCTCTCAATGCCGAATCCATGATCCATAAGATCTGGTGGGAAATCCCGGTTGCCCAGAATGGGAGAGAGAGTGGAAGTCAGTTTAGATCTCCCTACTAATTGCCGAACCATCCTCCAAGCCCCATGAGTGTTGATACTTATAGGGTTCTCACACCCAGCAGAGCCTGATTAAAGTCCCCGTAAAACAAGGCTCGTGAAGGATACACCTGCTTCAATATCAAGCCAAATATAGGTGGGGTCCTTTCTAACCCAGTCGCTTATGAGCCTAAGATGCGAGTCTAATTGGTACATTCTAATATTCTGCACCCCCAATACCCCCTTGGAACTTGGAACCTGCACTGTGGCCAACTTCAAAGGAGGCTTATTTTTATTCCAGATGAACGAGCTGGTCACTCCATTGATCTTCTTTAAGATCTCAGCAGACAATAAGATTGGTAACATCTGTGAAGGATATAGCAATCCAGGCAACACTTCATCTCAATCAATGGGATCCTAACCAGCCACGATATTGGCAGGGTGGGCCAATGAGTCAAGACCCGCCTAATAGATGCGATCAACTGAGGAAAATTCTCCCCGTACAGTTGCTCAAGGAAAGGGGTAATTACAACACTCAGAGAAGTAAACCCGAAAAGGGACCACCTGAATGGGAAGTTACCAAGACAGGGGGTCTACCTATAAACCCTCCCACTGACATAACGACAGGCTTGTAAAATTAATCTTATAACCAGAGAAAATGCTCAGTCTATCTGCCACATCAAAAATAGCGGAAACTGAGATGTCCGACTTCGATACAAACAGCAACACATTGTCAGTGTAATGCGTGATCTTATGCTGCCGCTCATTGTTTTGAACATCTTCTTTTCTTCAAGGAGAACAATCGCAGTCTCTCCAATCTATCCTCATAACTGAGGTTTTTCAACCATTCTTGTAAACCTCCTCTGCACTCTCTCCAATGCATTCACATCCTTCCTAAAGTTTGGCGCCCAGAACTGTACACAATATTCCAGCTGAGGTCTAACTAGTGTTTTAGATAAGTTCAGCCTAACCTTGCTACTGTACTCTATACCCCTATTAATACATCCTGGAATACTGTATGCTTTATCAACTGCTCTCTCCACCTGTCCTTTCCTCTTTAATGACTGAAGCACATATACACCCAGACTCCTCTGCTCCTGCATTACTTTAAGAATTTTACACCTTAGTTTATATTGTCTCTCCATGTTCTTTCTGTCAAAATGCATCAGCTCACACACTTCTCTGCACTGAACTTCATCTGCCACCTTACTGCCCACCCCACCAACCTGTCCATGTCCACTGTCTGACATGCCTCACTTCACCCAAAAGCAAAATGCTGTGGATGCTGGAATATCTGAAATTAAAATTTCTGAAAGAAAATGCTGCAAATACTCAAGATCTGCCAGCCTCCGTGGAGAAATAAATAAAGTTAACGTTTCAGATTGTGACCTTCTATCACTGCCGGTGGAAGTAGAGCAAAAACGGGCTCCCTCACACTTCTGCCGAAATAACGGTGGCTGAATAGTAGCATCTCGGAGGAATTTCGAGGCGGAAGTTACTGTGACCTTCAATGTCACATGGAGAAGGATAATATTGCCTCACACTTTATTACTATTATTGAAATAACTAACTGACCTCGCTCTTTGATGATCTAATTCTCAATAATTCATTGCAAGGAGTATGTCGTTTCATGTTGCTCATTATTCACAATGGGTCCTGCACATTGTGACAAAAGATCCTTAACATTTTGAACTCCGGAAAAAAGAAATAAGGGGGCAGAATGTGACTCACTGTGAAGTCCATATCAAAACCTTAAAATGCAGTTCTCTGTCGGAGATTGAAATTTTGATTACACTGAAACTAAACCCGCTTGTAAAATATATATTTATTCAGGGACAAACGTTAGTGCCTCATGGTCCAGAGGAAGATTGAATCAAGGCTGTTCGACACACCACAATTTCACAGTGTGCAATTCAGCTGCCAAGCTGCAGGGGGCGCATGCTGGGACAGTAAGGCTGAAAATAGGATGTGCAAATTAAAATTACATTTAAATTGGTAAAAATTAATCGGAGCTGATCCTTTTACTGGATAAGAAACACTTGGCCTCATGCCCAATTAACATGAGATCAGGAGCTTCAATTTTCTACTTGAGTGTCCACTAATTATAAAATATATCAATGGAGGAAAAAAAATATACCTGCTGGAAATTTGTTCCCCCACTGATTTGAAGTTAAATTTAGCCATTATGTTCAATTGTTTTTTTCCTGCTGAAGCAGAGATTAAATGTTTTCTGCTTTAAAAAAATGTCCCTTGCTTCTTAGAAGTCAGTTATCCAATCATGAATTAATTCCAATGTTCTGAATGTCCCAGTGCCTTTCATTACAAGTAAATGTGCAATTGTGCTGCCGTTAAGGCGACATGAAGCATGTCATGTATGTGAGCCCATTGAATAAGAGAATGATTATTTGCATATCAATTGGATTATCTTTACACTGAACTCACCAACCCCACTCTGTTTATAGATGTACTACATTTTTAATACTAATAAGAAATCTTGCTATTAAAATATTCATCACAACTTTGCCGTGCTCTGAGACAAACCATTAGCGAGCATTCAGCCTTACAATCCAACATAAATAACTGGCAATCGATTTTGAAACATAGGACAGAGTCAGGAAGGACTATAACATGAAAAAGGGCAGTGAATAACTGTCCATTAAACCTGCCCCAACCGAAAGTGGTTTTACAGCAGCAGCTGACTTTTTCAACATAGGAAATCATTCCATGGGGTTCCATCGGAACATTATCAAACAGCTGAGTCCCTTCATGACGGATAATGCCAGTTTCGGTTAACCTAACTGCGCCATACAAAAACATATATATTATTCCCTCCGTGGGGACATGTTCAGCTCCTTTTTGAAGCTCTCAGTGATTCCACACACACCAAACAAACTGGCAATCCACTGCAGAGATCAATGTCTCTGTGAAGCCACAGCAGAGGTCAAGGCCTCTGTAACCCCACTGCAGATGTCAGTAACTCGGTGACTCCACTTCAGAGGCCAATGATTCTGTGACTGCACAGCAGAGGTCAATGGTCTGTGACCGCACTGCAGAGGTCAATGGTTCTGTGACCGCACTGCAGAGGTCAATGGTTCTGTGGCCACACTGCAGAGGTCAATGACTCTGTGAAGCCACAATAGAGGTCAATGACTCTGTCACCCCATTGCAGAGGTCAATGACTCTGTGAGCCCACAGCAGAGGTCAATGGTTCTGTGGATCCATTGCAGAGGTCGATGGTTCTGCGAACCCACTGCAGAGGAAAATGGCTCTGTAAAAACATTGCAACATTCAATGGACCTGTGACCCCACGGCAGAGGTCAATGAACCTGTGAACCCACAGCAAAGGTCAATGGCTCTGTGAACTCACGGCAGATGTCAATGACTCTGTGAACCCACACCAAATGTCAATGACTCTGTGACCCCACTGCAGAAGTCATTGACTCTGTGACCCCACTGCAGAGGTCAATGGCTCTGTGGATCTATTGCAGAGGTCAATTGCTCTGTGACCCCACTACAGAAGTCAATGGTTCTGTGAATCCACTGCAGAGGTCAAAGACTCTGTGACCCCACTGCAGAGGTCAATGTCTCCGTGATCCCACTGCAGAGGTCAATGGCTCTGTGGATCTATTGCAAAGGTCAATGACTCTGTGAATCCATTGCACTGATCAATGACTACGTGATCCCATTGCAGAGATAAATGACTCTGTGAAGCCACAATAGAGGTCAAGGTTTCTGTGAACCTACAGCAGAGGTAAATAGCTCGGTGAAAACGTTGCAGCGGTCAATGGCTCTGTGACCTCATTGCAGAGGTCAATTACTCTGTGACTCCACAGCACAGGTCAATGGCTCTGTGACCCCATCGCAGAGGTTAATGCCTCTGTGACCCCACTGCAGAGGTCAGTGGCTCTGTGACCCCATTGCAGAGGTCAATGGCTCTGTGGACCCATTGTAGAGTTCAATGGTTCTGTGAACTCACATGAGAGGTTAATGGCTCTGTGAAGCCACAGCAGAAGTCAGTGACTATGTGAACCCATTACACAGGGCAATGACTCAGTGAAAATAAATACTTACTCACTTTTTCAACTTTTACTGAGGTTCCCAATGTTCCCTTTGCTTATTGTTCAAATGTACTGGGAGTTTGGATATTCCTTCATATTTTTAAACCTTATTTATAAACCCTGAAATTCCATTTTTCCAATGTAAAAACAAACCAGAGTCCTCAAACTGTGCAGTGTATTGTTGTGATCCCAACTGCGGGAATCCTGGACAAGTCAGACCCCAGAGTGAAACCTGGCTTGACAGATCCTAAGTTTTTTTTAGAAACCATGGAGGAAAGTTACTGAAGAAGTTCACAGGAATCTGCTGATTAACTTTTAATGCAAAGAATAAAATATTTGTTAAAACAAGAAAAAATGCACTATATTATACAAGACAAAAAGGTTGGAAAGACCTTGACACAAACACAAGATGATTCAATTTCCCAATATTTCTTGACCCAGACATACTTACAGACGCATGAACCAGTGAAGAGTTATTAGCTTGACGGAAAGGCTGCTAGCTGGGGACTGACACATATGCAAAAGACGCAGAGACACCCACAATTATTTAGCTCACCAGGCTAAATCGCTGGCTTTTAAAGCAGACCAAGCAGGCCAGCAGCACGGGTTCGATTCCCATACCAGCCTCCCCGGACAGGCGCCGGAATGTGGCGACTAGGGGCTTTTCACAGTAACTTAATTGAAGCCTACTCGTGACAATAAGCGATTTTCATTTTTCATTTTCAATTGCACACTAAGCTAATTGTTTCTGTTGTAACACCGCTAAACTTATCACGTTACTGAGTCCTCTAACTGACTATTCAGTTAACTACTGGTGCACTAGTCTTCTACTTTTCTCAGAGAGAGCTGAAAAATCCCTTTCTTCACTCCCCGAGATACACTGAACGCTCCTGTTTCTTTCTCTTTATCAATGTCTCACTTGACCACTGTCGGACAACAGCCCAGTTTTTTTGACCTTGTGTTTCTTTTTCAAAATCACTAAACTTCTAAGCCATGCTTAATCCACCTCTTATCTTCAGTGTTAACAATGTATGTATAATATAAACAAACTCAAAACACTGACTTTCAGCCACATGAAATAATTGAATGTATTGAATATATTCAAGAGGCGGCTAGATATAGCACTTGGGGAGAATGGGATCAAAGGCTATGGGGAGAAAGCAGGATTAGGCTATTGAGTTGGATGATCAGCCATGATCGTGATGAAGGCCTCCTCCTGCTCCTATCTTTTCTGTATCTATGTATGACCACCCAGACCTCGAGGCACCAAGGTGCATACCACATTTACATGAAACTGAAAGCCTTTTCATCTTACTTAGCATACATACAAACATATATATATACACAACTTAAAAATTATACATTATTCTTAACAGTATGCTCTTTAAACAATTCCATCAAGTTGTTTTGACAAGAAGCCCTTTCCTAAAAGCCATGCTGGTTTGCCTTAACAATTTGCCTTAACAACCGTTGCTCTTTCTATGTGATCAGACAACATATATCTTATCAGGTTGAATCCTAGGTTGCATATTATCCGGGCTAGAAGAATGATCTGCTTTCACAGTTCTAATTCTAGTGAAGGCTATTTCTGCACCCACTCGTACATATTTAAATTTGCCTAATTTCTGCAGCACTGGCAATTATCTTTAGCAGTGATGCCTACTACAAAGCTACTACAGCACAGTATTTACAATGTTAGGTATTGTTTTAGACCACACCTAGGTCTGCTTTGCTGAATTCCACAATAGAACTGTATAGTACTTGATAGCTCTTTGCATGAGAAATTGGGCTTAAGGAATGATCTGTTGTGTTCTGTAATCCATCCGTTGTAATGATGTATGCAGAACATCGAGTTGTTTAACTCGAAAGATGATTTATTAACAAACACGTGGACAGATAACACAGGAACTATAATACAGACAATTGCTCCAAAATGAATTCAGTGAATTCTCCTGGAGCTACTCTAAGTGTGACTATCCTATTGTACGTCTTACTACCAATTGGCGGGTATCACAAGTCAAGTGATAGATCTCTATTGCCACCAGCTGGTTGGAGATTGCATTGCTAAATATACACAGAACTGTTCACTGTATATCATCACATATTTTTTGAGTGTTACCAGAGTCATGAGAACTCCAAATGGTGTTGAGTGCACAACCAGATGGTTGTAGCAAATTGTTCCAGAGGCCATGTATTTCAGACAGCAGCAGTGAATGTCCACAGGAAATATGCAGATCAGGTTGTTCATAATGTTCATCAAGCTGAGGTGAAGCCGGCAATGCCATTTTGGATGCTCCAATCAATGACCAGCATCAAGAGGGGCATCCCATCAATGGTATTTTAAGGGTGCAATCCACTACCTACAGATTTGATTTGGCTGAGTTCTTCTTGATATTTTTATGATTGCACAAATACTTTGGGCTTTCCAAAGTTCTTGAAAGTTGCAAAGGAGTTGTGTGGAGGGTGTTAAATAACTTGTTGCTGCTCAAATCACTCACTCCCATATTTGGGTATATCGGAAAGCATTCCTCATGGAATACAACAGGACTTGGAGAATGAAAAAGTGCCATACAGAACAGGACAAGATGCTGGAAGATGGGGGAGGGTGAAGGGAGGTGTTCTCAGCATGAAGCCATATCCTCCAAGAGTGTCCAGGGAGCAATTCTCCTATCTGGATCTTTCCAAGTAAGCTTTTGTGAAATATCTGTATGTCAGTAAAGACATTCCTCAGTGAAATCTGCCACCTTCTGAATTCACAAATGCGACCTCAGAGCAGGGCAAAGTCACCTTGCCAGAGACTGTGTCGGTAGCGGTGCAATTAACTTTTATGTGCCGAGCTCCATCCAGACTGGAGATGGAATGTCTCATAATTTTCTGTCCATTGTTTCGTAAGGGAGAAGTCCTAGTTATTGATAGCTAATTATGATTCTTTGTTTCTTGTTGGAGACAAACAGACGGCTTTGCTAAGATTGAAAACTTCATCATGGAGCAAGATTCCACAAATTACATGCATATCAGTGTATGGTGCACATGTCAACTCTGTCTTATACCTCAAGCAGAAGGGATACCATTCTCTCAACATACCAGAGGTGTGTAACTATGCACAGAAAATCATATAAATTAAGAAGGGAGGAAGGGATAAACCAGGAAACTAAAGGGCTGACCTCAGTGACAGGGAAACTATTGGAAGCAATTCTGAGAGACAGAATTAGTCTGCATTTGGAGAGGCAGAGATTAATCAAGAACAATCAGCATGGTTTTGTTAAGGGGTGATCATGTCTGACCAACTTGATTGAATTTTTCAACAAAGTGACCAGGTATGTAGATGTAGGCCAAGTGCTGGAAAATGGCATTAGAATACTTAGATGTTTGCTTTTGACTGGTGCAGATATGATGGGCTGAAGGGCTCTTTCTATACTCTAGACCAGTACGACTGTATAAATCAAAAGAGACAAAATCCTACATTTTTCTCAAAACTCCAGGAGATTCGTCCTGGCAGTCAAGGGGTAGAAGAATCATGGGAACAGGCTTTACTGCTGGTAGTTGATATAAGGAACTCTGAAAACTGAGGAAAGAACCTGGAGATGGTCACTCAAAGTTGCTACTCGGTAGAGCAGCACGGTGGCCGAGTGGTTAGCATTGCTGCCTCAGGGTGCCGAGGTCCCAGGTTCGATCCCGGCTCTGGGTCTGTCGGTGCGGAGTTTGCACATTCTCCCCGTGTTTGCGTGGGTTTCGCCCCCACAACCCAAAGTTGCGCCGGGTAGGTGAATAGGCCATGCTAAATTGCCCCTTAATTGGAAAGAATGAATTGGGTACTCGATGTTTAAAAAAAAAAGTTACTGCTCGGTGAAGCAGTGATATGGGGATCCATTGGAAACTTCTGTGCATTGTTTGCACAGACGGACTGTAATTCCATGGAGAGTCCAATGTGCGATAAATATAAAAGGAAAATGTTTCTTTCTGTATTTTAAAGTAAAAGTTGCCAATGAAAAGAAAATAAGAGTTTAGTCATTGGTGCTTTTCGTGATTTGTTAGAGTAAATGATTAAAATGTGAAACCTTGCCATGTTATTCTTTTAGTCTCTAACTGGAAGTTCAAATCTCTTCTAAAAGCAATCTGTCTCTAGTAAGGGCTCCATTAAAGTAATTGGACAAATACGTTTCTCAGGGCACGTATGCTGGTATTACAATGAAAATCAAACCTCACTTTAGGAAATCTAGCGGTGTTGGCTCAAATATCAAAAAATGGAGGCTGCACAGACCTTGTGTACAACTGATGTGGCTGACTTAGAGCTTGTTTAAGCATAGATTCAAGGTTCAATTTGTACCATTGCTCCAACTGCAAGCAGTATTTGTCACCAACTGTCACCAACTGTGAGGCACTGTTAATGGTAGGTCAACCCTTTCTTCTCTTTTCACTGCATTCGATTTATCCTGCTATTTAGCAATAGGATCGCAGTGCTGAGGACAGTTTTCGAGCACGCACTGGCCTGAGCTCAGACAGCATTCATAGTGCCGTCTCTGAATATGCTGCCAACATATTGTAATCACCTTTTTCAAAAACTAAAAGTACGGCTCACAGGGCAGTGGCTGGAGTTAGCACAATAGCTCAATACCCCATATTTCCTGAAAAAGAAAACATTTCTCATTTCCGGGAAGGAAGGGCTGGTTTAGCACAGGGTTAAGGAGCTGGCTTTTAAAGCAGACCAAGGCAGGCCAGCAGCACGGTTCAATTCCTGTCCCAGCCTCCCCGAACAGGCGCTGGAATGTGGAGACTAGGGGCTTTTCACAGCAACTTCATTTGAAGTCTACTTGTGACAATAAGTGATTTTCATTTCATTTATCAAATATCAAATGAGTTTCTTCAGTCGAATAGATATAATATCCGCATGTCAATGGGAATGTGCCAGATGTTTATTCAAATAAGATCAGCAGGTATAGAAAGCCGCATGGGAATATGTTGTGGCGATAGCAGAGCCCGAATTCGCATAAAAGGGCAAGACAGGGTGCTGAAGGTTCCTGGATACAAAGGGCTGGATTCTCTGTTTCTGAGGCAAGTGCCGGTGTGAATGGAGAATCCGGAGGAGGTTTGCGACAGGAAAATCTCCCCTCACCCCTCACTGATTCCGGTACCAGTGAGGGACTAGCACTGACGGAATGTGAAACTCCCGCGGATTGCACTGAAAACGGCCAGGTCTCGGGCTTGCGCATGCGCAGGACTGACGACCTGCATCGGTCGAGCCGTAAAGCATGGCGCCGGCTGTGCTCGAACCCTAACCCAACAACCGTGACCCAACAGCCTAGCCGCTGGCCACCCCGCACCAGTCCTCCCAGCTCTAGCAGAAGCCCCTCCTCCTGGCGAGCGGCATGAATCCCGGATGGGTATGACAGCGCTGAACACTGTCCTCAGCCGGCACGCCGGGTTCCCGACCGCTGGGACCACACATGGACCGCGCCATTGGGAACTCAGTCCATCGGGGACGGAGCATCGCGGATGGGTCAACTGATGGCATGTCAACGGCGTTGAAATGTTGTGCGGCGAGCGTCACAATGACGCCGGTTTGGAGAGGGAGGGGCATTTCTGACCGGCGTCAATCTGCTGCAAGCCCCGATGCCGCCGTCGGAATCCATTTTCCACCCGATAGCCGATTACGATTTTGGCGTTGTGCTACGGAGAATCCAGCCCAAGGTGTTCGAGAAAGATAGAGAAAAGTCAGATTAGACTCTGAACATTAATTCAGTTTCTCTCTCCACAGATGTAGCCAGACCTGCTGAGTTTATCCAGCATTTTCTGTTTTTATTCCAGGGGCGTGATTGAATGGCCTCTTCACTCCTGACTCGGCGACACGATGAGGGGCCTCGTGAGGGGCCTCTTGCACGATTTGCGATGCTTGGACCACCTCTCGAGATCCAGTGAGATCTCGTGGGCCACAAGTTAAATGAGCCATTAGACTCATTTAACTATGTCAGCAACAGATTCTCCCAAGGCCTGGGAATGAACACCGGCACCTGGGAGGCCTCGTAATGGTGTCGTTTGAGTATTGGTCCACACAGTGTCTGGTCCAGACATAACGGCACCTGGGAAGGTCTCCCAGGCCATTGGAGGTTGTGTTCTGGACAGAGTGTTACCTTGCCGGCACCCGGGCACATTGGCACTTCCAGTCTGGCACATTAGCACAATTACCCAGGCACCCAGGCAGTGCCACACAGACACTGTCAGAGTGTCAGGATACCGGTGCCAGGAATCGGGCCCCGGGTGAGGTGGGGCTCAAGGTCTCATTATTTTCACAGTAATTTCATTGCAATGTTAATGTCAGCCTACTTGTGACAATAAAGACAATTATAATTTTTATTATTAATCACTTGGACAAAAGTAGATTTATTAAAGAAAATGAATTAGGCAACCCCCCACCCCCGCCCATCCCCACCCTGTCCAATGCTGGGGTGGTGCAGCCAAAGCCAGGTCTTCAATGCCTAGAGCTACTCGGGGCTGTCCTCCAAGACCATCTGCAGTGTCCCAAGTGAACAACAGCAGCCTCCTACCAGCAGGTGGAGTAGGTCCGCAGGCAAAGCAGCAGACAGGCACCAGCAAGAGAGGCAGTAAAGGAATGAACAAGAGCGATTGGTTGAGTATTGGATGTGTCGTTGGATAAAGATAGTATGGAAGGGGTATTTTATGTCCTTTATTTCAGCAATGTGATCAAGAGGGCACAGTGATGCTCCATAACAGAGGGATAATGAGGCTGAGTGACGGAAACTGCATTTCCACTCAATGTGCGGGATTCTCCGACCCCCCCGCCAGGTCGGAGAATCGTCAGGGGGGCAGCGTGAATCCCGCCTCCGCCATCCGTTGAATTTCCGGCACCGGAGATTCGGCGGGGGCGGGAATCGTGGAGCGCCTGTCGGCAGCCGCTCGCAGCGACCCCCCCGGCGATTCTCCGGCCCGCAATGGGCCGAAGTCCCTCTGCTTCTTTGCCAGTCCCGCCGGCGTAGATTAGACTAGGTCCCTTTGTAGCCACCTGGGTTGGCCACTTCCCGACTTTAAAATGGAGATCCGCTAAGAATGCAGGGAGAAATGGACAGGCACAGGGATGCAAGCAGATGCAAAGCTTCCTGTGTATCAGAACTTGCAGAAACCCAGACAGCACTGAAACTAACAACCATCTACATATTGATGAGCGATCCCCGGGAACAATTGGAAACATTTAAGATAATCGAGGCCAAGCCAAACTCCTCGGCACCAGCGGGAGCCAAGACAATGGAAAGCCAACGGACATATAGGAACCGCCCAGCGATCAGGGAACAGCTCCAGTATTGGGGAAATCAAATCAATTGATTGGAACATGGTCCAATCAATTGGAATCAGGTACGGGGTCCGCCCAAAAGGGCGCAAAGCCCCTGGGGGCTATAAAATAGAGTCCCCAAGTTCAATTCATTCTTCTTGGCAGCTCTCAAAGAACTTGACCGTGACTCTCAACTCGGAGAGACTTGCCTAGCAGCTGCACCAACCCAAGTAAGTGTCCAGTCAACGCACGCTACAAGATAGGCACTCCTAACCATTAGTCCATTCCAGCTGGAAGCCTGCAGATTCAGAATCGAATGAAAGGCCATTTGTTCCCCTGACCTGGTGGGCCAGTTTCCAAAGCTAAGTATTGGCCTTTTAGTGTTAGAGACAGTCTAGTGAGTAGCATTTTATGCATGAGTAGCGGTTGACTGTATATAATAAATGTGTTTTGATTTGAAATTTAGTAACTGGTGTATTGAGTTATTGAACAGCACTTGAACTTTGTGGTGGTATCATAAAGATACCTGGCGACTCTAGAGCAAGGTGATTAAACAGAGCAAATTAAGTGTAAAGCACACTTTGCAAATTAGCAACACCTTACCGGCGGGACCTGGCGGCATGGGCGGGCTCCGGGGTCCTGGGGGGAGGGGGGGGCGATCTGGCCCCGGGGGGTGCCCCCAGGGTGGCCTGGCCCACGATCGGGGCCCACCGATCTGCGGGCGGGCCTGTGCCATGGGGTCACTCTTTTCCTACTCGTCGGCCGTGTCAGCCTCCGCCATGGCCGACGCTTAGGTGAACACCCCCTGCGCATGCGCTGGGATGACGCCAGCGGCAGCTGATGCCCCCGTGCATGCGTGGACCCGCGCTGGCCAGCGGAGTCCCATCGGCCCCAGCTGGCATTGCGCCAAAGGCATTCCACATCAGCCGGTGGGGCGCAAACCACTCTGGCGCCGGCCCAGCCCCTGAAGGTGCAGAGGATTTGGGGCGGGCCGACGCCGGAGTGGTTCACGCCACTCCGCCCGCCGGGACCCCCCGCCCCGCCGGGTACGGGAGAAACCTGCCCTTTGTGTCAGAGGATCTTCCGTCTGTGGAATTCTTTTCCCCAGTGGAGGTAACATTATTGAATATTTTGAAGACTGAATTAGATAGATTATTTGTGCGAATGGAGCTAAAGTGTACATGGGTAGATCGGAAATTCAAGGCCACTATTCGATCAGCCATGAACTTATTAAATGGTGGAGGAGGATCGAGTGGCTGAATGACATCCTCCTCCAATTCATATAGCCCGCCCAGAACGGGAGTGCGCCAATTGCCTCTCCCTTTATTTTTCTCCACCTCCTGAGATGGTCATCAAACCTGTATTGGGTAGGACTGCATCGCCATGTAGCCTGGAGGGTGCCACAGGCCATCACGAATCAGGAGACATGCAATGCCGAGTAGTAAAGGGATCCCCTGAGCAGCCCATACAGCAGAATCATTGCTTCAGTGCACTGATGGTCTGCTCTCGGACTTTACTCATGGCAGCAAGGTTTTCACTGTTTCAACACTGTCAGTGAATGATGTGTTTGTGGAGAAGAATCATCAGTCACCTGTACAGTCGATAGACCTTGTTGCTAAGCAGCCACATAATATCCTGCGCTTAGTCGTACATCAACTTCACATTGAATGAGTGATACCGCTTTCTGATTTTGGTACGTCTTCATTAATGTGGAGCACTTTCAAGAGACCATAGGGGAACACAATATCCTGGAAAAACCATATGAACACTCCTCCTCCTTCACTTTCATTGAAGAGAATGCAATGCAGCCGCCTCATTGATGTCCACAGCCTTTGTGACGACAGTTGTGGCAGTAGATGGTGAGCTGTGAAATGTTCAGAATTTCATCCATTCCAGCCTGGAATAATCCGCTGGCATAAAAATTCAGGACCACAGTCTCCTTGGTGGCTGCTGCCTGTGGTCCTCTCCGACCACAGGGTATGGCAGAGATTAGTCTACCTCCACCTTTACTATGGAGCTGGGGATACACCAAGACGTAGTGGCGGGACTAGAAAGGTGAAGAAAGTCTGGTTGCACGGCACGGGCATGGATTTGAGTCACTTGGAAATAGTGAACATTGAAGTCATCAACCACCTCTGTCAATGGGTTCAATCTCACTTTCTTCACCTTCTCTGTGCCTCTCAGCTCTCATAAGGTTACTTCCTGCAGTGCCGCAGAGACAACTGTGCCCATTCACCAGTGAAAGGCAGGATGCTGACTTACAGAGACTCTGCTATGTCCTCTGTCAGGCTGCCACGTTCATTGGTTAGCATTACCCCACAGTGACAGGGCACAGTCATGCTAGTGTCTCTTTGGTAATGAGGAGTTTTCTCACAATGTTCACGTGGTGCTTGGAGTAATCCTGCGATTGCTATTCTTTAGGTCCTCCTTTAAAATTCCCTTCCTAACTCCTTACAATCTGCTTTCAGGACCTCAGCCCTTTTCCAACATTTACCATTAATCCTGTTGAAGGTAGATTTAGAGAGAAGGTTTTAGATAAAAGATACCGTGGCATAGTGCCTGTACGGGGGCATATTTGTAGGAATAGATATGCTATAATCCTGAACGTGTGTAACTTTATATTCTAAAAATCACTATATGATAGAAAGGCTGCAGCCATGTTGACAGAACCCAGTTACTAAAAACACAAAATGGGTGTTAGCCGAGTAAACCACATTCCTGAACGTGATTTGCTGGTTGTGGCGCAAGCTGGAAAAAACAACAGAAACAAGTATAGTCAGAAGGAGTGTCCAGGGACATAATGGTGGCTGACACTAGAAGATGATCTTGGGTCTTAAATGAAAAACAGACATGTGGGATTAAGGGAGGAATTCACCAGACAGTGATAACAAGCCCACAGAACAAGGAGTATTATAGACCCTGCCAGACTCAAGGGGCTGGATTCTCTGTACCCTGACAGTGAAATCACCTTCATCGAACGGGCTAACACTCCATTTCCCCGCACGGATTTGGGACCGGCGCCGGTTCCACTATTCTCCACCCCCACCCCGAGAAGCAGCGTATTCGGGGAGTACGCCACGCCAAGTATGCACCGCCATTGCCTGAGGCCCGCCCCGCTATTCTCCATCGCCGACCGGCCAAATTCCCGACGGCGTATTTCTAATCTGGTCCTGCTGTTCGGGAACGGAGGCGGTTGCTGACTCCGTCTGGGGCAGCCACAGTCGGGGGAGGGCTGATTGGAGGGCGGTGGGGGGGGGGGGGGGGGGGGCTTTATTCGGGACTGGGGGCTATGTGTATGGGTGGTCTGGGTCAGGCAAGCGGCCGATGCGGGGCACAATTTCGGCGGTCCAGGTTCGCAGGCTGAGTCCGCCATTGGAGCACGGCGCGGCCGCTGGCCCGGAAGTGTGGGGGGCGGTATCGGCAGCTGGCCCGGAAGTGTGGGGGGCCAGTATCGGCAGCTGGAGCTGCCAGTTGCATGCCAGCTGCCTGCTAGACCCTTGCAAGACGGTGAATCTGTGGCCTTTTGACGTCAGTTTTCCTGGCGTAAAAGACCACAGTTTTCACAATGGCGTGGGGACATAGTCCCTAAAACAGAGAATCCAGCCCAAGGACTCCAAATGGAGACAAAAAAGATAAGTGTAACAAGGTACCAGTGAGCCGTGTCCACGAGGTCATGGACTGATCATGTAACAACCCACTTTAAAAAAAATAAATTTAGAGTACCCAATTATTTTTTTCCAATTAAGGGGCAATTTAGTGTGGCCAATCCACCTAACCTGCACATCTGTGGGTTGTGGGGGTGAAACCCACGCAGACACAAGGAGAATGTGCACACTCCACACGGATAGTGGCCCAGGGCTCGGATTCGAACCCGGGTCCTCAGTGCCATAGGCTGCAGTGCTGGCCACTAGGTTACCTAGTGGCCCCATGTATCTGCCCACTTTACGTAATGCCAAATTTCATTGGATATATAACGAATATATGTAAGCTATAATTGATATTATTGGACAAGATCCAGCATCATGTGCTGTGTAGATGTTTGAAAGATGCATAAGAATGGACGTTGTTCCTTTGTTCGGCGGAGAGGGATAGAGCTTTAACAAGCTCCACCTCCCCGCCAACATAAATAAATCGTTTGATGCGTGAACCATCCCTCAGCGTTGAGTAATATCTTTGAGATTCTCTCCCGCTAACAATCCCAATGTGGACACCACAACATGGCTGTTTATCCTCCCCCATCAAAAGAATGTCCGGCAGATGATCAGCGACATCTTTGACCCTGGTGTCGGGGAGCAAACATAACATTATGGTATTTAGTGTAATTAAAGTAATTTTTAAAAAGAATTTTCCAATTAAGGGGCGATTAAGCTTGGCCAATCCACTGAACCTGCAGAGCTTTGGGTTGTAAGGTGAGACCCACGCTGGCATGGGGAGAATGTTGGAAATCCGGATGGATAATGACCCGGGGCCGGGATTGAACCCAGGTCCTCAGTGCGGTGAGGCAGCAGTGCTAACCATTGCGCCACTGTGTCTCCTCATAATTAAGTCTGAAGTAGCCTACCCAAGTCCAACCAGAGTTACTCACCGTAAGAGAAAAAAAAACATCTCAGTATATGCTAGACCACAAGACGTACACAGTAAACAGTTGGAGACCAATCATTTCAGACCAGGACATCATTGCATGAGTTCCTCAGGTTATTATCCTCGCTCCAACCATCTTCAACTCCTCAGATAATGAACTATTAGCTATGTTCAGGCTTGTGAGCAGTGGTGAATCAGTGGTCAGTAACATTCATGCCGTGTAAATGCCAGGCAATGGTCATCTCCAACAAGAGAGAAGCTGACCAATTCCCCTTGAAATTTAACAGCATTAGCATCACCAAATCCCCTGCCATGAACATCCTGGGGGAACCATTGACCAGAAATTTAGCTGGACAAGCAGTACGAATACTCTGGCCTCAGGTAAAGTCAGAGACTTTTGAGCAATTCAATTCCTGACTCCTCAAAGACTGACCACTGCCTACATGGCACAAGCGTTGTCTAATGGATTCCTACTCATTTGCCTCGAGGAGCACAGCTCCAACGACACACAAATTCTGATGCCATTCAAGACACACCAGCCCATTTAAAAAGTATCCCATTCACCACCTCAAATGTGCATTCTTTCCACCTCCAACGCAAGTGTAGACCTTCTATAAGATGCACTGCAACAACTCACCAAAGCTCCTTCGACAGCATCTTCCAAACCCACAATGGACAAGGGCAGCAGACACATGGGAATACAACCATCTGCAAGTTCCCTTACAAGACACGCAACATTATTACTAGGAACGATATCCTTCAGTGTGGCTGGGTGAAAATGAATATATTCCCACTTTACTTTGAGTCACGGAATGTTCTGCTGCAAATGCATTAGCAGTTGTCAATCACTCAATGGTTGACGACTGTACAGATATAAATCTATAACTAGTGGACTCCACTATCGCCCTTGCAATTCCTTGAACGGTAATTTGTAATGATGCATGTACCTCATGTCGATTATGTTGGGCAGGTGGTAATCTACTTTTATAAGCCTTCCAGTCAAATCAGAATCCCTTGGTGCACCAACTGATGTCGACTTTACAGCTGCTATCACCATTTCCTCTGAATCATCTTTTCACTATGAGTCAGTGCTACTTATTAAGGTTCACTGTCAAACTCTTCCAGAATGTGTGTGTGTGTATGTGTGTGTATTAGTGCACGTGTGAGTGTGTGTGTGTGTCTGTTAGTATGAGGGTGTTTGCTTGCGCTTGCCTATGTGTGTTTCTCTGTGTTTGTCTGTGTGTGTGAGTGTGAGGGTGTGTGTGTTTGTGCGTGCATGTGGAACGGCAGCTGGGGCACTGTGGAGCATCAACATGATGGAAAGTATTGTGATAGCATGTATAGAGGTATGGACACACTGTATGCAAAGACTCCACAGGCAGGATGGGCATAGGTGACCACCAGGGCTGGTTTAGCTCACAAGGCTAAATCGCTGGCTTTTAAAGCAGACCAAGCAGGCCAGCAGCACGGTTCGATTCCCGTACCAGCCTCCCCGGACAGGCGCCGGAATGTGGCGACTAGGGGCTTTTCACAGTGACTTCATTGAAGCCTACTCATAACAATAAGCGATTTTCATTTCATTTCATTTCATTTCACCAGTCAGAGCAAAAGGACAAGGCAGGCAGTGCAGGAATCTCCTGTGGCCATTCCCCTGCAAAACAGATATACTGCTTTGGATACTGTTGGGGGTGGAATGGACTCTCAGGGGAAAGCAAGACCAGCTAAATTTGTTGCACAACAGTTTGCTCTTCTGCAGGAGGAGTAAAATGTGTGGAAATGCCATTGTTATTGGGGATTCCACTGAAAGGGGAATAGATGGATTTTCTGTAGCTACAAACGAGACTCTAGGGTGGTATGTTGCCTCCCTGGTGTTAGAGTCAAGGACGTCTCAGAGCAGCTACAGGACATGCTGGAGGGGGAGGGTGAACAGCCAGTGATTGTGGTACATATTGGTACAAACAACATAGGTAAAAGGGGATGAGGTCCTAATTGAAGAATATAGGGAGTTAGGAAGTGAGTTGTAAAGTAATACCTCATAAGTAGTGATCTCAGGGTTACTACCAGTGCTGCATGCTGCTCAGAGCAAAAAATATCATAGAACATAGAACTGTACAGCACAGTACAGGCCCTTCGGCCCATGATGTTGTGCCGAACTAGTCTGAAACTAAGATCAAATCAACCTACTCCCAATCATTCTGGTGCACTCCATATGCCTATCCAATAACCGCTTGAAAGTTCCTAAAGTGTCCGACTCCACTACCATAGCTGGGAGTGCGTTCCACGCCCCAACCACTCTCTGAGTAAAGAATCCTACCTCTGACATCCCTTCTATATCTTCCACCATGAACCTTATTGTTATGCCCCCTTGTAACAGCTATATCCACCTGAGGTAAAAGTCATTGAATGTCCACTCTATCTATCCTTCTCATCATCTTATGCATCTCAATTAAGTCACCTCTCATCCTCCTTCACGCTAATGAGAAATGTCCTCGCTCCCTCCTCAACCTTTCCTCATGAGACCTACCCTCCAATCCAGGCAGCATCCTGGTAAATCTCATTTGCACCCTTTCCAATGCTTCCACATCCTTCCTATAATGAGGTGACCAGAACTGCACACAATACTTCAAATGTGGTCTAACCAAGGTCTTGTGGTTGCAGCATAACCTGACGGTTCTTAAACTCAATCCCCCTGTTAATAAATGCTAACACACTATCGGCTTTCTTCACGGCTCTATCCACTTGGGTGGCAACTTTCAGAGATCTATGGACATGAACACTGAGATCTCTCTGCTCCTCCACATTCTTCAGAACCCTGCCGTTAACCCTGTAATCTGCATTCAAATTTGTCCTACCAAAATGAATCACCTCACACTTATCAGGGTTAAACTCCATCTGCCACTTTTCAGCCCAGCTCTGCATCCTTTCAATGTCTCTTTTCAGCCTACAACAGCCCTCCACATTATCCACTACTCCACCTATCTTGGTGTCATCAGAAAATTTACTAACCCAACCTTCAACTCCATCATCCAAGTCATTGATAAAAAATCACAAATATCAGAGGACCCAGCACTGATCCCTGTGGTACACCGCTGGTGACTGGGCTCCAGGATGAAAATTTGCCATCTACCACCACCCTCTGTCTTCTATGTGATAGCCAGTTACTTATCCAATCGGCCAAATTTCCCTCTATGCCATGCCTCCTTACTTTCTGCATGAGCCGACCATGGGGAACCTTATCAAACGCCTTACTAAAACCCATGTATACAACATCAAATGCTCTACCTTCATCTATGTACTTAGTTACCTCCTCAAAGAATACAATCAAACTTGTGAGGCAAGACTTACCCCTCACAAATCCGTGCTGACTATCCTGGATTAAGCTGTATCTTTCCACATGATCATAAATCCCATCCCTCAGGAGCCTTTCCAATAATTTACCTATGACCGAAGTGAGACTAACCGGCCTATAATTCCCAGGGTTATACCTATTCCCTTTCTTGAACAAGGAGACAACATTCGCCTCTCTCCAGTCTTCTGGCGCTATTCCTGTAGACAGTGAGGACATAAAGTTCAAAGCCAAAGGCTCTGAAATCTCATCCCTCACCTCCCAAAGAATCCTAGGATATATCCCATCAGGCCCAGGGGACTTATCTGTCCTCAGGCTTCTCAAAATTTCTAATTCATCTTCCTTCTGAATATCTACCTCCTCCAGCCTACCAGCCTGTATCGCACTTTCCTCCTCAACAACATGGCCCCTCTCCTTTGTGAACACTGAAGAAAAATATTCATTTAGGGCCTCTCCTATATCTTCAGACTCCATGCACACATTCCCACTACTGTCCTTGACCGGCCCTAACTTCACCTTGGTCAGTCTTTCATTCCTCACATAAGTGCATATAAGTGTGTATAACTGTCACATAAGCCTTGGGGATTTCCTTGATCCTACCCGCCAAGGACTTCTCATGCCCCCTCCCAACTCTCCTAAGCCCTTTCTTGAACTCCTTCCTAGCTACTTGTATCCCTCAAGTGCCCTAACTGAACCTTGTTTTGTTATCCTTACATAAACCCCCTTCTTCCTCTTGACAAGACATTCAACCTCTTTTGTAAACCATGGTTCTCTCACTTGACCATTTCCTCCCTGCCTGACAGGGACAAACATATCAAGGACACACAGTATTTGCTCCTTAAACAAGCTCCACATCTCAATTGTGCCTATCCCTGACAGTTCCTGTTTCGATCTTACGCTCCCCAATTCTTGCCTAATCGCATCGTAATGACTCTTCCCCCAGTTTTAAAACTTGCCCTGCCGTATGTTCCTATCCCTCTCCATTCCTATAGTGAAAGTCACCGAATTGTGGTCACTTTCTCCAAAGTGCTCTCCCACAACCAAATCTAACACTTGACCCGGTTCATTACCCAGTACCAAATCCAATGTGGCCCCGCCTCTTGTCGGTCTATCCACATATTGTGTGAGGAAATCCTCCTGCACACACTAGATAAAAACAGCCCCATCCAAACTCTTCGAATTATAGTGGTTCCAATCAATATTTGGAAAGTTAAAGTCACCCATGACAACAACCCTGTGACTACCGCACCTATTCAAAATCTGCATTGCAGGATATATCAAATGAATAAATGGCTGAAGAGATGAAATGGGGGGAGGATTTCAGATTCCTGGAGCATTGGGACCAGTTTTGGGGGGGGTTGAGCCAGTACAAACTGGGCTGGTTACGCTTGGTCAGGACTGGGACTGTCCTCAGTCGAGTGTTTGCTTGAATGGTTAGGGAGGGTTTAAACTAAAGGGGCAGGGGGTTGGAAAACTCATTCCTGTGAAGGCGGGACTGATATGTGAGGAGAGATTGAGTCGTTTAGGATTATATTTACTTGAGTTTAGAAAAATTAGGGGGGGAATATCTTGGAAGCCTGTAAAGCTCTAATGGAACTAGACAGGATAAATGCAGGAAAGATGTTCCCAATGGTGCGGGAGTCCAGAACTATGGGTCACAACCTAAGGGTATGGGGTAAACCATTTTGGACTGAGATGAGAAGAACTTTCTTCACCTAGAGAGTGGTGAGCCTGTGGGATTCATTGTGGCACAAAGCAGTTGAGCCTAAATATTGTGGACGGGATTCTACGTCTAGCCGCACCCGTTTTCTGGTGCAGTGCGCCCCCCACTGGCAGCAGGATTCTCCGTCCCAGCAGCTGGCCAATGGGGTTTTCCATTGAGGGGACCTCCACATCATCGGGAAACTCATAGGCGTGAGTGTGGTGCCGGCGAAACGGAGGATCCCGCCGGCGGAGAATCCAGCCCAGTATGTTTTCAAGAAGGAATTAGATATAACTATCGGTACTAAAGGGATCAAAGAATTTGGATGATCAGCCATAATCATAATGAGCAATCTCTAAGGGCCAAATGACCTCCTCCTGTTTTCTATATTTCTATGTTACTCGGGAATGCCAGATGGGGGTCAGTCAGCCTTATTGCACAGATGGATATGTGCAAAAAATTTACTTCCAGATGGGACATATAAGATAATAAGACTTGTGGCTCGGGGTTTTGAAGAGGAACTTGGTGATCAAGATGTTCAAGTATACTCCCAATTGCAGGAAAAGTGATTTCCTTAGCTCGTTTGGCCATATATTCTTGGGAATCTTGCAGGAAAAACAATTCAGAGAACTGTTTTTGAAGCCACCTAAGAAGTGAGTGATTTAAAAGGGAAGCTATCTAAATTAAACAATAGTGTTTCTGGATTGATTGAAGTGTCAAGTGCTGAAAGTAAGCCATACTCAACTGAAAGCAGACCTGGCAATGTCCGACTGTTATCACAAAGAGAAACTCACAGGCATCTTTATGATGCATGTTAATGATTTTTTTTTTGGGGGAGGGGGCGTTTATGGGTAATTTGAGCAATTTGTTTCTTGAGAAGGCCAAAGGGTAATGAAAGATTTAGGATTGACCTTGCTGGAGTGCAGGAAATGTTGGAAAGAAAAGGTATGAAAAAAATTAAATGGGCCATTGCAAATCATAAGCTGTCAAACTGTTATACAAAGCGAAATATGTGCTCCAAGAAATTGTTGTCGCTTCGAAGAGGATGTATTATTCGCATTATGGAAAACCATTTTTAAAATTTGTTTTTTTAAGTTAAGTATGCCATAGGGTTTTTTTCTTTCAAGATAGAAAAGGGAATCTGTTCATGGTTTATTGATAAAGTTGCTAAAGATACACAGGTAATGGTTATTGCTTGAATAGGGACTGAAATTGCATATGAAGCGGGTCAGCTATTAACCATGATTCAGCTGGTATCAGTGGGTATCCTGCTCAGAATTTGAAGGTTGTGAGTTCAGATCCCACACTAGAAACCTCCATGGATTCTTTTCCCCTTTAGGGGCTGTTAACATGTTTATTAGTTCATTTGTTAATTACTTAATTTTTTATTTGTAAACTCAAAAAAGAATAAAGAGACACTTTTAATTTGATTGCACTCAGAAGAGTATAAAGAAACACTTGCAACACCTGAAGTGCATCATCAGACCTGGAAATAATATCTTAAGCCCGTTTTATATGTTTCCTTGTTTTAGATTTTTGTTACGGTCCCTCTTTAAGGGTTTGTCAACTCGCTAATTTGTTCAATTGTTGTACTCAAAAGAGTATAAGGAGAGTTACCTGGGCCTTGGGTTGGTGGTGAGGAGGCGGCAATATGAAAGCCTGCATCCTGCGAATGAACCTACTGTTCAGGAAAATAATTATCTTGTTTTGCACTTCACCCTCTGGATTTGATCCATTTGACATGTGGGTGATTTGGAAGCTGGGTACTGTGCATGGTGGACTGGGTTGTGGGGTACGCAGATCGGGCTGAAGGAGTGGTTGGGGGCTGCATCATGGTGAGGTGGGGCGGTCGACAAGGAGTCATGGCGGGCAGTCATGGGGGTAGGCAGGTGGTTGGGAGGGTGATTGAGGGGTTCATTGTGGGCTCAGTGAGAGTGACTGTGGGGATGGGGAGAGTGTTCTGTTGTTACCGAGGAATTAGGCTAGGATTTTCTGACTAACAATTCCTGGATAATTAAAAGTATAGAATTATAGAATTGACAGTACAGAAGGAGGCCATTCAGCCCATCAAGTCTGCACCGGCCCTTGGAACGAACACCCCACTTAAGCCCTCCACACTATCCCCGTAACCCTTCTGCTAAGCACCACAGAACTGTCTGAAGTTTCCGACTCAACTCCAGAGTTGGAGACTTTTGCAGAGATTCCAGGGGAGCAGGGGAATTGCCCATTAGAAGTTTAAACTTCCTGGACAATTCGCAGGTCAGAGCATTGGGACTTCTATGGAATCCTGACATTCATCTTTGGTCCTCTGCATAACCTTTGACGATCTGTAGACTGGAATATCTGGGCTGGTGATTGTAATCTGCAGTAGGGCAAGTCTATTAGGTTCATTCTTCCCTAATCCTTCAGTGATGATGCCACGAGTAATAACCTAGGAAGGAGCCAAGATCTATTTCTTGGAAGGTCCCCCTATTCTATTTTTCTCTTTTCTGTCAGAAGCGACTTTCTGGTTCCATGTGGATGGATTGATGCCTCACACATTTCAAAAAGGCAACCAAAATATGGCCTTATCTCGAGAGATTGTAGTCTTTATCCGGTAATCATTTCAAACTGGTTTCTGAACACTATAGAATAGTTACAGAGTGAGTATGTCTATAACCAGGACAGATTGTTCCATACTCTCTCCCGATTGTCTAGCGCATGACTGCTGATGTCGCTGATAACTCATGGTCAACATCATACTTGACCATAACCAATCCATTAACCCATTACATACATCAGCAGCTGTGATATTCCAACACACTACCAATGAAACAGAAATTCCACATCTCTTGAAAAATTTCTCCCTATGTACCACCCTCTCCTAAAAGCAGATACGTGGCTGGAGGTTTTTCAAGTTTGTTTAACTCTCTCATCATCAAAGCCACCCTTTCAAACACTAAATTCTAATTTCCAAACACTTGCATAATGTAGGCAGGTCAGTTTGCAAGGTTTGTAGTTCAAAGATACTTTCAGTATTTTTGATATCCAAACGGCAGGCACTTGCCAGTCTAAATTAAACATTATTTCAGATGTTTACTTCAGGTAAGCACCTTCTCCCTCACGTTCACTCCAGCTTTACTGAATTCGGAAACTGCATTAACTCTGTTTTCTCTGTTCTCAAGCCTGTTCCACTTGATCATAGAATTTACACAGAATTTACAGTGCAGAAGGAGGCCATTTGGCCCATCGAGTCTGCACCGGCCCTTGAAAAGTGCACTCTACCCACGCTCACAACTCCACCCTATCCCAGTAACCCCACCCAACATTTTTGGTCACTAAGGGCAATTCAGCATGACCAATCCACCTGACCTGCACATCTTTGGACTGTGGGAGGAAACCGGAGCACCCGGAGGAAACCCACGCAGACACGGGGAGAACGTGCAGACTCCGCACAGGCAGTGACCCAAGCCGGGAATCGAACCCGGGACCCTGGAGATGTGAAGCAACTATGCTAACCACTGTGCTACCGTGCTGCCCAAGGTTGATGTTTGTCAAGTATTCCCACCAGTTCCATATTGGATACCCTCCTGTCTCGCTCATCCTTGATCAATACATTATGCCACACAGTCATCCAGGTCATTCTTGCTTGTGTGCATTTCCGAGTATCCTGGGCCTGCTCCCCACTGCATAAACACAGGGGGCGAATATCTCCTCAACACAGCTAACAATTGCTCTGCCTTGTTGTTACATCTGTCACTACAAGCCCACAGAGAAAGCTTTATGACTGTCAGTAAAAGTACAATTTATTACCACTACCAAAAGCAGCAATTCAGGTGTTAGCCGGTGGCTCTTTTTTCTGACAAGTCTGAGCAACCCATGGTGCACCCATAGCAATTTCCAAGTCAAATTGTTTGGACAGGACTGGACAGCTCACCATGCACTCTGCCTTGTTCACCTGCAGAACCAGTATAACTTTGATGATTGATTGACTAGTGCTGCAAGATGGAGAAGACATGTCCTCAGAAAAAGGAAGGAAAATGAAGGCGGAAATACAAAACAAAACATGGCATTGAGCCACGTAAGACATTAGGGAAGGTTACCAGAAGATTGGTCAATGAGGAGGGCTTTAAGAAGTGTTTTAAAGGAAGAAAATGAGGTAGAGGGGTAGGGAATTCCAGGGCTTAGGGTCTAGGGAACAGAAGACATGGCAGTGGTGATTTGCATCACTGTAGATACACAAGGGATTAATGTAAATACATGTAGACTAGCTAGACACTAGAGGGAGCACCAGAGACATGACACACAGATATTCAACCAATAGGTCAGTAAGATAGGACACGACCAATGGGCATTCACGATACACACAGACGTGACACTACCACAGGGGGGCATTACACCAACCCATATATAAAGGACACAGCACACATGTTCTTCCTCTTTCTAGTGGAGACACTCAGTGAGTACAGACACAGGATTGATTGAACATCACACTCACCACCTGGATTGTAGCAGACTGGTTAGATAGTCTGAGTAGCTATAGCAGGATTAACAGTAGAGTCGAATCCAAGTAGGAGAATTGTTAATAGCTTAATAAATGTGTTAAAGCTATCTCCACATCTGAACCTTCCTTTGTCAGAGTGCACATCAAGGAAGCAGCTTATGCAACGTCAAGAGCATAACAAAACAATGGTTTCAAATAATGGAGCAATGAAAATCAGGGATGCTCAAGAGGCCAATATTGGATGAGTGCAGATATCTCAGAGGGCTGCAGGACTCGAGGATATTGTAGTGATGGGGAAGGATGAGGCGATTAGTGGATTTGATAATGAGGATGAGAATGCACAGTCGCAGTGATCAGCACTGTTGCTGCATAGCGCCATGAACCCAGGTTCGATTCGCGGCTTGGGTCACTGTATGTGCAGAATCTGAACGTTCTCCCTGTGTCTGCCTGGGTTTCCTCTGGGTGATCTGGTTTCATCCCACAAGTCCCAAAAGACGTGCTTGTTAGGTGAATTGGACATTCTGAATTCTGCCTCGGTGTACTCGAACAGGTGTCGGAGTGTGGCGACTCAGGGATTTTCACAGCAACTTCATTACAGTATTAATGTCAACCTACTTGTGACACTAATAAAGATTATTATTATTTTAAAACCAAGACACTACTGGGTGGAAGACAATCGGTCAGTGAGCACAGGGGTGATAGATTCTGTGCGCATTAGGACAAAGGAAGCATTGTTTAAAGTGTGTGATAATATCTAGTTCATGGTTTATAGCAGTACTTTTGGAGCCATTTATTTTATTTCTGGAAAGAGTAAAGTGAAATTGCAGTAAATAAGATAAATGCAAGAAAAGCAGCTTTGAATTTATTACGCTTAAAAGGTTGAGGCCATGTTGATTTCAAAGGTTAACAGCTAGGTACAAAGAGCCTTAAAACAGCAGGTGGAATTACCTAGCTGGAATCAGGATGTTCTTTTTTTGGCGCCACTAGAAATGCCCATCCTAAAAGACATTCAAAGACATCCTCACACAATTGGACTGAAGTCACAAGTAGGCCAGAATAATTAGGAGCGACAGCCCTCCTCCTCAAAGTATATTCGTGAATCCATTTGCTTTTTTTGACAACAATTTCCTGATAATTTTTGCTAGCTGGCCTCAGTTTTCCATCCACCAATTTGCTGTTGGGGAATTGGAAATGACAATCTTTAGGTTACCGTATTAGACTACCATATCCTATCCCAGGCTGGTAAAAGTCTCCTATCTCTCTGTACTGCCTCTAGCCAGTAATTTGCTTTGACCTCGTATTCATAGCAGTGGTGCAAAGACATACGACACTCTGGTAATATGTTCAAGAAAAATTAGTTTAACTGCTGCATCAAAATGAGCCATATCGATTCACATGATCTGTATTTTGCAGCTTTAAAGCATAAAAGGATAAAATGCAGGTGCCCAATTCAGACCTGGGAAACGACTTGTTCAGCATCTCTGCAGTTCACCCGAGATAGTGTGAAACCAATTAACGTTAGGCCACTCAAATGGATCAGTGGAAATATTAGGGTTTGACAGCTCTACAAATATTCACACAGCTGGGATAATAACCCGGTTAAAATAGCAAAGAAGAAATTGGGCAGCAGTATTCATTCACTCGAGTACATTAATTTTATTTTGCACTCAGGTCAATTAATTACTCTGTCATGAAGTAATATAAAATCCACTTGAACAGTATAAATAAGTGCCGTTGGTGATAATTTATTATGCTGCATTTAATAATTTTTATCATCAAGAGAATAACTCCACCTAAGATTTGTCTTAGTAATATTTGTAGGGCAGCACTGCTTTATTAATTATTGCCGAGGCTGAAAGATAAATAGGTTCCTTCAGTCCTATTGGGATAGTTATGCTGACTTTGTTGCCTTAATTATTCGTCTCCCCACGCCCTCTCAAATTAACCTGATTTATTTCTTTTTTTAAATAAGACTTTGTGTTTTTTAGATAAATCTGAGCGTAAAGTTTGGATGGCTTTATTTGCACAATAGGCTCACAATTAGATAGTAAAAACATTTTTTTTTAAATGATTGCTTTACTCGGAGTGGCCAGGAAACTGTCCTGGTCTATGATCTGTGCAGTGAGGTCGGGCTAGCTCGGCCTCTATCCTCCAAGCAGACCCCTCTCGAGTAATAGCGATCAAGGGAAAGACACAACAGACACAGGACAAGCACATCTCATGCACTCCCCAGGCTGCAAAGGTGGAAACGCTAGCATGTGTTGTCGTTCAGGGAGGGCTTACCCAATTCCTCACTCCCACAGAGAAATAATTTGCAAAGCATCCTGATAAAAGAAAATTTTAAAATGTGCTTATTCTTCCATTAACTGTCCACTGGGACCCATGTTTCAAAATTAATTTACAGAATGTGGGCGTCGCTGGCTAGGTCAGCCCTTATTGCCCATCCCTAATTGCCCTTGATACATCCAAGTGGCCTGTTGATCCCAGTTGATGTAATTATTGGACGGGAAGATCCCAGAATGGAACCCTGGCTCAAAAGACCGCAAGATTTATTTTTCTAAAACGTGGAGGAGCAGAATCACAGGACCACTAATTAGTTTTATTAACAAGCTAAATTCATTTATGAAACATGAAATACTAGATTATTGCATAATATTCCTTTACTTCACTCTTAGCTTAACAATTGCACACAAGCTTTGAATATTAACATGGATTACAAAGTACATCTTAAACTACAATAATTTCACAAACACAAAATCCCTTTTCAGCACATACGATGATTGTAGTCCAATACATGGACTCCACTCTGAACACAAATTAGTGTCTGTGGAATTCCCATCAGAATTCATCCAGATGAGCATCACATGAGAGTTTGCAAACTCCACTCCAAAAAACACACTTTAAAATCTTCTCTCATAATAATGTTTTTCCTTGGCAGTGTTCATTCTGAAATCCAGTTCAGGTTTTACAAATTACACTTTCAAACAAAGTTTCCGCTCACTTTTAACAGCAAATCCAGTCCAAGGTTTCACACCGTCGCTTTTCAGATTTTTTTGTGTCACAAGCTCTGAGATCTAACCACTGATTTCCATAGTTATTATAACACATGTTCCACAGGCTAGTAAAATATCATAAACCTGAAAATCACTTCCGATGTCTTTCTGACATCTCAGTCTTCCTCTCAACTCTGTCTGTCTTCACTGAACAGACCTCTGTTTTAGTATCTTTAACCTCACACTTCTTGGAAACTTTTCATTATTTCTTTAGATTCCTTAGCTAGCTGCTCATTTCTCCATGGTATTTTTTTTCCTTACAGCAAAGCCGAGGGAGATGGTTCAGCTCCAGCCTTATAATCTAACTGTTTCTCACAGAACTGTGAGAGCTGCCTTCTTGCTCGCTGCATATCTCCTACTGCTCTGACTTGCACTTAAAACTAAGAACAAAGGAAAGTGGCCTCCTGTTGCTAAGCAATGCCCCTGCTACTATTTATTGCTCATGCCGCAGCCTTCTTGAAGCACAATAGAAACACAGTTGGAATTTAACCAAGCCCCTTTCATACAAAAATCATTGTCCAGCATCAATCTCAGCACAGGTTCTACCCTTCCAGGCACGGAAACATAAAATTAGATCCACTTAAAATTATAACTTATTTCTAATGTTTACCAATACAAATATGAATCCCTTAAAACTACGTTTGTTTTCACAACAGTATACATCTTCTCACTGTACTTACCAGTCTCCACCCTTCACCAAGCATTTTCACTTGTGCCAGTTTCTACTCAGGTAGAGGTCTTGGAATTCCCGGAATGGGGCCCCTCACATCTGGCCCCTGTCCTCTGGTACAGGGGACCAAGTTTTAGGTAGATGGATACTCCCAGAAACGATCAATGAAGGGCATAGATCATGCAAGCCCCAATCTATTTCCAAGGCCTTCCACTATATCCCTTTCACGCTACGTTGAAAACACCATATATTTCTGGTGCATGGGCAATTAGGGATGGGCACGAATGTGGAAAAGGCGCCATGGCACTGAGGGAGTTCTCCGAGTGTCCTCTAGGTGGTCAAGGCAATGGAAAAATGGTACTCCCCCGGCACCTTGGCAACATGGCACCTCCAAAGGTTGGGCCTGGGAAGGAGGGGTTTTCCTGGGAGCCTCACCAAGGCTGGGTGGTGAGGGGGTGTCAATAAAGTGGGGCTGTGGTCCTCAAAGTGGGTGTGGGAAATATTTGGGCTTCTGGATAAAACGTTGCCCCTTTCCCCAGCCTTTCCTGCTGGCGACATAAGCTCCCAAGAAACTCCCCGAGACCAAAAAAAGGCAAAATGCTGTTGGATAGGGGGCTGTTTCTCGGTTCTGCAGTCGCTGAGAAATACCCTGCTAAATGCGCCCGACAGCAGACTTCAACTTCTGTCTGCAGAATCACGCCTAATATCTTTAAGGCTTTGAAATCAAACAGAAAATCTAACTTGCAAAGCACAGCTTCGAGTTGGAGAAATACAGAGTTGCTGTTAAACTTTAGGGCTGGAGGACCTTAGAACATAGAACATAGAACATAGAACAATACAGCGCAGTACAGGCCCTTCGGCCCTCGATGTTGCACCGACATGGAAAAAATCTAAAGGCCATCTAACCTACACTATGTCCTTATCATCCATATGCTTATCCAATAAATTTTTAAATGCCCTCAATGTTGGCGTGTTCACTACTGTTGCAGGTAGGGCATTCCACGGCCTCACCACTCTTTGCGTAAAAAACCCACCTCTGACCTCTGTCCTATATCTATTACCCCTCAATTTAAGGCTATGTCCCCTCGTGCTAGCCACCTCCATCCGCGGGAGAAGGCTCTCGCTGTCCACCCTATCCAACCCTCTGATTATTTTGTATGCCTCTATTAAGTCACCTCTTAACATTCTTCTCTCTAACGAAAACAACCTCAAGTCCATCAGCCTTTCCTCATAAGATTTTCCCTCCATACCAGGCAACATCCTGGTAAATCTCCTCTGCACCCGTTCCAAAGCTTCCACGTCCTTCCTATAATGAGGCGACCAGAACTGTACGCAATACTCCAAATGCGGCCGTACTAGAGTTTTGTACAACTGCAACATGACCTCATGGCTCCGGAACTCAATCCCTCTACCAATAAAGGCCAACACACCATAGGCCTTCTTCACAACCCTATCAACCTGGGTGGCAACTTTCAGGAATCTATGTACATGGACACCGAGATCCCTCTGCTCATCCACACTACCAAGAATTTTACCATTAGCCAAATATTCCGCATTTCTGTTATTCTTTCCAAAGTGAATCACCTCACACTTCTCCACATTAAACTCCATTTGCCACCTCTCAGCCCAGCTCTGCAGCTTATCTATGTCCCTCTGTAACCTGCAACATCCTTCCGCACTGTCTACAACTCCACCGACTTTAGTGTCGTCTGCAAATTTACTCACCCATCCTTCTGCGCCCTCCTCTAGGTCAAAGATGGGGAGAGTTGGAGGGACTTAAAGATTAGGGTGCGAATTTTCAAATGTGGATCAGGAGGCGATATAAATCAGTGAGTATGAGTAATGGGTGAACGTGCCACGATGCAGGTTTACTTATGGTGACATAGTTATAGATTAGTTCAATTTGTTGAGGGTGAAAGATGCGGGGATCAGTCAAAATATTCAAATTTAACATAACCAAAGTGAAGATTTCAGACCCGTAAAACGTTTTTATATCCAATGTCCTCTGGAATTGTTCAATGCATTCCCTATGGAATTCCATTTTCCTTATTTTAATGAAGGCATTATATCATTTCTATAAACAGACACAGACTCAGCTACTGGAATCGAGAGACATTATTATTCAGGACACTTGAGATTTAATGAATTACCATCACTGAATCCCCCACTATCAACATCCTGGGGTTTACCATTGACCAGAAACTGAACTGGACTAGCCATGTTAATAATGTGGCTACAAGAGCACGTCAGAGTCTAGCAATCCTGCAGCGAGTAACTCACCACCTGCCTCCCCAAAGCCTATCCACCACCTATAAGGCACAAGCCAGGAATGTAATGTAATACTCCCTTCTTGCTTGGATGAGTGCAGTTCCGGTACCACTCAAGAAGCGCAACACCCTACAAGACAAAGCATCCCGCTTGATTGCTAACCCTTTCACAAACATTCAATCCCTACACTACTGATGCACAGTAGCAGCAACGGTGTACCATCCCCAAGATGCACTGCAGGAATTGACCAAGACTCCTTAGGCAGCCCTTTCAAATCCACGACCATTACCATCTAGAAAGACAAAGGCATCAGATACACGGAAACACCACTACCTGGAGGTTCCCCTCCAAGTCACTCACCATCCTCACTTGGAAATATATCGCCGCTCCTTCATTATTGCTGGGTCAAAATCCTGGAACTCCCTCCCGAATAGCACACTGAGCGTTCCGACACCACATGGACGGCAGTGGTTCAAGAAGGCAGCTCGCCACCACCTCTCGAGGCCAATTAGGGATGGGCAACAAATACTGGTCTCGCCAGCAAAGCCCACATCCTGTAAAAATGAATTTTTAAAAATCTTCACTAATGCAACATTTACCGTCACCTAATCACAATTTCCAAAACGACCCAATGTCTCTTAAACTTTTAAGAGTTGACAGCAGACAGATTTTACCATTAGTGGCAGGAAGGGGTATTAACCCTGATGTGGCCATTCTGCATCCATCCCTGCAGTGTCGGCAGATGGAATTCTGGAGCATGGGATGGAAACGGGCCAATGACGAAGCAGCCAGGTTAAAGGGCTCGCCTCCATTCGCAGAACCAGCAGTCCAGTTCTTCAGATCAGTGTCAATTATGAGAATAAAATATGACCAGCAACAAACACGGGTATCCGTGAGGCTGCAGACTCCAATCTATAGTTCACCTCTCTGACAGATTCAGGACGGTTTCCAAAATATGCCTGCTGTTATAAAAAATGCAGAAGTTCTCTTTAAGGATGGTGCCAGCAGCTTCTATATCACAGCGTTTTGGGTTCCCGACCCACCCGCTTGAAAATAGCCAGTGCCAGAAATGGGAGCAGGACTTCAAGAACTCTTTGCCGCAGAAGACTGTGGTGGCCAAATCATTGAGTGTCTTTAAGACAGAGATAGATAGGTTTTTGATTAATAAAGGGATAAGGGGTTATGGGGAGAAGGCAGGAGAATAGGGATGAGAAAAATATCAGCAATGATCGAAAGGCAGAGAAGACTTGATGGGACAAATGGCTTAATTATGCTCCAATATCTTATCTTCTGTCTTAATTGCATCCCATCCACTATTTTGTTTTGCCACCTGACTCCATTTAGTTCCAGTCGCAGAGGTGGACTTTCAATGAAACACGCCGCTCTGCAGTGAAGTGCCCCGACTAATGGAGTGGCCACATACTGAAAGTTGACTGGGTTTTGTGGGAACACCAATCAGAAACTGCCAGCTCTGTATTTGCTGATTGGCTCAATTCCTCAGCCAATCAGCAGGCCATACAGAACAGTATCGGGCTCTGATTGTTAGACTCCCCTTCAGAGTGGGTAAACCATTTTACCGGACGTTGAGAGGTGGTGGCGACTTAGAGAAGTTCAGACATGGACCTAACATCGAGGAGCAAGCCTGTGAAGCCATCAGCGAGGTAAGGCAACCAACGAATCAAAGAACAGAGGCTCGGCTGAAAATGTTGTTGTAACCTTATTGAGTGCTTCACAATTGCTAGCCTCATGTCGAAGTTTTGTCATGGAATGTCGAAATGACTATACTTCAGTGGAAGCAGAGGCACGAGCATCAACAAAGAATAGAGGTCTCTCTTCTGATGAGAAGCATACACAAGGCACAGGAAGTTGCTTTTGATGGAACTAGAGACAATTAAATCACTTTAAAATAGAAAAAGAAAGTAATCGTTGAGACTGTCATTGTTACCTATGACACAATAATGGTGCAATTGCAGATTAGAAGTGAATCTCTGAAGATGACTGTGGAATTATTTTGCATGCTATTTTACAAATGTTTGAATGAGAATGCTGCAGGAAGAGATGCATTGAACTCTACCGGAAGGACAAAAACACAAATCTTCTTGAAGATGAAGTGTGAAGTAAGAAACTCACCACTATTCTTCAAATTCCCCCTTTTCCAAAAAGGGTCAATGAGATATTCTAAATAGTGAACAGGGATTCTCACTCGCTGACTCCTATGCAGACTTAGGTGGGTGCTATTCGGGTCAATCTATATTTTCAAACTATCCTCTAGTAGAACCCATATCTTCATAGAAGATTTTATTTACTTACCACTTAGTAGCATCGATCCTGGGTCCTGCGTTGCTAAGTTAGTAAAGTAGACTTTGTAATAACCACTATTTCAGGTTAAAATTTTTAAGTTATTTAATTATTTTATTTTTTTCTTTTAAAAGATGCAATCACTGTCTTTCCAGAAAAGTAAAACGATCTTGCTTCTGGATTTTCCTGGTTAGTTGAAAAGACCTTCAGGTCTACCTTGACAATCTCTCTTCTTTAGCTTTTGGTCTTCCTCAAATGGATTCGCTGTTCCACTCAGTTTCTGTGCTCTATCCTTCCCATGATCGAGGGCAGCTATGAGAGCTGACTCTGCTGGCTGTCCCCAAGGGTTTATATTCTCCTTCTAGCACTTATTAAGTTTATATGACATTATCGTAAAGTAACTTTAGTTTACTCTTGATTGTTCACGGTACCTTTAATCTGAATTATTTCTCACACGACTATGTATTAATGTTGAGCATGACTTTAGCTCGTTGAACTCTGATTACATTTTTTCCCTTGTGATGTTCAAAAATGCTTTGATCCTGGGTGTCACATCTGGTTCCTGTCACTTCTAAAGTTGCTTTATTACCAAATAGTGTCCTTAGCTTGTCATAACTCTGACTCCGATTTGGGGTTAACGTGTGTTCTTGTGGACACGTTGCCTCCAGCTTCCCATATTCAACTGGTGTCAGCAGGATTTCACACCTGAAAATTTGTCACCCAATTCAACTGAAGATCCTAGCCATTCTTTTTCAGCTGCTTACTAAAATAATTAACTTCAAAGAATAATAATAATAATTGCTTATTGTCACAAGTAGGCTTCAATGAAGTTAATGTGAAAAGCCGCTAGTAACCACATGCCGGCACCTGTACGGGGAGGTCTTTACGGGAATTGAACTTGCGCTGCTGGCCTTGTTCTGCATTACAAGCCAGCTGTTTAGCCCATTGTGCTAAACTAGCCCCAGTTTTTTTTCCATATATCTAAGGGGACAAGTAGTTTTCTTAACGCCTGTTTGATAAAGGCTATCTGCATTTCAAAACCTTCTTTAGCAGCAGCTGTTACACTTCGTGGGATTTTCCCCTACATTTTCTCATGTATCCTTAGGTCAGGTTTTGCCAGACTTCCCTGTTACAAATTACATATTTTCCCATTTTTACTTTACAAGTGAAACAATTAATTAGTTTCATTGATAATGATGTGGTCTGTACATCAAAATCACCAGCTGATTTGTACAGACTTTTACGTGATGGCTTGCAGGCAACCTTTCCAAAAGTGGAAACCATTCTGAAAATATTTTAACCAAGAACTGTCACAAATGCTTCCCGTGGATGGTTATTTTCTGTATTTTAAAGAGTGAAAAATTATCTGTGACGTACGGTTGAGTCAGGAACATTTAACAAGTTCAGTAATCCTGACAACTGAAACTGCATCCTTACAAGCTTTAACCTATGATGATGTGACTGATGATTTTTTTTGTGAGGTGAAAGTTCAGGAGAGAAGCCAGCTGAGTTGCCATGGATTGCAAACAACTGATGAAACAGGAAAATCTAAAAAATCTGTCCCTCTGCCATGTTCTCCAGTCTAAGGGCTGGATTCTTCCGCCCCAATAACGCGACGGACGCGCGCCAGCAATTGTGCAACCCGCACAAAATTTCCATTCTTCAAGAGTGAACATATGCAGGTCTGATATAATGGCCGGTAGTCACATGCAGACAGTTATAACCGGTGAGCAACTGCCATCCCCCATCACTCTTTGCTGGCCTTCAGAAAGTCTCTTTTTACACTTCTGGACAATTAAAGAACAGAATCCTGACAGACAATTGCCAGGAAAGCCACTGATATTAGACTTGGACTGGAAACTCCACTTCATTAGAATGTTTGCTCCTGTACGGGGCTTTTTCTGGCTCATTCGGTCATGCACAGGACGTGGTGAAGTCACATGATCGCTTGACTTCTCCATCGCATTGCTCACCAACCAGTTCATATTTTCTCTCCTCAAGGCGCACAGACCACTATTGACCATCAGTCACATTAGGCTGTCAATAGGTTGGCCTAGATTTCAATTTATCAATTGCCATAGAGGCTTGTTGTTGTGATCAGTTGAAGAGATCTACAGCAGTCTGTCAAGTCGTGACTTTGGATTTCTGTGCCTTGCATTGTGTGAACTGAGGGTGGGGGGGGCCAGGAGGGTCACTAGCTTGACAAAATTGGGGGTGGTGGCTCGATGTCATTGGGCAGAGCTCAACATCATTGGGGGAAAGCTGCCACATCACCAAGGGGGGCGGGATGCGACATGGGAATCCCGCAAAGACGGAGAATGCGGGACCCCCAAAAGTGTGAGTCCACCTCTGCCCAAACGTGAAGAATCGTCCTGAGCGTGGAGTCTCATTAGATTGGTGCAGAGATTACAGATTCTCTCTGTGGTGTTTGAGCTTTATTTCCAAAGCCAAATAACCTATTGTAATGAGAGGACAGAGATTCAATTCATAGAATGTCTGTGAAAAAAGAGATGTGTCACAGGGATGGTATTTACCAGTCCTTACCACCAATGGGATCTTCCGGTCCTCCCAAAGGCAAACCCCTGTGGAGAGTTCCCAAGTGGCGGACGGGTGAGCCACACAAAACAGCATAAACAATAGTGGCACTGGACAACCCACCAGCGGCCAATGGCGCTCTGCCTTGGCCTTGGGAAAAAAATCCTGCCCCAGATATTTTTTTTTACGTAATAAGGAAAATCCCAATTTAAATCATACAATCCTTTTTAGATTAAATACTTCGCTCAGCAAAGTGACACATGTTAAAAGTGGTGCCAATGCTCGAAAAATCTAATAAACGAAAAGAAGGGCGTCACGGTAGCACAGTGGTTAGCACTGTTGCTTCACAGCACCCAGGTCCCAAGTTCGATTCCCGGCTCGGGTCACTGCCTGTGTGGAGTATGCACGTTCTCCCCATAGCCACGTAGGTTTTCTCCGGGTGCTTCTGTTTCCTCCCACAGCCCAAAGATGTGCAGGTCAGGTGGATTGGCCGTGCTAAATTGTGTTTAGTGTTCAAAAAGAAAGGTTAGGCGGGTGTGGAGTGGAGGTGTGGGCTGAAGTGGGGTGCTCTTTCCAAGGGCCAATGCAGACTCGATGGGCCGAATGGCCTCCTTCTGCACTGTAAATTCTATAATTCTTGGTCTGGATGGACAGCATGAGTATATAGTTGGCAGATTTAATCCATAAATTTTACATGGAAGGAATCCTACATCGTTAAATGACCTTCTTCATGGTGATTAAAGAAAATGTTATTAATTTCCACTTAATTTGTTATTCACTAGTTTCTGAATGTAGATTTTAATCACAAGAGACTCATTATACATAAGTTAATGCTCAACCAAATCTCTCCAGAATCTTTAATATTTTCTTTAAACAAAATAATAAGAATGGACAGAATGAGTGCAAAAAATTAATACTTTTCTGTTAACTATAGTTGCCAAAGCAGTACATCAATATGAGTAATATATCACCATATTAGTTAATAGCGAAAGAACAAACCATGATTATAATGTTGAGAATATTGGAACAGAAGAATTCTGCTGTCTATGTATATTTACTTACAAAAAATTGAACATCGAGAAAAGAAATATATTCTCATTGTCCTCTTTTCTACAGACGTTAGCAAGGCAACTTTCAACCCTGTCAATCCAGAGTAAGACCCAGATTTTCACTCCTGGGTCAGAGGCTGGGTTACACAGTGGGCTAAACAGCTGGCTTGTAATGCAGAACAAGGCCAGCAGCGTGGGTTCAATTCCCCGAACAGGTGCTGGTATGTGGCGACTAGGGGATTTTCACAGTAACTTCATTGAAGCCTTCTTTTGATAATAAGCTATTATTATTATTATTAGGTGCTCAGAGGCAGAATTCCTGGCTCCACGAAACCTACTTTTCAAAATGGCTGCCTGGCTGTTGGATTTCCAGTCAGGGGCAGTGTGTTCGAACTGGAATCGGAGTAGGAGACCAGGGGAGAAGTGAGGATGTTGCCTTGCAGAAGTGGATTGGGCAGAGGGCCTGAATTGGCGTTCCGTCATTGTACCCAGGACCTGTTCTTACCTGGTCACAATCTGCGCACATCAGATTTCACACTCCTGGCTCAGCAAAATCACTCTTCAGTGAATGAATTTCGTCTTTTAAATGGCCAACCGCCTCCGTAAGCTGCACATGTGCGAAACATGTCTCGCCCCTACTCCCTTACCCCTTCGAAAATGGGAAGTGCCATGTTCGGGAACTGGATTTCCGATTTCAGGCATTTCCGATATTTTGGTGGAGAACCTTCCCTTGTACTAAAAACTTAGGCCTGAGGCAGTTTTAAAAAATTATTTTGGATCTTTCATGGGATGTGGGCATCGCTGACTGGGCCAGCACTTATTTCCCAACCCTAATTGCCCTTGAACTGAGTGTCTTAGCTAGGTCACTACGCTTCACAGTGCCAGCGACTCGGGTTCAATTCTGGCCTTGGGTGACTGTGTGGAGTTTGCAAGTTCTCCCCGTGTCTGCATGGGTTTCCTCCGGGTGCTCCAGTTTCCTCCCACAATCCAAAGCTATGCAGGTTAGGTGGATTGGCCATACTAAATTGCCCTTTAGTGTCCAGAGGTTAGGGCAGGTGACTGGGCCGAGGTGGGCTGCTCTTCCAGATGGTCAATGCAGACCCGATGGGCTGAATGGCCTCCTTCTGCACTGTAGGAATTGTTTGATTCTATGAATTGTCTGGGACACATTAACACACAGCTGTTGGAAGCACAGAGAGGAGCCATTATTTATAGTTCTTGTTAGTTTAAAGTAGTGAAAACAAAATGGAATGTCAGATTGACTTGCTCGTGAGTGTCATTAAGTCGCCGTCATTTGAGCAGAGTAGATAAGTGAGTGTTTAACACTTATTTGGATGTGAGGCTGCTGGACTTCTGCTCACCTTCATGGTCCATTCCATAGTGGAATGTTCAGTCATGGTTAATTCCTTTGGGAATCCAGAGCCAGCTTTAACCTTCCAGACTGCCCGGCAGCATGCATTGGGTGTCAAAATCACCTGTGACACAAATGGACCCTTTGCTGTTATGAGGGTCCCTCCTTGGTTATTCCCTTCCTTCCCCATTCTTTGATTTTTGCTGTTATATTTTTGATCTATGGATAATTAATGGACATGTGTCTTTAAGGCAAGTGGCCTGTGCGTTTAACTAAAGCATATACCTGTGCTGGTTTATACTGGAGCTATAGACTGACCGACATTGTGACGGAGATTGGCTGGAACTCAGTTTGATTGAATTGGCCCAACAGGCTGTTGTCTGCCTGGTAACAGGTGGTGATTGTATCTTACCCCACTGAAATGGGGCAGAGACCGAAGGAAATTTCAGTTTTGGTTTTGGCAGCATGGAGGTAAAAGATCCAGCTAAATCCTTTCTAGAAAGCTGTTGTTAATCCTCTCCAAAAATGTCCATCTAAACTCTCTCCAGAAGTCCTGGAGCTCTCTCCAGAAAGATCCAGCTAACTCTCTCTCTCAAATAAGCCTGTGGGCATTGGATTCCTGAAACTACAGATGTCCGAGGACAGACGCCTGTAGTCTGACTGAACAGGGAGACAGCCTCTTCAGGAAAATTGTGAGTACAGGCTGCAAACAAAGACTGTAATCTACAAGTTTACGATAAAGAAAACATGTTGAGACATGTTAACTCCTTTCCACCACTGTGTTTGTCTGTCCTTTCTGTGTATGTATAGAGCGTGTGGCACCTGTTAAAGTAGAAGTTAGGTATTTAGTCATTATTAACCAATTGTATCTGCTACATATTTCATTATAGTTCTTATTCTAAATAAACAATAATTGTGTTTAAACTAATAAACGTGGTGACTGTAAATATTGGGTTGCCAAGGGCCAAAGACTTCGGGTATTTTGATGTGAACTATTGATTAAGTCACTTGTGCTGTGACCCCAGGATGGGTGGGGCAAGAATTGACCAGAGTGGCCACTTGTCCAGACTGTCGGAACACCGTCAATGATGCAGATACAGCACAGGATTGGCACCCAAAAGTGCTTTGAGAGACAGGTTCCCAACCGTGGATTGAAAATAATACATGATCACTCCCCACCCCCCCCCACCCCCCCCCCCCCCCCCCCCCCCCACCACCCATTGCACTGTTTAATTCATACTATTCCAGCTGTGCTTGTGTAGCAACTGATTTCATTTGTCTCATAGGGTGAGTTGTGTTGTTGCATACTTGCAAAGGTGGCTCTGAGATAGGCAAGGCTGAATTACTGGTCTCGTTACAGGCTACTGCCTTTCTGGTATTCAGCTCAGTGTGCTAAAGAACAAGGCTCTCTGGGAAAACTTTTCCAATAATTGGAGACCAGTTAAATCAGGGATAGGGCATCGTGCTGACAGAGTGTTCAATGAGGCATCCGAATGGTCACACGTAAGCCTTAACAGTTGACATCAGTGATGTTGGGGCCAATGATCAAATTCTTGAGGTTGGCTAATTTTGTAAACACTGAGAACACGGCATAGAACCTTGCCTCCAGAGCTTTTTATGGAGTGTGCTTGCCTAGGTATAAATTACACCATGACCAACTTTTAATTTAACAATGGATACCGTGATAAGAATCAATTTTGATTATCTTGTTCAATCATAGTGATGAAAAGAGTTCACATTTCAGTCCTGATGGATGTGGGGTTGGTATCGTCATGGGCATGGATGTTCGCTGAACATGTAGTTGAAAACCACTTTACCTGTCTCAAAACTCACTTTGTATTTCATGACACTAATGTAAAATCCTGAATGCACATTTACTGCATGGATACACGTGTAACTTAGACACAGACAAACTAATTGGGCAATTGCAACAGGCACCCGACAGAGCATCTCACGCAGGAATGCTATAATGCCCACTGGGCCCCACTGATAAAGTGGCCAAATCAATGTGAGCATTCCACAAGTATTTCTTTTTTGATTATTTCAAGCGATGTGGGTGTTGTTGCCCATCCCTAGCTGCCCTCATGCCGACCTCTCTACTACGTATACCCGGCGAACAGAACCTACCAGAGCCACACAGGTGAGTGAGTACAGCCCCCACAGGGGGAAGGAATTCTGAGGTGGCTGGGGCAGGGGGCGGTGTTCTGTGGTGTAAGAGGATTCCCTGGTTGGCATGGGGGGGGGGAGGGGGGTGTTGTTTTCTCCTATTTTTATCTTCCTTGTCAAAACAGCACTTCAATCTTTCAAGAGCCTAAGTTGGTGACAGGGCCGGCTCCACCAGTATGACATCACGGGATTCACCTCTCCTGTCTTTTAGATGAAATGAAAAATGAGATGAAAATCGCTTATTGTCACGAGTAGGCTTCAATGAAGTTACTGTGAAAAGCCCCTAGTCGCCACATTCCGGCGCCTGTTCGGGGAGGCTGGTACGGGAATTGAACCGTGCTGCTGGCCTGTCTTGGTCTGCTTTCAAAGCCAGCGATTTAGCCCAGTGTGCTAAACCAGCCCGTAGACATTCAGAGTATCTAAAAATATGGTGCGCAACACCTGCGGTGCATCCAGTGTGCTACACTCTGCTTTTCCCCTGAGCTGACACTGAAACAACAAGGCAAATTCCAGCCAGACAAAGGGGCAAGTCCATGGAATGGGGACCTGAGTCTGCCGTATGGTCCTGGAGGAGCATACGATCATCACACAAAAAATTGAGACAAAGTCAAATCAATTGTGACTCCGATCTGCTTCCCGTTGCATTTTCCTGTACCTTACTGCTGATTACATCATTGGAATCCAAAATGCAGTTGTGAAAAAGGGTCCTGTTGGTTTTGGGTGGCTGGCCTTACTGCCTGCTTAGATAAGCAGGTACAAATCAGGGAAAATCCGCTTGCAGAGCGGGTCTGATTTGAATTTTAAACCAGTGAACCAGAACTTATCTCATCTCATCTCTGCCTTCAGAATGGTGTCAGACTCTATTGATGCCAAAACCCCAATCTCCAGGACCAACCTCATTGCAGAACTGCCAAATAGCCCATCCCAGTTCAACTAAAACCCAGAACCATCCTCCATTGCAACCAAAGCATAAGACAGATCCCAGCATGATCAGAGTGCAATTGAACCCCACAACCCCTACATTGCACTTTAATTTAACATGTGTCCCGTCTTTCCGATTGATCCAGGATTGCATCTCCTTGTGTCCTCCAATAATGTTGTTGCCAGAGTTAACAAGATTGGTCGGGAGACATCTCACATACATGGAACTAACAAGTAAACCTGCTACATTAGTAAATAGATTGAGCTCAAAGCAACAATATTATCATTTGGTTGCTTTAATGTCACAGAAAAACCCAAACTCGTGTCCCCAGTTCCTTTGCACAAACATTATCAGATTAACATAAACGCCAGTCCCTACTGCTACTGCAACGAACTTGTCATCTCAAATCAGACCTGCAAGCTTTGGGAAAAGCAAAGACAATAGAAAATCAGAAATAATAGTGGCAGACATACAGAGAGAAAGGGAGAAAATGTGTACTAGACAGAGATAATTAGGTATAGATACATAGAGAGAGAAAGGGAGATTAAGAGAGTGGCTGACATTTTCTGAAAGACATTGTTACACCAACCTGGGCAAGTGCACGGTCAATTTCAGCCCCAAGTGCCCCAGAGTCACAACACAAGTGAAAGAACCAATAATTCTCAGAAAAATCCACAAAGTCTTTGGCCCTTGGTTGCACAATGATTACAGTCACCAGGTTTGTAAGTTGAAACACAAATACTTTTAATTTATAATGAGTACTAGATTGGACTATGCAATAAATACAACTGGATAATGACAAATTAATACCTACTTCCCACTTTAGCCCTCCCACCCTCCATCCATACGCAGCGGGGTGGAAAGGAGTAAAAATAATAAGGAATAAAGTCAAAAGGGGCGGATTTCTCCATCCCGCCGCTTCAGATTTCTGGCTCAGCAGGCCGTCGGTATTCTCCCTTTTGCTGGCTGGTCAATGGGGTTTCCCATTGTGGGGCAGCCCCACGCCATTGGGAAACCCCCGGGCTGCCGGGAAACAGAGAATTCAGCCCAAGAGTCTTTGCTTCAAATGGTGGTTCTGTAGCACACTTGCTGATTATTGTCTCTGGTGTACAGCTGGTGATCGTCTTCTTTGCAGAGTCATACATTCAGGGTCTCTCAGGTTAGAGATTACAGTACTCACATTCAGGGTCTCTCAGATTAGAGAATACAGTACTCACAAGCAGCAGACTTTCTGGGGAGGCACTTTTGTTCATATCAAACTGGGTCTTCAGTTTGAGGTTCAAATTCAGGCCTATTTCTTTCTTGAGACACATTATTTCACATCAGACCCTGTTTTCAGCTCATGGTTTAATTTCAAACCTTTGCTGGAGAGAGAGTCCGCCCTCGCAGCGGCCTTCTGAAGAGGTGAACAGACTTTAGCTGGATCTTTTTCGAGTAAGTTTGGAACAGCTTTCTGGAGGGGATGTAGCTGGAACTCTGACCTCCCTGTTGCCAACACAAAACTAAAACCTCCTTTGGTCTCTGCACCATTTCAGTGGGATAAGATCAAATCACAACCCATTACCAGGCAAAGCGCAACCTTTCAGGCCCATTCATTGGCTACCAGCCAAATGAATTAAACGTGGCATAACTGATGTCAGTCAGCCTGAAACAGCAGAGCCTTCTGTTTGAATTAAAGGCAAAGGCTGCCTGAAAGTCACATGTCCATTAATCATCCATGGATTAAAGCTGTAACAGCAAAAAGAAAAGAAAAGGGAAATGAGGGATAAGCAGGAACAGACAGCAAGAACCCTTACAACACTGAGACGAGACACTAAGACTCATAAAAGGAGAATGGGATAGAAATTCAGAGATAGATATAGATGCAATTGAATATGTGCCAACTTCATACAGAAAGAAAGAAAGAATAAACAAGAAATGCAGAACGAAACAGAAAGAGTGAAAGTGGGATAATAAGAAAAGAGACGACTACAGGAAAGCAAAACATGTTTTATTTGTGTAGTTTATACTTGTGAACATTGCAGTTGAAGATCTGTTGTTGTGACATAACACCATGAGGTTACAAGCTTCCTGTGGTGCCCTGAGTGTTTTATTCATTTCTTCCTTGAGGTTTACTAAAGATATCTTTGTTTTGTTACGGCCCAGGGTTTAGAAAACTCCAAGTATATTATGTAGTTCATAAGAACCTGCCTTTCAGGTGTTATTCAACAGACTTCTTAGGCGCTTTTAATAAAACAAAAACAAGCTTTATTCTAAGAATTTAATTAACATTTGTACAAACACATGCAGCAAGAATTTGTATCAACTACAAACACAAAGACCCCACACAGCTACAGTAAGCTATTCGTAACCCTTAATGAATTCCCCCCTCAACTGTTCCAATTCAATAGCAAAATCCAAGTAAAACCAGAAACCTCCTTTCAAAGGCGTTGCCCAGCACACGGCATTCTCACTGTCTTTAAGACTTGTTATTAATACTCTGTTCCCCTTTTCAAACAGCAGGTTTGAATTCCTCCTAGAAAGCAATTATCTCTTTTAAGTAACCAAGCAGTCTGGAAACAGCTTTTTAAATGAAGATAGAGAAGCAGGCCAAAAAAAACTTCTGTTCTTTGTCTGAATCCACAACAGCCATATGTGAAAGCGAAACAAAAAAGAAACTCCTAGAGCCACAGCCCAGCTCCACCCACACAATGACATCACAGAAGCCATGTGATACGACAAAAACCTTTCTTAAAGGGACACTCACATTGGATTGGATTGGATTTGTTTATTGTCACGTGTACCGAGGTACAGTGAAAAGTATTTTTCTGTGAGCAGCTCAATAGATCATTAAGTATATGGGAAGAAAAGGAAATAAAAGGAAATACATAATAGGGCAACACAAGGTATGCAATGTAACTACATAAGCACCGGAATTGGATGAAGCATACAGTGTGTTGTGTTAATGAGGTCAGTCCATAAGAGGGTCATTTAGGAGTCTGGTAACAGCGGGGAAGAAGCTGGTTTTAAGTCTATTCGTGCGTGTTCTCAGACTTCTGTATCTCCTGCCCGATGGAAGAAGTTGGAAGAGTGAATAAGCCGGGTGGGAGGGGTCTTTGATTATGCTGCCCGCTTTCCCCAGGCAGCAGGAAGTGTAGATGGAGTCAGTGGATGGGTGGCAGGTTCGTGTGATGGACTGGGCTGTGTTCACGACTCTCTGAAGTTTAGTGCGGTCCTGGGCCGAGCAGTATCAGGCTGTGATGCAGCCAGATAGGATACTTTCTCTGGTGCATCTGTAAAAGTTGGTAAGAGTTAATGTGGACATGCCAAATTTTCTTAGTTTCCTGAGGAAGTATAGGCATGGTTGTACTTTCTTGGTGGTAGCGTCGGCGTGGGTGGACCAGGACAGATTTTTGGAGATGTGCACCCCTAGGAATGTGAAACTGCTAACCATCTCCACCTCGGCTCCATTGATGCTGACAGTACAGTACTTTGCTTCCTGACGTAAATGACCAGCTCTTTAGTTTTGCTGGCATTGAGGGAGAGATTGTTGTTGCTGCACCACTCCACTAGGTTCTCAATCTCCCTCCTGTATTCTGACTCGTCGTTATTCAAGATCCGGGCCCGTATCGTGGCAAACGTGTAGATGGAGTTGGAACCAAATTTTGGCACGCAGTCGTGTGTGTACAGGGAGTAGAGTAGGGGGCTAAGTACGCAGTCTTGCGGGGCCCCGGTATTGAGGACTATTGTGGAGGAGGTGTTGTTGTTCATTCTTACTGATTGTGATCTGTGGGTCAGAAAGTCGAGGATCCATTTGCAGAGTGGGGAGTCAAGTCCTAGGTTTTAGAGCTTTGATATGAGTTTGGCTGGGATTATGGTATTGGAGGCGGAGCTGTGGTCAATAAATAGGAGTCTGATGTAGGAGTCCTTGTTGTCAAGATGCTCTAGGGATGAGTGTAGGGCCAGGTGTCTGCTGTGGACCGGTTGCGACGGTATGCGAATTGCAGTGGATCAAGGCGTTCTGTGGGTATGGAGGTGATGCACTTCATGATCAGCCTCTCAAAGCACTTAATTGCAACTGACGTCAGGGCCACCGGGCGATAGTCATTGAGGCGCGTTACCTGGTTCTTCTTTGGCACCGGTATGATGGTGGTCTTCTTGAAGCAGGTGGGGACCTCGGAGTGGAGTAGGGACAGGTTAAAGATGTCCGTGAACACCTCTGCCAGCTGGTCTGCGCAGGCTCTGAGTGCACGACCAGGGATCCCGTCCGGGCCCGTCACCTTCCGAGGGTTCACTTTCAGGAAGGCCGATTTGACTTCGGAAGCTGTGATGGTGAGTATATGGGCTGCTGGCGCACTCGACAGTGGATTGTTGGTTACCTGCTCGAACCGAGAATAGAATGCATTGAGTTCATTGGGGAGGGGTGTGCTGCTGCTGGAGATACAGCTCAGCTTCGCTTTGTAGGTCGTTATGTTGTTTAGTCCTTGCCACAACCGCCATAATAGGTCTATGTACAACTTAGATCATTTCGGTAAGATAAGTAATAATTACACTGTGAAAGCACAAATAATAATTTAGAAATTAGGCTGAGACAAAGCAATAACCTATACAAAGAGCCAATGAGTGTGGGGATCTGGGAATTTTGAAACTCACAAGAACACAGGGATAGTTATTATAGTTGAGAAGCAATCAATATTTATCTCAGTTCAAGGGCGTGGAGTCCCTGGCCCAAATCTCACAATTATTGGACAAGCTGAATTCTGTAGAGCATATTTCAGGAAGACCTTAATGTTTTTATTGTACAGGATAGAAACTGTTTTGGGCATTGAAGCAGGGACCAAAACAATCAGAGATGTTTTTAATTATTCGTGGTCACACATTATTGCTTGAATTAAAGACATTATCAAGCAGCACCAGAGGTGTCATTGCTGTGAAAAATTTTAAGCGTTAAGAAAATGACAGATCTTTCATTTCAGTAGAAATGTACCGAGCTATTGGGCAGAATTTTCCATTCCGCAGACTAAGTGCGGTGATGAGCAGGTTTCGCTATGGGCGATGTGACGGGATATCCAACTCCAATGTCACACTTGGAAGCTCATCAAATATGCATTGTCCAGTAGTTCCTGAATCACATGATTGGGCGGAAAGTGATTTGTCCACCCCGCCTCAACTAGCTTCAACTAGCCTCAGCTTGTTGGCCTGGGAGGCAATTGCAAGGGAGGTCAGTTCATCGGGCATCCACCCAAGAAACACAGCCCAGTGCAACAACACGGCAGCAAGAAGAGTGGCAGCAAAATTTACAGACGGTGATCTCGAGACCTTGCTGGACACCGTGGAGGAGGGATAGGTGACCCTGTACCCCGGGGTGGGAAGGAGTCTGTCAGCCACTGCCGTTCATCGGGCCTGGGCGCAGGTGGCACAGGTGGCACAGGTTGTCAGCGCCATGGGCAACACCCCGAGGATCGGCCAGCAGTGCAGCAGAAAACTGCATGCACACCTCAGGGCGGCGAAGGTGAGAAGGCAGCACTGTGCCCCGGGAATCAACACCCATCCCACACACTCGCAACCCTAACTACCAACCTGGAGGGCGTCCGAACCCCCTCCCTGCACCACATGCCGGTGCCCATATTGGTCATCGTGGCCGGGTGCCGTGGCCACTGAAGGCACCAGCTGCCCACCCCCTGGGCTGCATGGGTCGGACTGTTTAACACTGTGGGTTTTCTCTTTCCGCCATTCCCCCCGCCCCCCCCCCCCTCAATTGCAGGAGAAGGCCGCACACAAGCGTCAAGAGAGGAAGAAAACTGGAGGTGGACCGCTCGACCTGCGGCCCCTCACTGCAGTAGAGCAGAGTGCATTGGACATGAGCAGAGGTCCCCAAGAATGGCAGTCGCCGAGGTGGAAGTCAGCATCGGGCGAGGAAGTTAGTCCCTGCAGAGTTGCGGTTCCCCATGGCACGTGTCACCCCCTCCCACCACCAAACCCACAACCACACCATCCAGACACCCACCACACCACCAACCCAGACATCCGCTCCACAAACACCGCCCCCCCCCCCCCCCACCCTCTCTCCACCGCCCACAATGCAACCATGTGTCTTGTCTTGTGTCTTGCAAGAGCTGCTGGTGATGAGGCGGGCCCTTCTGGTGACCCCACCCTCAACCACAACGCCATCCCCAGGTGGCGAGCAGCGATGACGATGATACCAACATGGATGGGAGCCATCGATCTGCATCTCGGGACCTGGGGCATCTTGGCTATGGTGGTGAATCCTGATGCCCGGGCAACCTGGTGGGCTCGGGCCACAATGAAATGGATGTATTAAGTTGACTGGTCATATAGGGCCTCTGTTACAGCGTGGCTGCGCCTGTGTGCAGGGCTCTGTGAGATTCCAGACAGGTCCCTTCTCAACAACTGGAAGGACTGCATAGCGTAGAGGTTCAGAGTGACCACTCCCTTGATGGCCAACGTACCCCTGCTCAGCCAGAGTCTTCGACGGCATGCCCAGCGCTGCCAGTACACACGAGACCTCATTCGGCGCCTCTTTTGCACCTCCCCCTCCTTGGCCTGTTGGGCGGCAGGCTCTCCATTCTCATTCACTGCCTCCTGTTCCTCTGGGCCCAGCTCTGCTGCTGCAGTGTCCTCCTCCTCGAAGAGTTTCAGCTCGTCCAGCCGCAGTGCATCCCTCAAGGCTGCAGCAACAACGAGGAAGGCCACTATTGCTGGTTGAATTCCAATATCCATTGTCTGCAGGGGTAAAAGGCAGACATGTTAGCATGGTGCGTACCCCCATGTCCCAGTTGGCACTGCGAACCCTGCCCCCATGTTCACCCCCCTCCTTCCCCATTTCCTCACCCCTGGCCCTATGGGTGCACTGCTGCCAGGGATGCCACCGGCTGGCACTGCCCATCCCAGCGGTAGGCTGCACAGCCCCTATCCGGCACCCTCCCCATCCCTGCTGTGGAGGCTACGGTGGGCAATGCTCTTGGGTGGGCCGCGTGATGACCCAATGGCAGGTGGCGGCTGGTTGGGGTGGGGGTGGTATGGCGGAGGGTGGGGTGCGGGGTGGAGGGTGAGGGCTACGGTGCAGCAGGTGGTGGGGTGGGGTCATCCATCTGGTCGGTGTCAGTCTGCAGAACGACGGGCCAAGGTGGGTGGTCAGTGGGTTGCGCAGCAAGATGGCTGCCTTGCAAGTCGTGGCAATGGCGGTCTGTGCCTGGACACCCTAGTTTTGTGGGGGGGTCACCCCGGACCAACAGCCCATCCCCTGGAGACCCTGGTCAACCCCGGTTAACCTGATCACCTCTAACCTCCCCCCAGTCATCCCGCAAGTATCAGGGCCGTCAGCCCACGATCACATCTCTCCATCTCGTACCTCCTTTCTCTCCCTCATCAGCCACAGTTCCTGTTTCCCGATTTTTAAAAGCGCAAGTGAATCTTGCCGTCGGGAATTCCCCCCGGCGGAGGCGGAGTATCGAGGGGGTGTCCCAGAGAATTCCGTGTCAGGCCCGCTAATGAAATGCCAATGACGTTCACTATACATGCAGAGTGGAACGCATTGACGCCACTATCGAGTATTGCCATTTAATATAAACCCAGCGCCGGCCACGATTTCGGCATCAAGACTGATTCTCTACCCAATCGTCTTTCCTGATTTTGGTGTCTCCGACGGGGAGCCCCGATCCTTTTATGCTTTTTTCCTGAACTGAAGGTTTACTAACCTGAGATATTTTAATCTGGGAGAGTCTACAGAATTTAGGATGTTTCAAACCAGCTTTTGAAGTTTGCCATTTACATCTTCAGTTCTGAAGGGAAAACTCTGAAACACAATGGACTGATTTAAACAATTAGAAAATGCAGCCTGATAGGCCCCAACTTGTTCTTCACTTTGATTATTCCGAATAACGCTCGTGATATTTATAATACAATTTATATTTTAACCTATTCCTCCTGGTTCTGAAGGGGAAAACTTCTAACAGTTACATAACTGAATTTTATGATTGAATTTGCATTCATTTTCATCATGAAATTCAGTTAAAGAAGAATAATACCTACCAAATGTGGCTATATTTGGATAATGAAAGCATCTTGCTGCATATGCCCACTTATTTATACATGTCTCACCATCATTGACTTTGGGTAAGCAGCTACAGTCTGCTGACGGAAGCAGAGTTACATGATAGATACCTTTCATAATATTTGTTTGGAATCCTTGACAATAGCATGGTGGTGTAGCCAGATTATTAAGTCTGAATTGTCTTTCACCTGATCCCTACGGTGGTGATGTGTCCAGTCACACCAGTGTAGAAGTGGATGTGTGTCTGGAATACTTAATAATATAGTGGAGGAGTGCATCAGTGTTTCTTGGTTGTCTGTCAGAGTTTATACAGTGTTAATTAGATCAGACCTTAGGCTTTGGTTCAATATTCACCAGCTTATTGTGAGAACTGAAGCAGAAAATGGAAACCGTACCATCCATCCCGATGTTTCAACTTACTTGGTGACTGAGAAAACCAAACCACGGCCATGGTTTTAAAAAATATCTAAGGTGAACGTTGGCCCCTAGAAAATGGTTGGTGTCATAATATACATCCATGTATATAATGGAGAGCAGACAGGCAGTGATTGACACACAGGATGGCCAGTAAGTACACAGAACACAGCAGCCAATCACCAGACAGGACATGGTCACCATAAAGCCAGAGGGCACCAGTTTTCCCGCTCTCTCGGGATCCAGCCTCTAAGACAGTCAGAGCTCGTGAGCATAGCCAGTGCAAACACCATGTGGCAGTCAGTAAGTCTGGTCAGGTTATCCTCAGGTCTCCAGTCAAGTCAGCATAGTGTCAACCCACAGTTGAACATGTAAAATTGTTAGATGTTAAATAAAATTGTGTTGCATCTCATCAAGTGTTGGAAGTCTGTTTCTCGCTACACTGCATCAAAGGCAGTCCACATAGACCCAGCCTGCCCAACACATCATGGTACCAGGTTTCGATGCTGAAAATTGATGGACCGACCTTGAGTGAATCAGCGTTGACCAGAAATCAGCCACCCGGTAACATGGACAACGTCCGCCCCCCTCCGCTGCTCCGCAGCTCAGCATTGCCGGCAACCTCGGTGCAAATTGGAAGATCTTCAAACAGAAGTTCCAACTCTATCTCGATGCCACCGATCTCGATGCCGCATCGGACGCCAGGAAGATCGCACTATTCCTCTCCACAGCCGGGGACCACGCCATCCACATCTACAACTCCCTTACATGCGTTGAAGGCGAAGACAAGATGAAATTTAAAACAGTCCTGCAGAAGTTGACAGCCACTGCGACATTGAGGTGAATGAGAGCTTTGAATGGTACATTTTTCAGCAGAGGTTTCAGGGTAAGGATGAACCTTTTCAATCCTTTTTGACCCATCTCCGCATCCTCGCGCAGTCATGTAACTATGACTCGACAATGATTCCATGATCCGGGATCAGATCCTTTTCGGGGTCCACTCCGATTCCCTTCGCCAGCAGCTCCTGAAAGTCAAGCAGCTCACCCTCACCATCACCATCGAAACGTGCTTTCTCCACGAGCATGCTAACAACCGGTACTCCCACATCAGGCCGGCAGAAACGGCAAAGCTAAACCCCTTTGAGGCAGAACGGGCACAGGCCATCACACAAATGCAGGGCCTGAGCCTTGATGAGAGTGGCCGTTTCACGCGCTTTTCCCGGGCTCCAGCACATGCGCGCCACGACCGAGGAGACGGCGAGACCGACGACCAGCCTGCGCAGGTGCATACGTCATTCGACCGCACTGCGCATGCGCGTTGGCGCATGGAACACGTTGATGTTGGCGTCATGATGTGTCCGAATTGTGGCTCCGCCCATTTAAAGCGGCAATGTCCGGCAAAATCACGACGGTGCCTACAGTGTGTCAAGCTTGGCCACAACACCGCCCTTTGCAGATCTGCTCCACTGCCCAACATCCAGCGATCCCAGCCATGGCGCAGAAGCGTCCGTTCGATACAGCAGGCCGTGCCAGACTCTGACCCCGACAGCCCAACAGATCCTGACGCCGAGTGCCTCAAATCCCCATTCCGGGTGGGCATCATTACTAAGCATGCGCTGCCTTTCTCAAAGATGGTTAAACACCTCCCAATCCTAAGTGTGGATCCTGACGACGAATGGTGTGCTGTCCTCACAGTTAACAAGGCTCGCATCCGTTTCAAGCTGCACACCGGCGCATCAGAGAACCTAATTTTGAAATCCGATCTCGACACCATCCACGTCAGACCAAGCATTCTTCCACCGGCCTGCCAGCTCCTCGACTACAACGGCAATGCCATTGATGCCAGTGGCTCATGCCAGCTTGGAGTTTCCAATTGGTCACTTAAAGCGACACTGCAATTTTAGATTGTAGGACCTGACAGAGCTTCCCTGCTCGGTGCTCGGGCCTGCAAACTCCTGAACCTGGTTCAGCGAGTCCACACCATGTCATCCTCACAGGCGATGGCCTCCCCTGATGAAAACTTCCAGGCTCAGATTGATGACATCATAGCTCAGAACCATAGCATGTTCGAAGGTATGGGCACACTTCCTTACCGATAGAAAATCCTGCTGAAACCAAACGCCACCCCTGTGGTTCATGCACCGTGTCGGGTGCCGGCACCCCTCAAGGACCGCCTCAAACAGCAGTTGCAAGACCTCCAGGACCAGGGTGTCATATCAAAGGTCACAGAACCCACGGACTGGGTTAACTTCATGGTGTGCGTCAAGAAGCCATCAGGGGAGCTTCGAATCTCTATCGACCCCAAAGATTTATACCGTAACATCATGAGGGAGCATTACCCGATACAAAAAAGGAGAAGAGATAACCAGCGAGATGGCTCATGCCAAATTCTTTACGAAGCTGGATGCCTCCAAGGGGTTCTGGCAAATACAGCTGGACGCATCCAGTTGCAAGCTGTGCACATTCAATACCCTGTTCGGTCGCTACTGCTACAACCGAATGCCCTTTGGCATCATCTCTGCCTCAGAGGTATTTCACCGCATAATGGAACAAATGATGGACGGCATCGAGGGGGTGCGAGTGTACGTCGACGATGTCATCATCTGGTCCACAACTCCTCAAGAACACATCGATCGCCTCAAGCGGGTGTTCCACAGGATCTACGAGCATGGCCTCCGACTCAACAGAGCCAAATGCTCATTCGGTCAATCAGAAACCAAATTCCTTGGCGACCGCATCTTGTAGCAAGGTGTGCAGCCAGATGCTGACAAGGTTTCGGCGATCAACGCCTTGAAGACCCCAGAGGACAAGAAGGCGGTCCTCCGCTTTCTCGGGATGGTCAACTTCCTTGGTAAGTTCATTCCCAATATGGCGTCCCACACCACAGCCCTCCGCCATCTCGTCAGAAAGTCGACGGAATTCCAGTGGCTGCCCGCTCATGAGAACGAATGGCGTGAGCTGAGGGCAAAACTCACCAAAGCCCCAGTGCTGGTGTTTTTCGACCCCGCCAAGGAGACAAAAATATCCACTGACGCGAGCCAGGACGGCATTGGGGCGGTGCTCCTCCAACGGGGTGACTCCTCCTCCTGGGCCCCAGTTGCGTATGCCTCCAGAGCCATGACGCCCACTGAGCAACGGTACGCTCAGATTGAGAAGGAATGCCTGGGCCTCCTAACAGGAATCGACAAGTTCCACGGCTATGCATATGGCCTCCCTAAATTCATGGTTGAGACGGACCACAGGCCATTGGTCCACATCGTCCAAAAATATTTCAATGACATGACGCCATGGTTACAATGCATCCTTCTCAACCTACGCCGCTACGATTTTGAACTGGTCTACAACCTGGGCAAAGAGCTCATTGTTGCAGATGCCCTTTCCAGGTCTATCACCACACCGTGTGAGCAAACTGACATTGTATGTCAAATCGACGCGCAGGTGCAATTCTGTGCCTCCAACTTTCCAGCCTCTGATGAGAGGGTCATTCAAATTCATGAGGAGACGGCCAGGGATCCTCTGCTCCAGCGGGTCCTCAACTGCCCTATCTGTCAAAAATTCCAGCCAGCTCAACCTAAAGAAACTTTGCAGCAACATGAGATAGTGACCTCCCCATGGTCCAAAGTCGGTGTCGACCTTTTCCTAGCCAAGGGGCGTGACTATGTCCTCCTGGTTGACTCTTTTCTAATTACCCCAAAGTGGTCAGACTGTCTGACCTCACGTCGGCGGCAGTGATTAACGCCTGCAAAGAAACATTTGCCAAACATGGGATACCGCTCACGATGATGACTGACAACAGCCCCTGTTTTTACAGCCAGGAGTGGTCTGATTTTGCACGGCTATACAACTTTTAGCACGTCACATCCAGCCCCCACTACCCGCAGTCAAATGGGAAGGCCGAAAAAGGGGTCCACATCGTCAAAAGATTATTATGTAAGGCTGCAGACTCAGTCTCCAACTTCAACCTGGCACTGTTGGCATACAGAGCGACCCCGCTGTCCACTGGGTTGTCTCCAACACAGATGCTCATGAACCGCACTCTGCGAACAATGGTTCCAGCCATCCACATTCCAGATCTTGACAATTTCCCGGTTATACAGAAGATGCAGCAGTCTCGGGCCTAACAGAAATCAGCATATGACGTTCAAGTCCCGGATCTCCCCGAGCTGGTCCCAACTGATCGGATTTGTGTTCAGCTGCCTGACGGCAGCTGGTCCGACACAGATGTGGTGGTCAAGTAAGTGGCTCCGAGATTGTTCCTCATTTACATGGCTGATGGCTCTTTCCTACAACGCAACAGGCGGGCGCTGTGCAGACTTCCACGTCCGCTACCCAACCGTGATGTCCCACCTCACACACTGCTTCCTCCGGTCACGCCCTGCCACGAGGCCACCGATCTACCAGCAATCCTGCCGACCTCTGCGACCACCGCATTGGCGGCAATCCCGCCCATCAAAGTGCAGGTGGCCCCTGCTCCACCATTGAGGCGGTCAATCAGAATTCGTAGCCCGCCACAGAGACTAAACGTATAGACTGAATGTTTGCTCAACTTTGTTACCTCGTAAATATTGTTTTTACCATTTCATCTGCCCTATATCTGCACTAGCGACACCTTCCTATGTATATAAGTCCATTTTAGCATATCCTGTATATGGTCATGTACATATACACATCTTCACGCATATGCACCTTAATATTTATTATATGAACACAAACTTTAAAAAAAAGGGGGAGATGCCATAATAAACAATCCATATATATAATGGAGTGCAGACAGGCAGTGATTGACACACAGGATGACCAGTAAGCACACAGAACACAGCAGCCAATCACCAGACAGGACACGACCACTATAAAGCCAGAGGGCACCAGTTTCCCCACTCTCTCGGGACCCAGCCTCTGAGACAGTCAGAGCTCGTGAGCACAGCCAGTGCAAACACTATGTGGCAGTCAGTTAGTCTGGTCAGGCTAGCCTCAGGTCTCCAGTCAAGTCAGCATAGTGTCAACCCACAGTTGAACATGTAAAATAGTTAGATGTTAAATAAAATCGTGTTGCATCTCATCAAGTGTTGGAAGTCTGTCTCTCGCTACACTGCATCAAACGCAGTCCACACAGACCCAGCCTGCCCAACACATCAGTGGGGGTGTGGGGGAGGGGAGGAAATGCTAAAATCTGAAGAATTTCAAACCCAGTCTCAGCCCAGCTCCAACATGTTCACTGCTAAGTGCATTGGAAGTGAAGGAAGATGTAGGCAATCCACCCTCAGGAGGCAAGTTGGCAATTTCAGTGTTTTAGTGAGAGGGCAACTTCTGATTTAATCTCTTTTGCAGCTCCACGACAGATGCTGCGGCACAGTGTCACAGTGGTCAGCACAGCACGAGGCACCCCGTTTCAATTCCGCCCTTGGACAACTATCTGTGTGGAGTTTGTACGTTCTCCCCCTGCCTGCATGGGTTTCCTCCGGGTGCTCTGGTTTATTCCCGTAGTCTAAATAGTGCAGATTAAGTGGATTGGCCATGCTAAATTGCCCCTTTATGTACAAAGATGTGTGGGTTAGGTGGATTGGTCTCGCTAAATTTCCCCTTAGTGTCGAGGGACATGCTGATTAGGTCAGATTACTGGGATAGTGTGGGGGAGTGGGCCTCGGTCCTTCTGCGCTGTAGTGATTCTATGATTTCAGCAAGTTTCCCTCTCACGTCCCGAACAGAGCAGCTTAAAATTATAGATTCAGCAAGGCACCTTGGGACGGGGTAACTTCTTGTGGCCATCTTGACAGCTGAACTCGCTCCAATTAAAATTGGTCCTAAGTCTCAGTAGGGTAGGTTGGCAAAATTTATCCCACATGGTGAAGATCATAACCCAGATGAATCACTTGAAATATGGGCTTGAAATCTGAGTCCACATTTGTTGTAACTTGCCTTTTACTTGCATGCATGTTGCATACATTTTGAGTACATCCTCATTAGTACTTTTTCATTAGAAACATACAATCCATTATGTGGGTTCATTTTGTGCAGGTGAATAATTTTCATTTTAGCTTCCTGTGTCCTAATTACTCACATATAGTGGACTGTGCTTAAAGCAGATAGAATCATCAGTTCTGTCTTTCTCGTTCTGCATGCAGCTGTTGCTATAATGGGACTCATAAAACAGGAACCACTAATAGACCCAAGCTTTATGAAATTTTACTCGTCCGCCCTTTTCATTCTGTCCAGCGATTAATCTCTGGTAAAAGGCACTCTGTGAAACATGCAGTGCACTGAATGCATTAGTATCATATACATACACGCCTAAAGGCATGTGTCTCTCAGCTTCCTGCACAAAATTGATTTGCGCCACAAGATCCAGCAGACATTTACATTAAATAATTGAACTTTAATAAATTCGTCCACAGAGGCCGTTTATTTGTAGATCTTAGAGTAGAGTGAATTGAAGTTAGGCTGAGTCTTGAGATTTAGAACCAAAATATTTACCTCCATTTACCGATGGCCCTGGGTTGTGCGTTGATGATATAGAAAAGAGGTATTACTTTTGTTTCTCTTATGTCTCGCTCCTTTGTGTACTCCTGCCTCTTTTTCTCAAGATTTATACCCTCACCTCTTAACCATAAATTGATTTGCAAAACGATGGAAAGCTCTTCTCTGAAAGGTGTCTCAAATCAAAAGGTCCAAATGTCTGTCAAACCAATTCGGTAGCCAGCAGATTTCTGATAAACTATTCTTTTCTTTCAGAAGCATTTGTAGAACTTTGCAAACCACTGAACTCCTGCAGAAGTCAGTGAGTAGTTTGTTCTGGGAAGCCTGCTTGAAGGCGATGGGCCAACAACAACCTGTTTTACTATGCAGTAAGAAGTCTTACAAGTTAAAGTCCAACAGGTTTGATTCAAACACGAGCTTTCGGAGCTGCGCTCCGAAAGCTCGTGTTTGAATCAAACCTGTTGGACTTTAATCTGGTGTTGTAAGACTTCTTACTGTGCTCACCCCAGTCCAACGCCGGCATCTCCACATCATGTTTTACTGTGAACCATTATGATAGCTTTACACCGGAAGATACTCTCCTTCCATCCTTGTTCTCATTTTCTGCCTGCACAGTTTCCGTTACAATTTAATTTTAGGGATGATGCTGACTCACAGGTCTGTGGGCAAATGCCTTTCTATAGCTTTCAGCTTTACGTGAGGAATGAGAGGAATTATAACCAAGCCGAACAGTCTTTGTTGAAGAATATAAAAGAAAAATACTGCAGGTGCAGAAGGCTTGAAAAGGCAACAGAAAGCTTTGAAAAAGATACAGCAGGTCTGAGGGGCTCTGTGAAGAGATAAACAGAGTTAATATCAGAGCTGAAGAAAGGTCAGGAATGTGACAGGTTTTATGCTGTTGAAAAGATGGGAAGGCCAGGTAGAGCAAAAGAGGAGGTCAGGGGTAGGTTAGAGGGTGGGGAGATTAAATGACAAAGATGCCCAATTGGAAGATGAGATGCTGGGTGGGATTCTCCGATGGCGACTCAGAGTGTCCATGCCACGTGAACGCCGTCGCGTTTCACGACGGCGCTAACGGGCCGCCGGCAGCATCGATTCAGGCCCCGATTTTATGTGCGCGATCCGCGCACAGGCCCCGACACAGAGAGATGGCTGCGCCCCGCCGTGCCGCTCCCAGGTTCCGGGACAATGACCTGGAGACACTGCTGGATGCAGTGGAAGAGCGGAAGGCGATTCTGTGCCCAAGACGTGGTCACCAGCACCCGGCCAGCATAGTCAGGTGCAGCTGGTGTGATGTGGGCACCGCCGTTAGCGCTGTGGGGCACACCCCACGCACGGGAGAGCAGTGCTGCAAGAAGCTCCACGAGGGCAGCCAGGGTAAGTACCCGGAGAGTTCCCTCTGGTCAGACCACACCCCTCCCTCCCCCTCCACCACGTACTGCGTGCCCCCCCCCCCCCCCCGCCCACGCAGGAGTGGGGGGGGGGCACCATGTACCACACAACCCACATGGGCACCATACCGCATTTGCGAGTTGCCATGGTGTGGTGTCCAGTGCCCCCCCCAGTCATAATGTTGCCAACATCTGTGCGTCTTGCTGCAGACCGCCTAAATCTGATGTTTCTCCCCCCCCTCCCCCCAGGATCACACAACCATCGTGAGCGTGCAAGAACTGGAGGGGGATCACCTGTTCTGCACTCCCTCAACCGTCCATGAGCAGAGGGCTCTGGAGCTCGCTGGTGGAGCCGCCACCCGGGAGGTAGAGCGATGCCAGATCGGAGGCGCAGCACCAAGTGAGACTCCCCTGACTGGCTACATGCCCTCAGCCCATCACCTCCAAACCCCCCTCACACTGCACCCCCTACCACTGACCCCTCCACCCCTAACCCCCCTCACACCCCACCAGCTCACACTGACCCCTCCACCCCCTAATTCCCCATCACACTGCACCCCCTACCACTGACCCCTCCACCCCCAACCCCCCTCACATTGCACCCCCTACCACTGACCCCTCCACCCCCAACCCCCCTCACACTTCACCCCTTCAAACTGCCCCCACCACCCCCTCACACCCGACACTGCGTGCCTAACGATACATGCTTTATTGTGCATTCCAGGGCCAGCTGACGATCATCCCAAAATGCCTCAGACAAGCCACCACCATCCAGGTCCACGTCCATCCGCCCACAGGGAAGGACGCCAGGGACAGGTAGGAAGATGGACAGGAGGGCCCTCGTCCGAAGCCAGGCCACAGGAGACGGACAGAGGACCGACACAAACGGCACTGCGAACACAGGATGGACAGTCAGGACACAGAGGACGGAGAGCCAGGACAGTGACAGACAGAGGAGGGGGACTCTGGACAGTGATGCATAGAGGACGGCCAAACAGATGTTGGACTGTTGCTCATTCTGGTGAGTGTGCTTTACACTCAATTGGCTCTGTTTTATTCCTTAGCTCTAGAGTCGGCAGGTATCCTTATGATACCGCCACGAGGTTCAAGTTCAAGTTCAGATCAATGACTCAATACACCGGTTAGTAAGGTTCAATCAAACACATTTCTTATTTACACAGTAAATTGATACTCATGCAACTAATACTAGCGGACTAAACTATTCCCACCACTATAAGCCAATACTTATCTTCGATAAGGGAACCCACTAAATCAGGGAACAATGGCCTCTTGTCTGTCCTGAGACTGCAGGCTTCCCAGTTGGTACGGACTAAAGGGTCAGGAGTGTCTATTCTCGTAGCAAGCGTTGGTTGGACATTTACTTGTTGGTGTAGCTGTTGGCCAGGCCTCTCCTTCTCATGGTCAAGTTCTTAGAGAGCTGCTGCAAAGGTGTTCTGCTGGGAGGGCCGGCTAAGAGAGCGAACTAAACTTGGGACCTGACTTTTATAGGTCCCAGGGGCTTTACTCCCTTTTGGGCGGACCCCGATCCTACTGTCAATCGATTGGGTCTCATCCCAATTGATTGGTACGAATCCCCCAATACTGAGGCTGTCCCTCGATCACTGGGCGGTTCTTCCTAACTGGTTTGTTTCCTTTTGTTTCCAGACCCCGTTGGCGCCGGGAAGTCTGACCTGCCATAGAATGTCCCAATTGTAGCTAGTCGTTGTATCCATTGTTCCCGGGGATCGCTTCATTAATATGCAAACTGCTGGTTTTAGTTCTGTCTGCTTCCTTTGCAGCCAGAATACACATGAACTTCTGCAAACTGCTTGTCTCTTTATAATTGTCCAGTTTTCCCTTTGCGTTCTTCCATTTTGTGTGGGGAAGTGGCCAACCCAGGTGGCTACAGGATAGACGGGACACTGCCCCTCACATGGGCCGGAGATATTGTCCGTTGGTCCAAGGCTTGACCCAGGAGACCCCAGACCTGGGGTCCGATGAGAACATGGACCTTGCGTCACTGCTGTCAACCACACCCTTCACCACCGTAGATACCCTCACCTTGGTTGGGCACATTAGTGATGAGGCTTCTGGTTCACTGACTGGTGCTCACAACACAGCCAAACTGGTACAGCAGGAGGAGGTAGGAGCAGCTGAGGGGCTGGACGGTCGGAGTGCAGGCCAGCTCTAGCACCCAGCTGCCAGCTGCCAGCTGACTTACCAGACCCACCCACAGACCCGATCAGTGGGCCCCAATCACGGGCCAGACCACTGGGAGGGCCCCCCCTGCGCCCCCCCCCCCCCCCCCCCCCCCCCCCCCCACCGAGGAGGACTCTGCAGGCCGCCCGTAGAGCCAAGTCCCACCAATCCGGACCTGGGGCAGGATTCTCTGACCCCCAGCTGGGTTGGAGAATCACCGGGGGGGGGGGGGAAGCATGAATCCCGCACTGCTGCCCCGATGCCAGCTGCCCGATTCTCCGGGGCCGGTTTATCGGCGGGGGCAGGAATCGCGCTGCGGCATTGGCAGTGGCCCCTGGCGATTCTCTGGCCCGTGATGGGCCGAGTGGCCGCCCGTTTTCAGCGGGTATCGCTCGCGTTAAATACACCAGCTCTGTTCCAGTGGGACCTGGCTCTGCGGGCGGCCTGCTTAGTCCTCGTGGGGGCGCGTGGGGATCTGGCCCCAGGCGGGGGGGGGGGGAATGGGGGGTGGGGCCACAGTGGCCTGGACCGCGATCAAGGCCCACCAACCACGGGCCAGCCTGTGCCATGGGTGCACTCTTTCCCTCCGCGCCAGCCGGTGTAACAGTCCGCCATGGCCGGCGCAGAGAAGAACCCCCCATACATGTGTTGGGATGATGCCAGCACACGCTGGCGCTCCTGCGCATGTGCCAACTCGCGCTGGCCGGCGGAGCCCTACGGCGCCGTTTGGTGCGGCGCTGCCAAATTAAACTCTTTACCCGTCAGTCTGGCCTCAATAAAACTCAAGAGGGATTTGTAGGTATAGTATTATTTATTTTTAAACAACTTGCAAGGCTGACCCGCTCTATAGAGATTCAGAACTCATGCAGTCTTCTGAAGCCTCAGAAACGAGTGAAGTTGGAGACAAAGAGAACTCTGCACATATCATTCAAATAGCATCAAGTTTCACATACAAGATTCCCATAGGTCATCCTATGCACCTCCTGACCTGGCCATATATCCTGATTGGCTCACTTCGCATTCCTCAACCCTGGGCCTCTTGTTACCCAGCATCCTTTTCACCACCCTCTGCACGAGGCTCCCCCCCCCCCCCCCCCCCCCCCCCATCCCCTCCTAGCCATGCTTTGCTGAATCCCTTTGTTCTTTGTCTGTGAGCTCACTACCATCAGACTGGCTCACATCTACATTATTCTAACTAATAATCCTATTTTATATCACATTCGTTTGTTCAATTCCTCATTCCCTCTTTTTATCATTTCATGATAACCTATTGGTCCAATCCGTAGCTACGGCCCCTCATCTAAGAAAATTCATCACTGCATTGTCAATTCTTGTTGCCGTACCCCGTCATCCACTGCACCCTCGTGGATCCGAACAGCCAAGATTCTAGGGGCGTCTATCTGTTCCAGTGCACCCTGCATTTTACCCATCACGCATTTAAGGATGGCTAGGCCCACAAAGATGCAGCCGAGTGCCACTGCTAAATACATGACCATATTTATCAACCAGTCCTTCCAACCTCTGAATCCCCAGTTACCCCAAGAGCCAGGGTCCTGCGTACCATCCAGGTGATCCCGTGTGCGATCCATAAATTTTGTGATGTTAGCGATTAGGTCTTGAACTCCCATGATACACTTGTCCTGCACTATGGCGCATACCCCACCTCACGGGCCAGAAGATAGTCAAGAGCATACCGGTTCTGCATGGCAAACAACCACAGTTGAGACAATTCCTTGGTTATTGCCCCAAGGGCTCCCAAGGTTTCGTTTCCCAGGATGGTAAGGCCACAAATAAAATAATTCCTTTCGCTGACCGCCAAGGAACCCCCCACACCCCCCAGTGTCAAGACGCTCAGAATTCCCCATCCGGCTGAGTGGGGATGGTTGGGTGCTAGAACTTGAGGTTTTTTCCAGTTTTTCGCAGAATTCGGCTGAGATAGCCCGGCGTGCCAACTGATTGTGCAGTATCCACGCAGAGGGGCAGGGGACTGTGGTAGGGACTAGGATCCCAATAGCAATTCGGCGGGGAAATGGGGGTGACAAAACATTGATCGCTGTGCCATTAAAAGGAAAGTAGTATCCCTGCTCCGTGTACAGGCTAGCATCACAATCAGTATATCGGTTGAGCAGGGATCCCCCAGTAGCCCAGTTTATCCAGCTTTGGAACGCCCATTTGGGCCTCCTAGCAATGCGGAAAGCCCTAGTCCCAACAGTGATATGAGAGACATTCGCCCAGCCACAAAGGAGCTGAAGGCCGCCGTTCACTGGAACGCAGGTGGTGTTGTAACAGACGCATTGGCCAGACGCCTGAGTGACGTGATACCTCCTGTCCATACAGGTGGGGAACAGACATGTTATATTCGTTTCCACCTCTACCAGCAAACAGCCATACCCGTCACTGCTGAAACAATTCTCGTACGACCGGGAGTCTCTATTGGGAGTGAAGTGGCTAGGTATATACACCCTCCACTGTTGAAGCTTATCATACTGTGAGTGGGAATTATCCCGAGGAAGGGGAAGGCAAATAGCCAGTGGTGCTGAACCCGGATCTTAAGGAAGAGTGACTTGCTCGGGCAGTGGCTCGGAACGCTGACAATGAACCACCTTTTGGGGAATGCCCCAAAGCGGTGAAACAGAAAATATCCTAGACACCGATGCAGGGTTTGGGTAGCAGACAATCCGTCCCTGGCCATACAAGCGGTGGTAGATCTGGTAGAAGAGATTCATACTGCCCAGGTTTCCCTCATTCTGGGTCCTAAATAAAGTAAGTATATCTCCTGATAACCTACGTTCTAGTTGTACCCCCCTTCTCACACGCTCCGTCCTCTCCCTAGCCCTCCTCTTTCCCTCACAACCTCTTCCTACCCTCTCCGCACAGTCTGGCTTTACCTTTATGGCGCCAATCTTAACACATCCAAAATCAAATTTACATGTACTCTAAAAACAAGGCAATGTCCATGCAATGTTCCCTTCCCATCGCCGGGACTGGTGCAGTTTCTTCATGAGTCCTGCATTGTCCGTTAGCCTGATGACCTTCCATGAGTCGATAGCATACTGTCCTTGTACATGGGGGCAGCGAAGAACATCACCTCTGCATAAGTGAAATGTCCTTGTAGTTTGGTTGGGGTTACAGATGTAGATGATATTTCCCTTTTCCATTTCCATCGCCGATGTCACTCCAAGCTAGGCGAGGCCGAAGATTACACAGGCGGCGCGTATCCAACCCATCATGCTCCACACCTGTAAAACAGTGCTGGGTAAGGGAGGCAGGTTAGTGACCGACCTTTTTACAGTCGTGGAGGTGGACCCAAGCACTCCGCCCCTCCACTTTAACTGCAGTGGGGGTGGTAAGGAGAACTTGGAAGGGCCCCTCCCATCGTGGCTCCGGCCCTTTCCGAGTCCAATTTTTGACCATGACATAACTACCAGGCGGCACTGAAAGCGAGCTATGTAATGGGGACGGTGATGGGTGAGCTGCCCGGACCTGGCCATGGAGCTCCTTGAGGACCTTAGTGAGGGCTAGAGCATAGGTAGTCATTTCTTCAGTCATATGGTGAAACTGAACCAGTCTGGGAACATGCAGGTTCCAGGGAGTTCTAAGGGGCCTGCCATAAAGGATCTCGGCAGGAGAGAACCAGGCCGATCCCACAGGTGTAACCCGCAACTGGAAGAGGGCAACGGGGAGCAACTTAAGCCATGTCAGTCCCGTGTCTGGTCTTAATTTAGCCAATTTAGTTTTGAGGGTCTGATTGTGTCTCTCAACCAACCCGGCCGCCTGCGGTCTGTACGCACAGTGTAACTGCTGGCGTATGCTCAACTGGGAGCAGAACTCCTTGTTAATCTGTCCAATAAAATGAGGCCCGTTATCAGAACTTAACTTAGCTGGTATGCTGGACCGGGGAATGATTTCCCGCATCAGAACTTTAACCACAGCAGCAGCTTTATTATCGGTAATCGGATACGCTTCAACCCATCTGCTGAACACATCCACAATAACCAAGACATATTGATAACATTGACACCTTTCCAACTCAATGTAATCCATCTGGAGCATCTCAAAGGGACCACTGGGCAACGGGCTTTGCCCCATACCACAAGAGATACTTTTGCCGGTGTTATATTGCTGATAAATCAAACACCGATTACTGATACTCTGGGCCAGCCCCTGCATTTTAGGATGCCACCAAATGTCCAGTAACAAATCATTAGTCCCCCGAGCCCCACAATGAGTTGCAAAGTGTACACATTCGATGACCCATAATGCTAGCACATCAGACATACAAGTCTGATGTGCTGGCGTGGTCCATAAAGAAGACACAGAATCATATGTACAACCTAAACGTTTCCACATTTGTTTATCTCTCTGGAGCGTCCTCTTGTAAACTTATGACGTCTTGGATGGTTGGCATTGGCTTGTCAGAGGCAGACTTATTTATTGCAGGACGTTTAGTCTGACTTAACATTTTAGGCACCATCACTTGCTGAGTTTGCGCAGCTGTCCGCGCTGCACAATCTGCTCGTTCATTACCAACGTCAACCGGGGTCTTACCGTTTGTATGGGCCGCGCATTTAATGATGGAAATCTGCGCGGGCATAAGGAGGGCCTGCAGTAGGTCATTAGCTAAACCCCGGTAGGATATCTCCGTGCCTGCCGAGGTAAGGAATCCCCTATTCTTCCCGAGTTGTCCGAAGTCATGAACTACCCCGAAGGCGTATCGTGAGTCAGTATAAATATTTACCCGGCGATCTTCCCCAAGTATACATGCACGGGTAAGGGCAAAAAGTTTGGCTTGTTGGGCTGAATAAGGGGTCTGAAAAGAGGCCGCTTCTAGGGTCAGGCCATCCTGATCCACGATTGCGTAACCGGCAGTCTTCGGCCAGTGGGGCTTATTAATGCACTGCCATCAACATACATAATCATGTCAGGTTGATCTAACGGAATATCACTCAGATTTTCCCATATTGTAGTAGCTTCCTGAATCAAGGCTAGACAGTCGTGGCCAGGTGACTCTTCATGGTCAGGGGGACCGCTAAGAAAACAGGCTGAATTGATAGTGGTACAATATTTAAATGTCAGACGCCGATTGTTTAAAAGGTATATTTCATACCTATTCTGACGAGCTGCGGTAAGATGCTGAGTCTGCAGCTGCCCCAGTAGTGCGATGACCGAGTGGGAGCTGCACACCGTAATGTCCTGTTAGAGAGTTATATTGCAGCAGCCTGCAAACTATTGTATATCACTGCCAGGATCTGGGTGCAAACAGTGTGGCCCAACGCCACTGGATCAAGTTTGGAAGAGTAATATGTCACGGGCCGGTGCTTATCCCCATGTTGCTGGGTGAGTACCGCTGTTGAACACCCTTCCAGAACAGTACAGTATATCTGGAATGGTCGGTCGTACAGGGGCCTACCGAGGGCCGGTGCTTGTAACAAGGCCTGATTCAGGCAACGGAAGGCTTTGAGTGCCTCGATGGTGAGAGTAAAATTCCCCCCTTCGCTAGTGTAAGGCGTCAGCAGCTTTGTATAGACAGCGATGTTTGGTATCCATTGCCTACAATAATTCACCATACCCAGCCAATGACGGACCTCCTTGGCTGTGGTAGGGGCAGGGAATTGGCATATGGGTTCAATCCAACTGGGTTCGAGACTTCTTTCTGTGGCTGTAAGTAAAACTCCTAAGAACTTGACCTTTGTCTGAGCCACCAGGACCTTTGATTGTGAAACAACATAACCCAACGAGGATAGGTGGTTTAACAACTTGATCACGTCATCCCTGTTACTGGGCTCGTCGGGACTCGCTGCCAATAGGTCATCTACATACTGCACGAGAGTGGAACCATGCTCCAATGTCAAGGCCTGGAGTTGGGTCTGCAGACATCTGGAGAAGAGCGTAGGTGAGTTGACGAACCCCTGAGGCAGTCGGGTCCAGGTATACTGCTGTCCATTGTAAGTGAAGGCAAACAAATATTGGCTTTCAGATGCGAGTGGAAGGGCAAAGAAAGCATGCTGGAGGCCAACTATGGCGAAGACCCGGGCTGGAGCTGGAATTTGTGCCAGTATGTGGGCGGGATTAGGGACGAGAGCATGTAACAGCTGCGCGATGGCATTAATTGAATGTAAATCCTGTACTAACCGCTACTGGTCCGGTTTGCCTGGTTTGGGCACTGCAAGTATGGGGGTGTTACATTCTGATTGGCAAGGGACCAGAATACCCTGTTGCAGCAGTTCCCGGGGCAGCTTGGGGTTTCAGGGGGTATTGCCGAATGGAAGGCAGAGTTACATGGTCCTTAACCGTTACCTTAATGGGTGTAACATTTGCCTGTCCCACTTGTGATGGGTATTCTGCCCAGACCTGTGGGTTGACGTATTCCAAAATGTCACGTCCCAGGTGATGCTGAAGTTGAGTGTTAATCGTTTCAGGGAGCTCAAAATATTTTATGGAAGCGCCGTCTGGCAAGACTTGAAGTGCGTACTCTGTTGGATCTGAATGATCCACTGCCCTCCTTACCATAGGCCCCAGATCCTTGGCATGGTATTGGTCGTGGACTTGACGTGTAATATGAGGGCCTACAGAAGCTGACTGTTGCCATAAATGTGGTGGTATTGTAACAAAATCGACTGTACCTTCTTTTCCCGTGGCTGTGGCTATATTCTTGACTGGCCATTCGGTCCCAATTAATGGCCGGTATTTGTCCTCCAACTCCCTGTTCTGTCCGGTTCTGTCATAGGCCAGGGTAACGTGGTGCAGTGAATGTTCAATGTCCAGCGTCCACTGCTGTGGTGTGATAGAAAGATAGCACTGTTGTCTCATCCTCCATGATTGAACCATTACCCCTTTGTCTCCGCACTCTAGCTTTGGGTCGGGTAGTCTCCTTCTGCTGCCCATCTTTTAAAGGGGCATTCCTGATGCCAGTGATCTGTACGGCCACAATTAAAACATGCATTATTCCCTCTATATCTGCCCCGTCCTCTTTTCCCAGTAGACCAATGGCCCCTCAGAGGGGGCGGCAGTTGTAAAGCTGTTGGTGCATACGGTGGGCCATAAAGAGGCACTGAGGGTCCATTCGGGTGGGTTTGATATCCTCCCCCTTGTTGATCCGCCCACCCAAGGTCACAATATTGGGGTTCCAGCTGGTAAGCCACTGTATTTGCTGCTGGTTGGGGTCTCAGACCATCCTTTTTCATTACATACTCAGTCTTAATCTTTGTAACTGAGCCTCCTTCCTGGCCTACACCCTCCTTCCCATAAAATCTGACTGCCCGGGCCATCTGGGGAGGGTCGTTCTCTGTCCAATTCATGTTATCACATTTCACGGCAGTAGCCACGGAAGGTGGTAGGCAATGCATTAACAGAGCACAATATTGAGGGGAATTCTGACCATTTTGGTACAGCAAGTAGCCTGACTGCCCACGGTAGATTTCATTAAACCGTTCCAGAAATTCCTCTGGCTCCTCAGTCTTTTTAGGTTTGAGGTTTAAGATAGCAGAGATGTTTATGGGCTTTTGAAATGTGGCATTCAACGCATTCAGGCTTTGTGCCCGTCTATCATCGTCCAAGGCATGGGCTTGCTGAAGTGCGGCGTGGTAGCATAATTCAAGTGGTTGAGGTGACTGCGGTACTCTGCTGGGATTAAAACCTGTTGGACGAGGGCCCAGAGGTCCCTAGAATCTTGATAAACTGAGATGGTAGTTCTCAGATAGTCCACGAAAGCAGCAGCAGATTTTTTTCCTGTCTGGGATTGCAACCGGAATAGCCATCATCTCACTGGGTCTCCATGGGAGATAAACGTCAATCGTGGGCTGGGCTGCTGCTGTAGCAGCATCAGGGTTGGGTATTTTACTAATCGGCAACTGTCTCAGAGTCTCACTAGGGGATGCTTTAGCGGATTCCTCTGGCTCTTCAAAGACTTTGACGTCCTTCCCTTCCGATAGGGGGAGCTCCGGCTCCTCAGAACCATTCCCGTCCTCACCCTGTGTTCTCATACTTTTCTGGCCTATCATATTAGCCTTAAGGGATCTAGGTGGTATGCGTAATTGTTTCTGGATACGATCAGGCCCCTTTCCCATTGTCCGAGATCGGGGTCCTAGAGCTAACCGGGCTTGTGGAACAGAGCTCCCCTTCTCTAACAGACGGTGAAGGTGCAGAAATAGGACCCAAACTATCAACCGAAGGGACTGGAGAGGCTAGCATAATTTGAATCTGGGAAGCAGTGACTGGATATAAATTATGATACCCTGGTGGTTCTGGAATTAGTGCGGGCAATGCCGCTGGTGCCGTCGGGACTCTACCCGACATGGTCCAATTCTCTAGGTTATCATCTGTCTCTGTCAATGCAAGGCCAGCCATTGAACTACGTAGCCCATTTTTTAAACTCGAATCTGCCCTGTTAGGTATTTCCCTCTCTTTGCTTGCGCATTTTTTGAACGCACACTTCTTTTTCAAGATCTCCAGAGTTTTCTGGTTCCCCCCTTCACTAATTGGAATCCCCATTTTAAGGGCATTTTCTTGCCAACTTGATAACATGATCTTATCCCTCTCCTCTTGGCAATATTGTCTCCATAATCCAGTCAACTCTTTGGCTGTCATACTTTGTTTTTTTTTCCATATTTCACCCTGAATTTGTTTAATAATCTCCAGATCTTTAGTGCCCCTTAGTGGCCATTTGTCACCCAATTTCTCCCTTAAAGTTGCTGACATTTTTCTAAAATCTCTCACTTTATCTGGATAAATATCACATAATATTTGCAATGAACTGTTTGGATCACTCGTGTTATCCAAGCAATTCCCCATAATCTCGAACTAGTCCTCAAGATTGCGTTGTTCGCCACGACAGTCTAAGGATGCAATTTTAGCTTAATCAACTATGGTTTCCAAAACACACGTGCAACTGAACTGTCTTTCTGACATCCCATCAATTCTGCAATCGACCCTTAACTGAACTGTCTTTCTGACATCCCATCAGTTTTTTTCAACCCTCAGTCGCATCTACATCGACTGAATTTTTAAATTTTCTAATCCCCAGACTGACCTTTGATTTCGTCGAGACGATCTTTCCGTACCAACCGCGAGTGACCAGACCAATCAGACCATGAGAAAAGGGGAAAATCAACGTGGTAATTTTCCAGCTACTCACATTGTGGGCCCATTTCCACTTTCCTTGTCCAACATCAGTCTAATTCTGATTTCGCAGCTGGCTGGTGACCATCTGGAGAAATCCCGGGTTTTCGGCACCAAATGACAAATTAAACTCTTTATCCGTCAGTCTGGCCTCAATAAAACTCGAGAGGGATTTGTAGGTAAAGTATTATGTATTTTTAAACAACTTGCAAGGCTGACCCGCTCTATAGAGATTCAGAACACATGCAGTCTTCTGAAGCCCCAGAAACGAGTGAAGTCGGAGACAAAGAGAACTCTGCACATATCATTCAAATGGCATCAAGTTTCACATACAAGATTCCCATAGGTTATCCTCTGCACCTCCTGACCTGGCCATATATCCTGATTGGCTCACTTCGCATTCCTCAACCCTGGGCCTCTTGTTACCCAGCATCCTTTTCACCACCCTCTGCACGAGGCTCCCTCCCCCTCCCCCCCCCCCCCCCCGCCCCCCCTCCTAGCCATGCTTTGCTGAATCCCTTTGTTCTTTGTCTGTGAGCTCACTACCATCAGACTGGCTCACATCTACATTATCCTACCTAATAATCCTATTTTATATCGCATTCGTTTGTTCAATTCCTCAGCGCCAATCCCTTTGGTGCCAGCTGGCGTGGCCCCAACCCCGCCAGCGGCAGCCTAGCCCCTGAAGGTGTGGAGGATTCCACACCTTCCGTGCGGCCAGACACAGGAGAGGTTCATGCAACTCCTAGGCACCGGTGTGGCCCGCCCCACCGGGTACGGGAGAATCCCACCCCTGGTTTGAATTACGCCAGCGGGACTGGCCGAAAACGGCAACCTCTCGGCCCATCAAGGGCCGGAGAATCGCCGAGGGGGCCGCTGCTAGCGGACGCGGACCGGCGCGGGACGATTCCCTCCCCCGCCAAAACCTCAGCGCTGAGGAATTCGGCAGCCGGCGTCGGGGCGGGATTCACGCCGCCCACCATCAATTCTCCGACCCAGTGGGGGGGTCGACGAATTCAGCCCAAGGTTCCGGAATCTAATGTACAACTGACCTTCGTATCTCATCGTTATGCAATGAAAAGGTGGTGGGAGGGAGGGGTGATGCAATGGGCTCTACAGCAGCTGCAACAGTTTAATCCATGTTTCTGCACAGGTAAATATATGTATCATTGGCCTGTTCAATCAGTACATTATAAAATGAAACATACACAGTTACTGTTCACGCACACATCTCAACTCCCACAGTTGTCCCAATTTAACAACAATAATGAACTTTATTAGTGTCACAAGTAGGCTTACATTTACAGTGACATGAAGTTAGTGTGAAAATCCGCTCGTTGCCACACTTCCGGCGCCTGTTCGGTACTTTGAGAGAGAATTCAGAATGTCCAAATTACCGAATAGCACACCTTTCGGGACTTGTGGGAGGAAATCGGAGCACCTGGAGGAAACCCACGCAGACACAGGGGGAACGTGGAGACTCCGCACAGGCAGTGACCCAAGCCGTGAATCGAACCCGGTTCCCTGCCGCTGTGAAACAACAGTGCTAACCACTGTGCAACCGTGCCAGCCTTACACAGGGAAGGTACAGACCGACTGGTCACATGATGACATGACTATCAAAGAATGACACGACGGACAAATGGGAGCACTCTCTGGAGAACGGGCAGAGTACAAGCATGAAGTAGTCGCTCAGCTCGTGAATAAAGTATTGCTTATTGCGAGTTCTTGGCCACTAGTCTTCGGGAACCTCATACTTCGGAACCACATATCCCTGCTATTATTCTTTTTTATTATTATTTTCTTATTCTTTTACTCAGTTGCCTTTTAAACACTGCAGTTGAATCTCTCCTCAGCACCTGGTGGTAATCAGCTGCTGCATTCCATCTCCTGAATTATTTGTCGCATCAAAATGTTTTTCTCGTGTTGCCTCCAGATCATTTGCTGATCACCTTGAATCTGTGCCTTCAGGCATTTACTAACCGTCTGAACCCTTCATGATTTGAAACATTCTATCAGATCTCTTGGCATTCTCTGTCCTACAGAGCATAACCCCAGCTTCTCAAGTCTAGCCACGTAACTGTAATCTCTCATCTTCCAAATTATTCTAGTAAATCTCTTCGGCAGCTTTGTCACGTCCTTTGTAAAATGTTAAGCATAAATGGGCCAGCACTCTAGCTGGGCCAAACTGGTGTTCAATGTGTGTTCAGCACAACATATTATATAGTGAATGGAATAGTTACTAAATTATTTACTTTATTAAATAAACAATCTTGACATTTTGCAAGGAAGATCGTACTCGATAAAATGTCAACTACAAGAATATTCCCAACTTTTTTTGTTGCAATATTGATTTTGCTGCAGCAATATTGTGAGACAGGTAACTGGCGCGTTATTTTACTTTAATCTTAATGGTTAATCTCAGCTCTACTCTGAGTTTAGAACCAGGGGACACAGTCTCTGAATAAGGGCCAGACCATTTAGAACTGAGATGAGAGGGGTGTTTCTTCACTCAGGGCGTGATGAATCCTTGGAATTCTCTGTCTGAGGACTGTGAGGGCTCAGACTTTGAGCATATTCAAGACAGAGTTCGATAGGTTTTGAGATAGTAAAGATATCAAGGGATATGGGATAGTGTAGTAAAATAACATTGACCTTGGCTATTAGCCATGATCTAGTAAAATGGTGGCGTACGCCCAAAGTGCTGGTTGCCTAATCCTGCTTATTTGTTCCGATGTGCTTTTTCGAAGATACTTTTGAAGACTCAGCACAGACTGAACGGCCGAATGGCCTCCTTCTGCACTGTAAGGATTCTATGAATCTATGATTTGCACCATGTAGTCCAAACACATTCAGACAGCAAAATATGTTTTGAGCATTAGGCCTATGTTTGTGAGTATATGAATCATTACCATCCCTCCCAAGACCCCATAAGTGACTAGGATACTGGACCAGACCCCTATGAATTATTTTATATTGTAGAACTGTGCGGAAAGAAGGATTCACTGCAGGAATGATCGCATAAAGGGGCAGCACGGTGGTGCAATGGTTAGCATTGCTGTCTCACAGCGCCGAAGTCCCAGGTTCGATCCCGGCTCTGGGTCACTGTCCGTGTGGGGTTTTCTCCCCGTGCTTGCGTGTGTTTCGCCCTGCAACCCAAAGATGTGCAGGCTGGGAGGATTGGCCACGCTACATTGCCCCTTAATTGGAGAAAATGAATTGGGTACTCTAAATTTAAACAAAAAGGAATGATCGTATGAAAAAATAAGGCTTGGTAATTTTTAAAACAAATCTTTATTATGAATTACAATATGAAACAGCTCTCAATCCAAATTTAAACCTGCATGGCCTAAAGTGATACTTCCATTCCAAAACAGACCCTTGCTCCTGTGAGAACCCCTTCAAACTCTATCTGAATGTCTCCAAACGGCTGCTTCAACTGGGTTGTTTTGTCATTTTCCTTGTCTCCAGACAAGGCTGCTCTGTTTTTAACTATGATCAGTAGGAAATAAAACTGTCTGTCTTGTGGACGCACAAAGTTTGCCAGATCAGAGATGACTTCCTTTCAGTTTTCTACAAAAACATTAATATCTCTCATGCATTCAAAATGGCTCCTTGTCTCTCTGAGCTCCACCCAGCACTGACTTCATCGCCACAAGATGAAAACAGTATCTCTGCAGGCTGCAAATCATTAACACTGCAGGTACTTCCCTAGTCAAACCACACTAGCCCCAAGCTTTTAACCCTTAAATTGCCCACTACATTTATGATCCAATTTCCTAAAATCTTCCAATCGTCACAGAATTAATAATCATGCGGCATTATTCTGAGATACTTAGATTTTCTTAACCGCCTTTTGTATCTATTTGCAAGTGTTGGAGATGATAGATAATGGGCGGGATTCTCTGCCCCGCCGCCCCATATTTCTGTCCCGATCGGCCGGTGGGATTCCCCGTTACGCCAGCCGGTCAATGGGGTTTCCAATTATGGGGCAGCCCCACTCCGTCAGGAAACCCCCGGGTGCCGGCATAATGGAGACTCACCCCGGCGGAGCATCCTGGCCCTTGTCCTTGAGAGTTTGTTTAATGTTAACAGCATTTTGGAACAACAAATGACAGCTATGCTAAGTTCTGCAACAAGTGAAGTTTCCCTGCTAATGCCACTGATGTAGTTGTAATACTGGATTGAACGTATCCTTTAACATTCGATTGCATCTTAAAAACTAGCCACGTGTGTGCTTTTGATAACACTGAATTCAGCTGAATTGTAATTCATACCTTTTTCCATTTTATTGCAACTCTTCCTCCCCCAACTTCAATTCACCGTGTTTGCTTACCGATAAGCTTTTATTTAACCTCCCCTGTTCAGCGCGAAGGCAGAAACCTGTTCACAGGTGGCTCAGGTCAGTTTAATCATTTTCCATTTCTTGTGGGCCAGGAAGAATCCTTGTGGGCTGGAGGGCCCCTCCTGACCTCAGAGTGATATCTCGGCCTCACCTGGCCTCGGCTTCATTTCCCAACTTTGCCATCTGAAACTATGGCCGGGATTCTCCCCTACCCGGCGGAGCAGGGGGTCCCGGCGTTGTGGAGTGGCGAGAACCACTCCGGCGTTGGGCCTCCCCAAAGGTGCGGAATTCTCCTCACCTTTAGAGGCTAGGCCCACGCCGGAGTGGCTCCCGCTCCGCCGGCCGGTGCGAATGGCCTTTGGTGCCCCGCCAGCCGGGGCCGAAAGGCCTTCGCCGGCCGGTGGAAGTCCGCGCATGCGCCGGAGCGTCAGCGGCTGCTGACGTCATCCCGGCGCATGCGCGGGGGACGGAGTCTCTTCCGCCTCTGCCATGGTGGAGACCGTGGCGGAGGCGGAAGAAAAAGAGTGCCCACAGGGCACAGGCCCACCCGCTGATTGGTGGGCCCCGACCGCGGGCCAGGCCACCGTGGGGGTACCCCCCTGGACCCCAGGACCCCGGCGCCCACCCACGCCGCCAATCCCGCTGGAACCAGACGTGCTTTGATTCCCGCCGGCGGGAATGGGTTGTCAGTGGCAGGACTTCCGCCCATCGCGGGCCGGAGAATCGCCGTGGGGGGCCCGCCGACTGGCGTGGCGTGGTTCCCGCCCCCGCAAATTCCCGGGTAGCGGAGAATTCGGGCTACGGCAGGGGCGGGATTGATGCCGGCCCCGGGCGATTCTCCGACTCCCCAGGGGTTCGGAGAATTCCGCCCTATATTGATAATTCCTTTCCTCCCTTATCGAACATGGACTGCTCCCACTTAAGAAAATGGAGTTAATGCTATATGCCAGCACATTGGATGAAATCAGGGTGTCTAAACAATCCTGCATTTCCCTTTACCCTTCCAATAACGTCCTGAAGGAATATGCCCCATGACGATGGACATGGCGACAGGATGGGGGAGACAGGGAACAGGGTGGAGGGGGGGTTGGGAAATAATAGGAAGACAAATTGAAAAGCACATTCACATTTATGAATTGGTGCACACTCAGGCAGCCTGGCTCTGTTGCAAATTGTATTGCTGTATTTATTATATGTGCCAGTATCTATTATATATACCAGAAATTTGATTTGTCTTAAAATTTCATACTTCCCATTCATCATGATATTTGTTTCTTGTAGTTTCGTTGAGATCACCCATGATCTCATTGAATGCCGGAGCTAGTTCAACGGGTCGAAAGGTTACTCTAGCTACTAATAATTCATATACTCGCATGTTTGTGTTGTTATGGGCCAGAGCTTAGAAACTCCAAAGTGTATTATGAAGCTCCCCCGGCCTATATTATTATGGGCCAGGGCTCAGAGAACCCCAAAGTATATCATGGAGTTCACTTGACCCACATATTTAAATAGATTTTGGTTATGGGGAGCACAAGGGCTCACTTTACAGGTGCAGTGCAGCAGAGAGCTAAAGTATGTTTAAAACAAAACAATGTTTATTCTATGAATCCAGTTAACATTTTATAAACACACAGTAAACATCTTATCGAATACAAAACACATTGCAGCTGCCAGCACAAAACAAAAGTGAAAGATGGGGCGGGATTCGCCTAACCCCCGCCGGCGCCGGAGAATTGGAGGGGGCGGGAATCGCGCCGCGCAGGTCAGCGACCGCTCGCAGCGCCCCCCCCCCCCCCCCCCCCGGCGATTCTCCGGCCCGTGATGGGATGATGTCCCGCTTGCTCTATGCGGGTCCCGCCGGCGTAAATTGGACTAGATCCCTTATCGACAGGGCCTGGTGTGCTCTGGGGTCCTCAGGGGGGTGCGCGGGGCGACCTGGCTCCCCGGAGGTGCCCCCACGGTGGCCTGGCCCACGATCGGGGCCCACCATTCCGCGGGACGGCCTTTGCCTTGGGGGCACTCTTTTCCTACGGACCGGCCGTGTCAGCCTCCGCGGTGGCTGACGCATAGGTGAACCCCACTGCACGGGGATGACATTAGCAGCCCCTGAGGCTCCCGCGCATGCACGGACCCGCGCCGGCCGGATGTCACGGCGCCAAAGGCCTTCCACGCTGGCCGGTGGGGGTCATCCACTCTGGGGCGGGCCGAGCCTCCTCGCACCTTTGGGTGGCCCAACGCCAGAGTGGTTCACGCCACTCCGTCCCACTGGGACTCCCCGCACCGCCGGGTATGGGAGAATCCCACTCAGACAGCCCAGCTCCACGCATACACTGACATCATTGCAGCTATTTGATAAACACCCAGTTCTTAAATGTACATCCACCTGACAATATCGTTATGTTGAATTTGGGGAGGATGAACAGGGGATCCTTCACTTTAGGTGTGATTCATCAGACTTCCGAGGTGCTTTTATCAAAACAAAGTTTATTATAAGAATGTAGTTAACATATGGAAAACACTTATCAAGAATTTGTTCTCAAAAATATGTAAAGTGAACTTATGCTGAAAGACAGAATAAAATACTGCGCGTCTATGGTACATTGGTGTATTTTGCTTGCTTGAAGCTAAACAACAGGAATGATACAGAGAGAGAGAAAAATAAAATATAATTTTCTGGTCTGGCAACATATGCAAACATGAGTAGTTTGCTCTGCCCCTCAAGCCTGCTCCGTCATTCAATAAGATCATGGATTTAAAAAAATTCATTTACGGGATAATAAGCGTCGCTGGTTTGACCAGCATTTATTGCCCATCCCTAGTTGCCCTTCAGAAGGTGGTGGTGAGTTTTTTGAACCGCTGTAGTTCCTGAGGTGTAGTACACCCACAGTGCTGTTCGGGAGTTCCAGGATGTTGCCCCAGTGACAGTGAAGGAGCGGTGATATATTTCCAAGTCTGGGTGATGAGTGACTTGGAGGGGAACCTCTAGGTGATGGGGTTCTCAGGTATGTGCTCCTCTTGTCCTTCTAGATGGTAGTGGTCGTGAGTTTAGAAGGTGTTGCCTGAGGAACTTTGGCGAGTTACTGCAGTGCAACTATTCCTCGGTGGTGGAGGGTTTGAATGTTTATGGAAGGGGGAGCCATCAAGCAGGATGCTTTGTCCTGGATGGTGTTGAGCTTCTGGAGTGTTGTTGGAGCTGCACTCATCCAGACAAGTGGAGAGTATTCCATTACACTCCTGACATGTGCATTGTAGAAGATGGGCAGACTTTGAGGGGGGGGTCAGGAGGTGAGTTACTCAATTTGATTTGATCTGATTGTGGCCTCAAACCCACATTCCGCCAACCCCTGTTAGTCAAGAATCTATCTAGCTCAGCTGTATACCATATAAACCCCTACAACTCTCTGGGGAAGAGAATTGAAGAGATGCTCTGAGAGAAAATAATCTCTTCTCATCTCTGTCTTAAATGGGAAACCCTTTATTTTTAAATTGTGTCTCCTAGTTTTACTCCCTCCCACAATGGGTAACATCCTCTCAGCATCTAACCTGATAACCCCCCTCAGGATCTTATATTTCAATAAGATCACCTCTCATTCTTCTAAACTCCATTAAGTACAGGACCAGTTTGCTCAACCTTTCCTCAATAGATAATTATTCCAACCCGATCCCAGGTATCAGCTGAGTAAACCTTCTTTGAACTGCTTCAAACACATTTGTATCCTTTCTTAAATAAGAAGACCAAAATTGCACAGAGTACTCAAGATGTAGTCTCACCAACACCCTTTACTACTATTGCATTTACCTTCCTAATCACTTGCTGCATCTGCATGCAAACATTTCCTGATCCATGTCCCAGGACACCCAGATTCCCCTGCACCTCAGAGTTCTACAATCTCTCTCCACTTTAATAACATTCCTCTTTTCTGTACTTCCTCTCAAAGTGGACAAGTTCACATTTTCCCACATTATACTCCACCTGCCAAATTTTTGTCCACTCATTTAACCTATCAATGTTCCTTTGCAAACTCCTTTATGTTCTCTTCACAACTCTCTTTCCTACCTATCCTTGTGTCATCGGCAAATTTAGCAACCATACATTTTGTCGCTTCATCCAAATCATTGATATAAATTGTAAGTAGCTGAGGCCCCAGCAATGATCCCTGTGGCACTCCACTCAATACATCTTGCCAACCCAATAAGACCCATTCATTCAGACTCTCTTAGTTTCCTGTTAGGTCACCGATCCTGTATCCCATCTAATGGATCAAACCCCACACCATGAGTTCTTGTTTTGTGCAGTAACTTTTGATGTGTGACTCTGTCAAATGTCTCCTGGAAATCTAAGTGCCGCATATCCAGAGTCATGTCCACATGAGTCATGTTCCCCTTTGTCAATGTTGCTTGTTACTTCCTCAAAAATACTGATAAATTTCCATTTCAGAAAACCATGTTGACTCTGCCTGGTTATGGAATATAATTTACAACGCAGAAGGAGGTCATTCAGCCCATCGAGTCTGCACCAGCCCTTGGAAAGAGCACCATTTTAAGCCCCACGCCTCCACCCTACCCCCTTAATACCCGTAACCCAACCTTTTTGGACACGAAGGGCAATTTAGAATGACCAATTCATATACCTGCACATCTTTGGACTGTGGGAGGAAACTGGGAGAATGTGCAGACTCGGCACAGACAGTGACCCAAGCCAGGAATCTAACCCGGGACCCTGGAGCTGTGAAGCTGTGCTAACCACTATGCTAGCATGCTGCCCTGGTTATATTGAGGTTTTCTAAACACCCCATGATAATTCCTTAATAATAGGTTTTGACATTTTCCCTACGACAGATGTTAAGCTAACTGACCAACAGCTTCCTGCTTTCCACATTCTTCCTTTCTTATATAGAAGTGTAACATTCACTATTTTCCAGTCTGATGAGACCTTTCCAGAAAATTTTGGAAAATTGGAACCAATGCATCTACTGTCTAATCAGCCACATTATACTCCACCTGCCAAATTTCTGCCCACTCGTTTAACCTATCTCTGTTCCTTTGCAGACTCCTTTATGTTCTCTCCACAACTTAGCCACTTCATTTAAGATGCTCAGATGAAGTCCATTGGGACTTGGAGATGTGCCAGCTTTTAGCTTGAACCATTTTCTTTGCACCCTTTCACCTCCTGATTCATATTTATTTCTGGGATGTTATTTGTATCCTCGACAGTGAAGACAGACAGGAAATATCTGTCCAATCCATTCACCATTTCCTTAATTCCCATTATTAATTCCCTATTAATTCCCTATGAACTCACTCTCTAGGCGAGCAATACGCACAGATGGGGCGAAATTCTCCGACCCCACGCAGGGTCGGAGAATTGGCGGGAAGCGGCGTTATTTCCGCTCCCGCAGGTTTTTGAATTCTCCCGCCGGTCATAAACCGGCGTTGTGCAAATCCCGCCGGCAGCCTGTGAAAACAGCTGGCGCCGGCGGGATTTCATTTTTTTTAAACTTACCTCAAATCTCCGGCCCGGATGGGCCGAAGTCCCACCACTGGGAGGCCTTCTCCCGCCGCCGAGGTTTAAACCACCTCTGGAACGGCAGGCTCAGCGGCGCGAGCAGGCCCCCGGGGTCCTGGGGGGGCGGGGGGCGATCGGACCCGGGGGGGTGCCCCCACGGAGGCCTGGCCCGCGATCGGGGCCCCCCGCTCACTCCGCGGGGCAGTGCCGTGGGGGCACTCTTTCTCCTTCCGCGCCGCCACGGCCTCCGCCATGGCGGACGCGGAGGAGAACCCCGCATCGCGCATGCGCCGGCAGTGACGTCAGCGGCCAGCTGCCGGTGACGTCACTGCCGGCGCATGCGCCTACCGCCGAAAGCCTTTCGGCCAGCCCCGCTTCCGACTGCGCCGGGTGTTTGCGCCAGTCTTCTGGGTCAAACTGCTCCGGCGCGGGGCTGGCCCCCAAAGGTGGGGAGAATTCCCCACCTTTGGGGCGGCGCGACCCCTGAGTGGTTGGCGCCACTCCCCTACGCCGGCACCCTCCGTCACGCCGGGTAGGGGAGAATCCAGCCCATGGTGTGTCCTTCCCTTCGAATCTGTCTTTCTCACTTGAATGTATCTTTTCTGAGTATACTGAAATATCTCCTTAAATGTCTGTCACTTCATCTCTACTGACCTGCCCCTGAACCTAAATTCCCAATTGACTTTAGCCAGCTCTGTCTTCACGTCCTCATTATTGTCCTTCTTAAATTTAAAATACTATTCTTAGGTCCACGCCTCCCTACCTCAAACTGAATGTAAAATTCAAACATATTATGATCACTGCTACCTCGGGGCACCTTTGCTATGAGGTCAGTAATTAATTCTGTCTCATGGCACATTATCAGATCTAGTTCTGCTCTCTGGTTGTTGCGAAAATGTGCTGCTCTAAGGAACTTTGCAGCAAACACTTTATGAACCTATGATCCAGGCTATCTTTGACAATCTAATTTGTCCAATCTAAAATCACCCATGATTATAGCCGTGCCTTTCTCACAAGCCATGTCACTTCTTCCTCATAGAATCCATAGAATCCCTACAGTGCAGAAGGAGGCCATTCAGCTCATCGAGTCTGTACTGACCCTCCAAAAGAGTACCCTTCCTCTGCCCACTGCCCCGCCCTATCCTCGCAACCACACAACCTAACCTACACATCTTTGGACTGTGGGAGGAAACCGGAGGAAACCCACGCAGAAACGGGGAGAAATGTACAAGCACCACGAAGACAGTCACCCAAGGTCGAAATCGAACTGAGGTCCCTGGCGATGTGAGGCGACAGTGCCAACCACTGTTATCCCATGCCGCCTTCCTGTATTTTTTGATGTGACCCCCCAGAACGCTGGTCCCAGTATGGTTCAGGTGAAAGCTGGCCGAAGGATACAGCTCCCACTTACCCCAGTACTGCTGCCCCATGAATCGAAATGCACACCAATATTTGAGCCATGCTTTTGACACTCTCTGATTTACTATACACCAAGTTTCGGGTAGCTCAGGCAGGAATCCAGTGATTATTCCCTTTGGGGCTCTGTTTTTCAATTTTGCCACTGTCTGCTCATACTTCCATAGATATATCCTCCCAGATATATCATCAGAAAATAATTTCCCAACCATTAATGCAGCATTATAGTTTTCTTCAACAAAGCAATATTGGAGCGTTATTTTGTATTAAAAAACTACATCACTTATTGTCGTTATATGGTGATAATACAGATAATACACGCCACAGATATAAAGAAAAGCTGAACCATGAGGCTAAAGGGCATCATTGAAATGAACAAAATAATTCATAAGTTGCAGTTTAGACATTTGCTTAAGAAATCACACTCTGTACAGAACTTACCACATGGTAGCTGACTCAAGCACATTGAACAGACAGGCGATGGTCATGAAACAGAAACAGCTACGAACAGAGTGAGTCATGTTGGTCTCTATGGAGTGAGCAGACTTCTTGTTCTATGTTGTTACCAGCTATCCTCCTCAGTGTTTCCACCTTTTTCGATTTCAGCTGTCCAAATTGGGGCTGGTTTAGCACAGGGCTAAATCGTTGGCTTTGAAAGCAGACCAAGGCAGGCCAGCAGCACGATTCAATTCCCGTACCAGCCTCCCCGAACAGGTGCCGGAATGTGGCAACTAGGGGCTTTTCACAGTAACTTCATTTGAAGCCTACTTGTGACAATAAGCGATTTTCATTTTCATTTCAATTGGTTCCATTAGCATTTGAACATATCAGAAAATGAGTAGGAGGAAGCAACAAAGTGCAGGGAGGTTATTGTTAAAAACTAAAGGAAGAAAAAGTGCTCTGAGGAGAAAGAAAGAGAGGGGGGGTTAGTTCGGACTTTTTTTTACTAGCGAAGTGCTGCTTTGTTAAGAAGTTATTGGATTTTTCAAGAAAGAGAAGAGACGCAAGGGACTGAGTTATTGGGAGCACTGAATAAATCCTTCTTCTTCTTAGGAATTCCTCAGTATTGAAGATGACTTGCTTCCACTCCGTGGAGGTGGGTTCTGCAGTGACTGAATAGTTCTATCCTGGATCTGCAGACTCTGCCACAGGTTTGCCAGGTGGTGTTTGAGAGGTGGGTGGATGGGACGCTCTGGATTCTGAACTCTCCTTCCACTTGACCTCCGCGTGTTCCACCCTATGACGCTCGATTGGCGCCTTTGCGGATGCTTCTTCTCCAGTTTGTGCATTCTAAGACAAGCAATTCCCACGTGCCGATGGGGATGTTGCATTTATTTAGGGAGGCTTTCAGAGTGTCCTTGTAGTGTTTCCTCTGCCCTCTGTGTGATCACTTGCCATTGCAGAGCTCGGAGTAGGGCCCTCTTTTGGGAGTCTTGTATCGGGCATGCGGCCAATGTGGCCCGCCCATCGCAGCTGGGTCGCACCTGACCCGTGCCTCGATTTGGGGATATTGGCTTGGGAGAAAACACTCACGTTGGTATGCCTATCCTGCCAGTGGATTTGCATGATTTTGCAGAGGCAGCGTCGGTGAAATCTCTCCAGAGATATGATGTGTCTGCTGTACATTGTCCATGTTCCTGATCCATACAGAAAGGTGGGAGCCACAGCTGCTCTATAGACCATGAGCTTGGTGCTGGATACATCAGGCTGCTATTGACTGTGCTGCGATTTTGTATCATTGATCAGTTAGGACAATCACTAAGTAGAGGAAGTATGGAAAATCTGTGGATGAGTGCAGAATATGTCACAAGGTAGAGGTTCTGTTGTATTTCCAACATGGTTTCAGCGAGGTTTATAAAATAAAACTACAGACTTGACACTTGAGGCAATAAATTTTGCAGCATAATAGCCAATTGAGATTTGTAATTCCGAATAACATCATTCTAATTTACATGATTTGCATTATATTTTGTCCTGTATGTCATCTACAAACATAACACCTTAGTGCTAATTATTGCCCATTCAAGAGGTGTCAGTGTGGTTGAATGTGCTTTCGTTAATAGTGTGCTAATTGAATAATTAGCGTAAGGGTGACATATTCAGAAGATGTACAGTATTGGGCTGAATGCGTGTTCCTTTTAAATTATTTATAAATGCAGAAACACTTATTCGACACTTAATTGGTGCTTCAATTTTATCACTTTTCCTTCTCCCAAGTGTAGTCCCTCTGGTAACTGCTTTGGAAATTGACTAATTCACCCTGGTGGCTTTATATCGGTTCTTATTGATTTCTTTCTGACTTTTCTCGATTGCCAAGTGTTTTTTTATTATAAATTTTGAATACCCAATTCATATTTTCCAATTAAGGGGCAATTTTAGCTTGTTCAATCCACCTACCCTGCACATCTTTGGGTTGTGGGGGTGAAACCCACGCAAACACGGGGAGAATGTGCAAACTCCACACGGACAGTGACCCAGAGCCGGGATCGCACCTGGGACCTCAGCACCGTGAGCCAGGAGTGCTAACTATTGCCAAGTTTACAGATCACAAAGCATAATTATTAAAGTAGTCCAGTGACACGGACTCCTTGAGGAGTGCAACAACATTCCTGAACTCAAATTACAATGCAGAAAGCTCTTGGTTATTTTAGAGAGAGACAGCAGAGTGAGGATTGTTCTATTGTTACGATCTAGTTAGAGAAGAGTAACTTCTGGTTCAAAGTAAACAAAGTTTGAATGGCCAGCGGAATTAGCTGTCGGCGGGATCCTTCAGTCCGGGGCAGCGCACCCATACCCACGGGCCTCCCGACGCGTGAGCTGCCCACAATGGGAACGTGGGGTTGGGAACGGAGAATCCCGCTGCCGACAGGGGTGTGCCGTGCCGGAAAATGCAGTTGGCGGGCCGGAGAATCCCGATTTATAAGGGAGTAAAGCCACAAGATTCTATAATTTGAAACATTAAAATAAACTCTACAAAATTAGGAAACTAAAACAATCATTGAACACTGGGCCCAGAGGCCAGATCCAGCCTGCCAGACTTTATTTCCAACCTGCAGAGCCACGGGCCAAACTACGGGGAAGTCAATGAATGACTTTGCAAGGACATGCTCCTCCTGTCTTTGTTGCTGATCACAGAATCATAGAATCTACAGTGCAAAAGGAGGCCATTCAGCCCATCATGTCTGCACCGGCCCCTGGAAAGAGATCCCGACCTAAGCAGACAGCTCCTAACCCCGTAACTCAGTAACCGCACCCCTTTTTTGGCAGGTCATGTTACAGTTGTATAAGACTTTGGTTCGGCCACATTTGGAATACTGCTTACAGTTCTGGTCGTCACATTACCGAAAGGATGTGGATGCTTTGGAGAAGGAGCAGAGGAGGTTCACCAGGATGTTGCCTGGTATGGAGGGCGCTAGCTATGAAGAGAGGTTGAGTAGATGAGGATTATTTTCATTGGAAAGATGGAGGTTGAGGGGGGACCTCATTGAGGTCTACAAAATCATGAGAGGTATAGACAGGGTGGATAGCTAGAAGCTTTTTCCCAGAGTGGGGGTGTCAATTACTAGGGGTCATGAGTTCAAGGTTAGAGGGGAAAAGTTTAAGGGAGATATGCGTGGAAAGTTCTTTACGCAGAGGGTGGTGGGTGCCTGGAACGGTCCTTAGAAAATTGGCAAAATTTTTAGAGGATCTGGATCGGCGCAGGCTTGGAGGGCCAAAGGGCGTTTTCCTGTGCTGTAATTTTTCTTTGTTCTTTGTGTGTGTGTGAGCGAGTGTGTCAGACTTTTTGAATGAGTTAGTCTGTGTGTCTGTGTGTATGTGTGAGTTAGTCTCTGTGTGTGAGTTAGTCTGTGTGTGTGTTAATCATTGTGAGTGAGTGAGTTAGTCTGTGTGTGTGTTAGTCTGTGTGAAATGAAATGAAAAAAATGAATGAATGAATGAATTAGTGTGTGTGTGAGTTAGTCTGTGTGAGTGAGTTAGTCTGTGTGTGCCTATTAGTCTTTGTGAGTGAGTGAGATAGTCTGTGAGAGGGAGTTAGTCTTTGTGCGTGAGTGAGTTAGTCTGTGTGTGTGTTAGTGTTAGTCTGTGTGTGAGTTAGTCTGTGTGTGTGTGTGAGTGTATGAGTTAGTCTCTGTGTGGGAATGAATTAGTGTGTGTGAGTTAGTCTGTGTGTATGAGTTAGTCTGTGTGTATGAGTTAGTCTATGTGTGTGTGTTAATCTTTGTGAGTGAGTGAGATAGTCTGTGTGTATGCGTTAGTCTATGTGTGTGTTAATCTTTGTGAGTGAGTGAGATAGTCTGTGTGTGTGAGTTAGTCTGTGTGTGTGTTAGTCTGTGTGAATAAATGAATTAGTGTGTGTGAGTTAGTCTGTGTGTGTGAGTTAGTCTGTGTGTGTGAGTTAGACTGTGTGTGTGAGTTAATCTGGGTGTGTATGTGAGTTAGTCTTTGTGAGTGAGTGAGTTAGTCTGTGAGAGGGAGTTAGTCTTTGTGTGTGAGTTAGTCTGTGTGAGTGAGTTAGTCTGTGGGTGTGTGCATGAGTTAGTCCCTGTCTGTGAGTTAGCTTGTGTGAGTGAGTGAGTTAGTCTCTGTGTGTGAGTGTCTGTGTGTGTGTTTATATGTGTGTGTGTTAGTCTTTTTGAATGAGTTAGTCTGTGCGTGTGTGTGTGTGTGCGTGTGCATTAGTCTCTGTGTGTGTGTCAGTCTTTGTGAGTGAGTGAGATAGTCTGTGTGTGTGAGTTAATCTGTGTGTGTGAGTTAGTCTGTGTGTATGAGTTAGTCTCTGTGTGTGTCAGTCTTTGAGGATGCCACCTCAGACGAAAGGGACAAACCTTTAAAACAGAGATGAGGAGGAATTTCTTCAGCCAGAGGGTGGTGAATCTGTGGAACGCTTTGCCGCAGAAGGCTGTGGAGACCAATTCACTGAGTGTCTTTAAGACAGAGTTAGATAGGTTCTTGATTAATAAGGGGGTCAGGGTTATAGGGAGAAGGCAGGAGAATGGGGATGAGAAAATATCAGCCATGATTGAATGGCGGAGCAGACTCGATGGGCCGAGTGGCCTAATTCTGCTCCTATGTCTTACGGTCTTATGTTCAATCTCCGAGACTCCTGAAGCGATCCCCGAACTTCCCCCAGCCCGAACACACTATGGGAGGGTCCCCGCCCTAAGACCCACACAGGACACTGTAGCCACCTGAGTTGGCCACTTCCCCACACAAAATGGAGAAACACAAAGACAGCAGGGAAAAATGGACAGTCTAACCAAACAAGCAGTTTTGCAGAGTTCCTGTGTATTCTGCCTGCAAAAGAAGCAGACAGCACTGAAACCAGCAGTTATACATATTGATGAAATGAAATGAAAATCGCTTATTGTCACGAGTAGGCTTCAATGAAGTTACTGTGAAAAGACCCTAGTCGCCACATTCCGGCGCCTGTCCAAGGAGGCTGGTACGGGCTGATGAGCGATCCCCGGGAACAATAGCTACAACAATTAGCTACATTTAAGACACTTAATAGCAAGTCAGACTCCTCGGCGCCAACGGGAGTCCGAAACAAAGGAGACAAACAAGCCAGAAAGAACTGCCCAGCGATCGAGAAACAGCCCCAGTATTGGGGAATTCAAACCAATCGATTGGTATGGGATCCAGTCGATTGAAAGTATGCTCGGGGTTTCCGCCCAAAAGGGTGAAAAGCCCCTGGGACCTATAAAAGACAGGTCCCAAGTTCAGTTCACTCTCTTAGCCGGCCTTCCCAGCAGAACATCTTAGCAGCTCTCGAAGAACTTGACCGTAAGAAGGAGAGGCCTGGCCTACTGCTGCACCATCAAGTAAGTGTCCAGTCAACGCACGCTACAAAATAGATGCTCCTGACCCCTTAGACCGTAGCTGGAAGTCTGCAGATCCAGTACAGAGCAAGAGGCCATTGTTCCCTGACCCAGCGGGTTCCCTTATCCAGATAAGTATTGGCCTGTTAGTGGTAGGAATAGCCTAGTCTTTTAGTATTGTATGAATGAGTAGCGATTAACTGTGTATTAATAAACGTGTTTTGATTTGAACCTTACCAATTGGTGTCTTGAATCATTGATCTGAACTTGAACTTGAACCTCGTGGTGGTATCATAAGGATACCTGGCGACTCTAGAGCTAAGTAACAAAACAGAGCCAATTGAGTGTAAAGCGTACTCACCAGAACGAGCAACAGCACTCCCGGCCCAATCACATGTGCACATAAAGGCAGTGCCCATGTCAGCTATTAATGATTGGTGAGCCAACAACCTCCAACACTTTGTGAAATTTAACATCCTCGGAGACTCCGAACACAAAGTAATTTAACCAGTTGATGAAGCTGGTCAGGGCGCATTTCACCCCAGACCCTTGATCATGGCTGCAGCGATATAAGTTCCACTTGGTTGTTAGGGACCTAGGAGAAACAATCTCCACCTTCGTTACCAGACTCAGGCAAATGGCCGAATATTGCAAGTTTGGTGCAGCATTCGGTGATATGGTGCATGATTGTTTTGTATGTGGTATTAACAATAGAAGTGTTCTGGCTGAGATGAAGGTTAACCTAGACAGGGCAGTTGACTGAAAGTTTGGGGAGCCCTGACGCATTCTTGCTTTGCATCACTGGTTACCCTGGTGGACATATTGCCGTAGATACGAAGATCAAACTCGACCTGGCCATTGCCTTAATCGCCCTGCTGTCTGGCACAGAATCCTGGGTCTGCTACCGGCACCACATCAAAGCTCTAGAATGTTTCCTCCAAACTCACCTTTTTTTTCATCCACGGGATGTGGGTGTCGCTGGTTAGGCCAGCATTTATTGCCTTTTTGAACCCCTGCAGACGCTGAGACGTAGGTAAATCCACAGTGCTGTTATGTAGGGAGTTCTCGGATTTTACCTCAGTGACAGTGAAGGAACGGCGATATATTTCCAAGTCAGGGTGGTGAGTGACTTGGAGGAGAACCTCCAGGTGGTGGTGTTCCAAGGTATCTGCTGCTCTTGTCTTTCTAGATGATAGTGATCATGGGTTAGGAAGGTGCTGCCTTAAGAAACCTTGGCAACTTACTGCAGTGCATCTTATAGATGGTACACACGGCTGACACTGTTCATTGGTGGGAGAGGGAGTGAATGTTTGTGGAAGGGGTAGAAATCATGCGGGTTTCTTTGTCCTGGATGATGTTGAGCTTCTTGAGTGTTGCTGGAGCTGTACTCATCCAGGCAAGTGGAGTGTATTCCATCACACTCCTGACTTGTGCCTTGTAGAAGGTCGACAGGCTTTGGGGAGTCAGGAGGTGATTTACTCACCGTCTGATTCCTTGCCTTTGACCTGCTATCGTAGCCACAGTATTAATATGGGTAGTCCAGTTCAGTTTCTGATCAATGGTAAACCCCGGATGTTGATTTTGGGGAATTCCGAGATGGTGATGTCATTGAATGTCAAGGGCCGATGGTTAGATCCACTCTTGTAAGAGATGGTCATTGCCTGGCACTTGTGTGGTGCAAATGTAACTGGCTACTTCTCAGCCCAAGCCTGGATGTTGTCCAGGTCTTGCTGCATTTGGTCATGGACTGCTTCATTATCTGAGGAGTCACGAATTTCATAGAATTTATAGTGCAGAAGGAGGCCATTCGGCCCATCGAGTCTGCACTGGCTCTTGGAAAGAGCACCCTACCCAAGCCCCTACCTCCACCCTATCCCCATAACCCAGAAACCCCACTAAGGGGCAATTTTGACCCTGAGGGCAATTTATCATGGCCAATCCACCTAACCTGCACATCTTTGGACTGTGGGAGGAAACCGGAGCACCTGGAGGAAACCCACGCACACACGGGGAGAACGTGCAGACTCCACACAGACAGTGACCCAGCGGGGAATCGAACCTGGGACCCTGGCGCTGTGAAGCATTTGTGCTATCCACAATGCTACCGTGCTGAACATCATGCAATCATCAGCAAATATCCCCACTTCTGACCTTATGATAGAAGGGAGGTCATTGATGAAGCAGCTGAAGATGGTTGGGCCTAGGACACTATCCTGAGGAGCATCATGCAAGATCAATGGCAGGATACATTGACAATGACGTCCTTAATTGTGCTGGGCTACAGTGCCGAAAATTCAACTTTGATGGGAAAACTATGAATCCCTCATGGGAGACTACAGAATCCCCAAGAAGATGTTCCATGGGCAATTGATGTATAAAATGCTCAGTACAAACGTTATAGGGACACCATAAAAAAGTGCTTTGCAAACTTCTGCATTGTGGATCACCTCGCTTGGAAAAACACTGCAGCCAATTGGCAAGCACTGAAATTCGGTTCAGCGTGTTTCAAGGACTAGCTTCGGGAAACTCACAACATCCAACATGCTCATAAAAAGGCCAGAGGTAGCAGACGATTCTCCCAAGTACTTACAACAACATGACTGCCAGTTCTGTGGATATCCATGTCCACATGAACTCTTCAATCAAAGAGGACCCACAGAAGGCAACAAACTCACAGCTTTAAAATACTCTTATGCTCTTATGCTTATGCTTATGTCGGGGATGCATACTACCTCTTTGTGATGTGCACAATCATGATGTGCTCTGGAGTCTGCTATTTTAAAAATTCTATGCAGGAACTGGCTTCGCACAGATTCATGAAGAGCAAAGCTGCATGTCTACTGTTCTTCTGAGAAATGGGCCGCGTTATGTTTCTTTCAAGACTGCCGTTGAACAAACCATATTTTGCTTGTTCTCAGATTTAACTGAAGAAATTCTTATCGGTTTATCAGCCCTTGTTTCCTATCACTGCAAACTGTCGGCTCTCTTCTCTTATCAGGTCCCCAGGGTTTGTTTGCTTTCGAAGGTCTTGTAGTTTCGCAAAAACTCCACTCAATCTTGCTGACACATACTTAACGTTCCGAACATCCGGAAAAAATAAGCTGACAGACCTGTGCTCTTTTACCAAGTAATGCAGGGTTTCAAATCTACTCTTTTCCTCAAAAGCAGGTATTAGAAATTCATATCAAAAAGTCCAAATGCCCTCAGTAGCGACTTTACAAACTGTGCTGCTGGCAAGGAGCCTCACCCAACGGCAGCACATAATAGGACTGTGCCCTGCACCATCTTGCACTTTGTTGAATTTATTAGAGCAGCAGTAACTGGCAGGACATCAGATGTGACCTACTTCCCACCAACAGCAGCAGTGACTTACGACGTTACTCTTTACGTTTTGACATTTCTTTTTTTGCAATTATTACAGTCATTCCAAACTTTAATTACTAGTCTGGGTGGGAATGGACTGGCTAATTAGAATATGCAAATTCCTACTTCATAACTATGTAAATAGGATGCGTCTGATTTCCTGTCCCTCTCTGAGGCCATCAGTTCGATGGAGAAACAGAAGTTTTATTGCCTAGCTATTATCTCGTGATAGAAGCAATTACTGTGGATTAATGATGCTCTGATCTTCTCAGGTTTACAGTCTATTTAATTTATTATCGTATCAAGCCCTCAAAAGATCACCGGCCATCTCAATAGAGGGACTCTGCTTATCAGACACACTCTTCAGCCTGGACTGAGAGCTCAATGACAGGCTTTGGCGTTGCTGAAACCTGTTTTTGACTGCTAACTCTGCACTTGTCTGCCCTGGGTTTAAATGTGGCACACTTTTCCTGGTTCTTGAGTTCCCACTTTGACACGCTGTTATTTGTGTGAAATCAAGTGGAGGATTCCGCGACATACCTTTCTCACGTAATAGAGTTATTCGTAAAATTCCATTCCCTATCTTTCTTCCCAGGCCTTGTAATATCTGTGAAAATACGTTTTCTCTATTTATACAATCAAAGCCGTTCACCATTTTTAAAAAAGAAAATCTTGCCTCCCGTTAACCATTTTTGTTTGAAAACAGCAAAAAGACACAGCACCTTGCACAACTTCAGGATGTTCCAGGGCGCCTTGCAGCCAATGATGTTCCAGTGACAGCATCTCAGATTAATTTGCACGCAATGAATGGCTCAAGAGGCTAAATTGCCTGCTCCCCCTCCTCGTTCTTATGGTCCAAGAAATAACTATTCTGTCCAATTCCACCATCCAGCTCTTGATCTGTAGCCCTGTAGGTGACAGCACCTCAAGCACAAATCTGGTGTTCTTGATCAATAAGGGGATTTCTTGATTAATAAGGGGATCAGGGGTTTTGGGGAGAAGGCAGGTGAATGGGAATTTGGAACACATCATCCATGATCGAATGGCGGAGCAGACTCAATGGGCGTGTGGCCTCATTTTACTCCTATATCTTTTGGTCTTATGGTCAGTGTCACGTTTTATTCAAAGGCAGCATGGGGGCAGTAGATATTTTTGCTTTGTGTCTTATCAGGAATTGAAATATTTTCAATCTTTTGATGGGTAGCACTCTGAAATTACTGTTCTTAAAACCCAACGTTGAATGATAATAGGGAAAGGGCGAGATTTATGGGACTGAAAACAAGTTTACGTACAATCGCTGAGCCCCTCTCGCATCCAAAATCCTTCATACATGTGATCACCCTTTTCGAGTTTGAATGCCTGCAGTAATTTCTTAATTGAAACACTAATGCTGCGGAGGCCAGCAATGGCTCACACTAATACTGCAATCCCATTACAAATAAAGATTAACAGCTGATATCAGAGGACACAAGTAATTTACAACAGGAGGTTCACAAGGAAGTGTAAAGTGGTTTGCCGATATTTAAGTTTAAAATATTACTGTGTTTGACACATGGATGCAGGTAAATGTACATTTTTTTTTAAAGTTGGAAAGGCTTGTCTTCTCTCCGCAGAGTTGAACTGAATTCGAAGGATGGGGAAGTTTTTTTCTGTATAAGAAAATGACAGAGGAAAAGCAATTTAATACACTAGCAGTTTTTGCTGCAACTGCCTGGCAGGCTTTAGTGAGAGAACCTTTTGCTAGCAAGGCAGTGTCACGCTAAGGAGATAACGAGATCTCTCAAATATATTAGAAAATAGACTGCAGAATGAACCTGACCCCTGTCAAGACTCTGACATCTGGTCATGGAAATGCAAGTTACATCTAGCAGCTTAAGGTGGAATCAGTCGGTCACTTTTTTGCAGTGTTTTCCATGTGTGATGCACTCTCTTTGGGATTCCGATTGATTTAATGGACTGGGAAAATAAGCTACAATATTAACCCAGCGAGAACGAGTTCGCTCCATGGGTCCCATTTTCAAATGTGCTAATAGAGAACAAGACCTCTATTATTCCCTTGGAGATGAATGTGAAGTGGTCTGAGTTTACAACATTACTTAGAAATGATGGCCCAATTCCATGTCTCTTTAGTAAAAGCTGGAATATTAAACCTTTTTTTTTATCTCCAATGAAACATTAAAGGCACGATTTGGTGCCACACCTGTGTGTTAACGGCTTTGACAAATTGAGGTGTTCGTTTACAAGGGGCGGGATTCTCTGGTGGCCGACGTCGGAATCGTGAATCGCGATCAGGCTGAGAGTACAGCGTGAGCCGGAAATCGAGGCTGGCGCCAGGCGCTCAACGGAACGCCATGCTCCGCCGCCTCGATAGCGGTATGAATGCGGATGGTCCACGCCGCACGCCGGTGTGGACATGCAAATTGAACAGTGGTCATTTCATTTACATCTCATTATCGGACCCGACCCAGTACTCTTTGGCCTCACGTAATGTTCTACCTCCGGCAGGTAGAAGTGACGACGGCGTGGTTCTCTTGTGGTACTTCAAATTGGGAAAGAGGTGCCATAGCTGTGAAGGGAGAGAGAAGAGGCAGGCAATGTCCCTGACAGCGCAACAGTGGGCTAACAGTTGTGCCGCTTGCTGGTGGCCATTACTGGGGGAGTAGCGGGGGTGACCAGAAGATGGGCCTTGGAATCGGGGTGCCCCCCTGGGATCAGGGTATCCAGGCACAGGCTGGCACTGCTGCGGCCTGCAAGGCAGCCATCTGATTGTGCACCCTACTGACTGCGTACCCCACCAGTGGCCACAGGCCATCCTCCTAGAATCCCACAGACCCCAGCCCGCCCATTCACGGAACGGGCGTGGTCCAGCCCAGCCCGTGGCCCACCAGGTATTGGCACACCTGCCTGCACAAATGCCACCAAACATGGCGGCAGTCAGTGGCACATTGAGCCCACCCTCCCACAACCTGGTTCCACCCTGCTGGAGGGGTATCACATGGCCCACCCAAGGAGGACCCCCTCATTAGACCCCATGGGAGGGAACAGGCGAGGGCCGCAGGCACTGATGGGGCAAGGGGTGTGGTGTGGAGGGCAAAGTGTCAGGGGGAACGGTCGAGGGTGGCGGTGGGAATGGGAGGGGGAAGGACGGACATGCAAGGGCAAGACAGCAGTTCAGGCCATGGCCACCAGGCAGCCCAGAAGTGTGGACCATGCTAACTGCCCGTTCCCTCCTGCAGACAATGGAGTTCGGTATTCAATCAGTAATGGTTGGAATCTGCTTGGCCGCCGCGGCCCTTGCGGCCCATTGAGGCTGCACGAGTGGGAGTTACTCAGGGAGTACCCTGTTTTGTTATGCTCTTGACGTAGCATAAGCTGCTGCCTTGATGTGCACTCTGACAAAGGAAGGTTCAGACTTGGAGATAGCTTTAACACATTTATTAAACTGTTAATGAATCTCCTACTTGGATTCGACTCGCCTGTTAATCCTGCTATAGCTACTCAGACTGACAAACCAGTCTGCTACAATCCAGGTGGTGGGTGTGATGTGTTCAATCAACCTTGTGTACTCACTAAGTGTCTCCACTGGAAAGAGAAAGATCGTGTGCGCTGCGTCCTTATATATGGGTTGATGTAATGCCCTCCTGTGGTACTGTCTTGAATGCCCATTGGTCGTGTCCTATCTTACTGGCCTATTGGTTGAATGTCTGTGTGTCATGTCTCTGGTGCTCCCTCTAGTGTCTATCTAGTCTACATGTATTTACATTAACCCCTTGTGTATTTACAGTGATGAATATCACCACATACCCTGCAGGTTAGGAGCTTGCCCCAGAAGAGCAAAGCCAGCCCGTGAGGATGGATACCCGGCTATCCAATAGGCCAAGGAGGAGCTGGGAAGGTGGCATCGCATCAGGCATCGTGTTGGTTTAGTACAGGGCTAAATCGCTGGCTTTGAAAGCAGACCAAGGCAGGCCAGCAGCACGGTGCAATTCCCGTACCAGCCTCCCCGAACAGGCGCCGGAATGTGGCGACTAGGGGCTTTTCACACACCCACGACAAACTGGCAGCGGTACACAGCCATCCTCCCTAGCCAGACATCTAGGTAGTACCTTTGGAAGTGCTCATCATGTTCAGAAATGACGTCACCTACTGCAGGCATCTGAACCAGCACCATCGACCACCACCGGAACCCATGCATCCAGCCTGCAATCCAGGCCCTCTACACCAATGGAAATGGAGGCTCCCCCAGGGGCCCATACAGCAAGCCCTGCAGCCACTGGGAACACTGCGAGGATGCCTGATGCCATTCACACTGAGGACATCAACCCAATAGCATCTCCAGCACAGCCAACTGGCACAATCACATACTCAGAGCCTTTGACTGAACCAAATAAAAGGTTAGAGGACTATGTCATGGACTAGTCTGAGCCAAGTCTGTGCTGGGAGGCACCTGCTAATAAGAGTATTGGTGCTCAAATATGAAGTATTTTAGCACTGGTGGGGCTGAGAGTGCCTGCTTAAGTTTGTTGAAAGCAGCAGTATGATTCTCCTGCCAACACTATTTAACACTTTGGTGGAGGAGCTGACAAGGGGTCTGGTGACCTCACTGTAGCAGGGAATGATCTTGGAAAGATAATACATCGGGCAAAGGAAACGCTGCAAGCATGTTTATTCACTGAAATGGACATCTGTTGTGTAGCTATTTTCTTGTCTGGATCAGGCTTCACACCATTGGTGGTGAGTAAGTGACCCATGTCGGGAACCTGTTAGACCCAGAATCTGCATTTAGCAGGGTTGAGCTTTAACTGAATGGTTTTTATTCTGTTGAGCACCAGACAAAGACGTGCATCATGTTCTTGTGCTTTACCACCACTGACCAAGATGCCAGCAATAGTGATTTTGCAGGTTTGTCCTGCAGGATTGCTCCATGCACCATTGGAAAACTTCACTGCCAGTGGTGATTCCATAAGACGGACGGAGAAAATTACATCTGCCTACTGAAGACACAGATGTGTTGAGTTTCAAGGATTCTTCATCCAGCCGGATTTGCCAGAACCCACACTTCACATCCCAGATGCTGAACACCTTGTCATTGGCCATGTCTGCTATAACCTGTTCAACTGGAATCATCGGGTGATGAGGTCTGAGCATCACCTTGTTTAAGTCGACTGGGTCGATGCAAATCTTGACCGTGCCAGTTTCTTCACTGCAGCCGCCATTACTGAAACCCACTCTGTGGCCTCATCTATGGGGGCTATGGCACCCAATGTAGTCATTCAGCCCAGATCATTGACTGACGACCTTCTGCTCCATAACTAAGGGTACTCTTCTCAGAGCACAGACTGTTGGCATTTCTGTGTCATCTCGGCTCATGTCGTATATTACAGGTAGCCTACCTGTATTAGCACATTAATGTAAGCCTACTTGTGACAATAAAGATGATTATAAAAATAAGTTTATTCCGTACAGAGTGATAGCCAATGGCCAAAATTTTCTGATCGTTGCGATTCAATTTTCCTGCCGGCAGTGCAGCCCACCAATGGTTTTGGCGGCGGTGTGAGGTGGTTACAATGGGAAATACCACTGAATGGCGAACGGCGTGTGACTGGGAAACACACAGCTGGGAGGAGCGGTGAAACTCGCCCAATATCGCAGAACAGTGACAGGTAGCATCGTGAAAATCCAGGAAAGTGGTCCTATTGGCCGGAGAGTTCTTTGCGACATCTTGAGCTCATGAAAGATGCAATATAAATGCATGTTGATTTTTTTTAATGCACTTTTGAAGTTTAGATTTTTATAAATATTTATATGTAATTTGCCACTGTAATTTCAGAAACGTCGGAAAGTAAGTAATTCCATTTTTCTGAGGGGTTTGCTTTGATTTTATTATTCAGGTTTGCTTTCAGTGGCCCCCTGCACATACAAGATGATGCTTATGACAATAGTGACTCAGTTGAATCTCAATTTCAGTTCACTTTCTTGTCCACTTCGAAATTCAATTTGGGTACATTGCTCATTCTTTACAAAAATGCACAAAAATTAATAATAACAATAAAAAGAAAGTGAGTTTAACTTTAGTTAAAGGACGTTTTAAAAACTACTCCAGTGCGTTAAAATAATCCGAGTCCGGGCAGCAGGGTGGCACAGTGGTTAGCACTGCTGCCTCACGGCGCCGAGGTCCCAGGTTCGATCCCGGCTCTGGGTCACTGTCCGTGTGGAGTTTGCACATTCTCCCCGTGTTTGCGTGGGTTTCGCCCCCACAATCCAAAAATGTGCAAGCAAGGTGGATTGGCCACGCTAAATTGCCCCTTAATTGGAAAAAATGAATTGGGTGCTCTAAATGTTAAAAAGATTTTTTTAAATCATCAGAATCCCACCAGAGCGTGGTGTCTATAGGGCTCAGACAAGTTCAGGAACCAATTTGTCCTACATCTGAGGGATTGTTGCCTTTTCCCTGAACGCAACCAGCGGTGATGCTGAGACAAGTGGGTGACTCTCATTGTTTATGACACTCTTAACTTTCATCAATATTCTTTGAGAGCAGATTTCACCAAGAAAGATAATGCTCTTCAAGTGTCCTTCCTGCCTGGTTCAATAATCATTGTACCCTTAAAAAGTCAGCTGTCCTAAGACAGCAGCATCAGGAGAATAATTCAAAATGGTTCGAGCTCTCAACGCCAGTCATATGGGAGAGAGTTTCCTGTTTGTGGCATCTACTTGAGTTCATGATCTAAATGTCCCTCCTGAGCCTTAATTGTGAGTACTGGCAGGTTATTTAATGGTATATTTTGTGAGCGGGGAAGGGGGATGTGTGTGTCGGTGCAGTTATGCCTCATTTGTTCTTCACTCAAAACTATGCAAAGCTTACAATTGCATAGTGATGTTAAGCGCTCTCTAACTTGGAGGCAGTAATGTTAACATAAATCTTTCACTCCTGTCCTGCTCACATTAGTTAACCCAGCGCAGATTGGCATCCAAATCTTGGTAACAAATGAGATTCAGCAGCAGTGTGCAGCTGCTAAACTACAGAGGGAGCTCCTTGATTGGCTTTACAGGGTAATATATGTTACTCATTTGTTTATGCCGAGTTGAACTTAACTTTGATGATGAATACTCAAAGTAGTCCAGTGATAACAAATAATTTATTGAGTAACTAATCAATTTACTTGTGAGTTCGATTCTTCAATACTTTTACAAGTAGTCAAATTAAACAAGATAGAATTAGAACACTCTGAGCTTACTATACTTCTTTTCTCTAGCTACAACACACCTGAAGAGAGTGAGAAAAAGATTGAGCTTGTTTTATACTCCCTGTTAGTGTTGCCCTCTAGTGATCATCTGACTATACTGACTGCACATTAAACCTTCATGTATTTACATACACAGAGATCACTAAACAGGGTATTTAAAACAGATAATCCTTTCATTTAATGACGATACAAGGTGTCTAGTTTTATCCAGTTATGTACTAGCTACATATAGAAACATCTATATTAGTCTTAAACCTTATATATGTTTTTAATTTAGAGTACCCAATTTATTTTTTTCCAATTAAGGGGCAATTTAGCATGGCCAATCCACCTACCCTGCACATCTTTGGGTTGTGGGGGCGAAACCCACGCAAACAGGGGGAGAATGTGCAACCTCCACACGGACAGTGACCCAGAGCCGGGATCGAACCTGGGACCTTGGCGCCGTGAGGCAGCAGGGCTAACCCACTGAGCCACCGTGCTGCCCCATCAAAAACCCTTTATAAAACAAAGATTAAACATGACCCTGACAAGCAATAAGCAAGTTATTTACTGTAAATATATTTCACTGTATTTGTTCTTACATAAGATTACATACATCAGATACATGACACAGATATGTGCTATTCAGCTGAATCACTCACTACTGGTGCGTGTGCTCCACTCTTTCTGCCGTTCTTCATCTAAATCAACCATCCCATCATTCTGGTCCTTTCTCCCTCAAATGTCAAACTTTAGTTCCAAATTCTCACCACTGCCTGGCTGAAGACGTTTCTTCTGAATTCCTTACTGGATTTCTTGGTGACTATTTTATATTAATGATGTCTCGTTATGCTCTTCGTTCTTTCTACATCCACTCTATCAAGACCTTTCATCATTTTATGCATTAGTTCACCACCCCACCCTCCTTTTTGTGAGAACAACGCAACCCAGCCTGTCACTCCCTTCCTGTAATTATGAATTTCTGCATCTGTAATCAAAATTTAAGAGCAGTGCGGCGAATGCAAGAAATTAAAATGATCTATATTGGGCAATTTAAGGGTTAAACGCCTGGGGTGAGAGTGTGTTTGACTGCCGTGGTCATATTTTTAAAAATTAATTTGGGTTTGCAGGGTCTGGGAGATTTTAGCAGCCAGAAGGTAAAATTAACCAGAGGAATGTGCTTTTCAGTCTGGGTTAATGCACTGTGGTTTGACTGAGCACTGGCCCTGAGGTGTTTTGTGCATTTAGACGGAATATTATTTTGTTTTTTCAGCTTGGGGAGATGATGCCATTGCAGGGTGGAGCTAAGAGAGAGAGAGAGATTCTGAGAAAGCTTCTGGAGAAGAGTCAAATTCTGGTAACTCCTGTTTTGACCATAAGTAAAAGCACCATTTTCCCCCGTTAGGATTGTTTAAAACCGAGTAATAATAGTTAAAGCAGAGCAGTCTCATCTGAAGACAAAGAAGAGGCTGAAGTAACCCAGTCGAAGCAGCTATTTGAAGACATTCAGTCGGAGTCAGAAGGGGTTCGAACCAGAGCCCAAATCTGTTCTGCAAAGTGAGCATTACAATATGCCATGCTGATTTTAAGCTGGATTGAGAGCTCTATGTTTATTTGCTTGCTGTTTAATGGGGAATTAAGTAAAGTGTTTCAGTGGGATTTGCAAGCTGTCCTATTAGGGTGTGCAGTTAAAGAGTTTAATATTGTATTCAAAAGAAAGTTTTGTTTTAAAATACCAAATCCCAAATTTTTTTCATGCAATCACTCCTGGAGCAAACAATTCTTTCCACACAGTCTTACAAAATAAACTAAAATATTAGGGTTTTGGTCTAGTATCGTAGCTACTGTTGGGGTCTGATCTGCGATCATAAAGTAGATTATTTGGCACTAGGACTCTGCTCTAAAATTCAACAAGATCATGACTAATCTTTAACCTCAATTCCACCCAGCCCTGCAATCCCTCGTCCTTTAATTCCATTAGTACTCAAATGTTTATCAATTATACTCAATTGCTGAACATTCACAGTGATATGGGTATTAGTGCTTTATTAGCAAGCGTCGTTAGGTGCTTTAATAGTTTTTATGTAAATAACAGCAACTATTTCTGGAAGTAATTTGAATCTGTAATAGATAAAAAAGCACGAACTGGTCATATATGCACGCTTTACATTGCTGAGTGCTCGAACAATAAGAAAGCAAAACGTCAAAATTTTTCAAGAAAACTTGCAAGATATTATTGATTTCCCTGTAAAATATTCCTTTAGCTGGCTGGAGAAATTGTATGTTTTGACAAGTCATTAAATGTAAAACGTGAAAACAAAGCATGTCAACCTTTAGCACCATTGATTACTGAGTGAGTGCTGTATTGTAGAATGTGCAGTCTTTCAGACAATATGTTACACTGAGGTCTCCTGAGATGCCTCTGGGAGAGAGAGGAGAGCAGGGCTGCAGCCAGGAGCTGGGATTGAAGAATGGTGAGGAAATGAGGCCACAAATAAGACAAGTCTTGACTACCAGCGTGTGTTCTTTGTTAAGCTTTCCATTGGTGAGTCTATTTCGTTTTCATGCCAGTGGAATAAAGCAATTTATTATTGACCTTAATGCAGTCCATGTGCTTAAATCCCAAGTATCGATGTCAGATGTGAGATGCCACAATTCAGGCTTCAAGTCATGGCAGATGAAATAGAAAGGAGCCTGACTGAGAGGGAGTGAATGGGTGAAAGAACTGAAATTGGTGCTGTCAGTGCGGGAGGTCAAAATAGATGCTGTTCTAGAAAAAACACAGACTCATAGGATGAACCCGAGAGTCAACGCAATGACCAGAAAAGGGTTTCCATAACCCATTACTTCTCCACTTTTCATCGGACTATCTTACCTCATCTTACATAATGGCACACTACTCCTCTCACTGTTAATTCCACATATTGCACCTTTTCTGGCAATACTAGTCCCAAACTACATATCTCTTTATCATTCACAATTAAAGAAGTAACAAAGCAAAGGGAAGGATGGAGCATTCCATCATGGTATTCTACCTGCTGACTGGTAGGCAACTGGGCAGATTTGGGGGAGCCTCTGCAACGCCCAATGACCTGGCAGCCAAGGACTAGATCGAGGACACACAGATGGCCATATCATCCAGGACCTCAATGGAAGTGAGAAAGCAGCAGTTGTGATGCAACATTCGTGGTGAAAAACTGACTGAGAAGTACTGGGAAGAGGTGAAGATGTTCAAAGAAGCCGGTGGCGGACCATTGTCTGTGTGGATCACTGTCTGTGTGGAGTCTGCACGTCCTCCCCGTGTGTGCGTGGGTTTCCTCCGGGTGCTCCAGTTTCCTCCCACAGTCCAAAGATGTGCGGGTTAGGTGGATTGGCTATGCTAAATTGCCCGTAGTGTCCTAAAAAAGTAAGGTTAAGGGGAGGGTTGTTGGGTTACGGGTATAGGGTGGATACGTGGGTTTGAGTAGGGTGATCATTGCTCGGCACAACATTGAGGGCCGGAGGGCCTGTTCTGTGCTGTACTGTTCTGTTCTATTGAGTTCCTGACATGTGTTTGTGGGAACAGCAGTAGCTGCAGCTGAGGTTATATGAGTACAAGCAAGCTGAATTAGAGGACCCCATCTCTGCGTCCCTGGAGCTGATGAAGCCTAAAGCCAGAAGTTTAGACATCTAAGGAAAGAATCAGATCAGACATACATAGAATTTTAAAGAATTAAACAAAATAATTTTGATTGGTGGATAAGAGCATTAAAACTAGACCAAATGTATGATGCTCTTAATAAATTATTATTTTGGAAGAATTTAAAGATTCACTTCCAGCAGTAGGGAGAATTCATGTGAAAGGGTAAAATTTAAAACTGCTAGACTTGCAGCAGGGGTGGCAGATGATTTTGAATTTGTTCACAAAGCCCAAAACTGGTTTTCAATCTCAATTACCTATGATAGTGGAAGAGAGAGAAGAAAACCTAACTATTTTCATTGTAATAAAATTGGACACATGCTGTTGCAGTGTAGGTGGCTTAATAAAGGTACTGGGAAGGCATACGCATTAAAACAAGATAAGCCAGTGGGGTTTATTAAAGTGGGAAGAACTATTGTTCCAGTGGAAGAGGTGCAACAGAGTATACGGCCTGTTCAGAGGTTGGGGGACAAGCAGTCGACAGATCTTTTTAAATATTTTATTTGTGAGGGTAGGGTTTACTCATGTGTACAAAGTGGAGTGGGTAAGGAAATCAAGATCCTAAGGGATACAGCAACATGTCAGCCTTTAATTGTGAAAGATAAAGAGACATGTAGTTTGGGAGTAGTATTGCCAGAAAAGGTCCAATATGTGGGATTAACAGTGAGAGGAGTAGTGTGCCATTATGTAAGATAAGGTAAGAGAGTCTGATGAAAAGTGGAGAAGTAATGGGAGGAGTAATAGAGAATTATCTTTTTCAGAGGTGCAATTTATCCTGGGTAATGATATAGATGGATCATAGGTGGGATTGATACCTGGTGTGGTTGAAAAAACAGTGGAATGACAAACAACTGAGGCATTGCAAGAAATATATCCTGGGCGATTTCCTGATTGTGTGGGGCAAAATCACAAAGCCACAGTTTGAGACAGGAGGAAGAGAACTCGAGCACTGCGGATAGAGTGGTTGAGGTGTAGTTGTCAGAAACTACGTTTGATCAGAAGGTTGATCAGAAGGAGCAAGAGTTGGTGATGGATGAAGTGGCCAGCTTCAGTTCAAGGAAGTTGGTTGAATTACAGTTAATTCAAAGATAAAGCAGTTGTATCAGAAAGCATGCGCAGGAATAGAATCTGAGTGTATACCAGAGTGTCACTACATTAGGAATAATGAATCAGTGAGATAATTGAGACCATTACATATTTAAGCAGATGAGAAATGGACAGAGGTTCATCAAGTGGTATTACCAGTGGATTGTAGAAAGGAGGTTTTGCCGGTAAAGCATGAGATGCCAGTAGGGGTCATTTAGGAGTACAGAAAATTCAAGTAAAAATACAAAGACCTTTTTATTCGCCTGGACTGCATAAGGAGGTAGTGGAATTTTAAGGTGCATGTCACACATGTCACACATGTCACCTGGGGCTGTTTAGCTCACAGGGCTAAATCGCTGGCTTTGAAAACAGACCAAGGCAAGCCAGCAGCACGGTTCGATTCCCGTAACAGCCTCCCCGAACAGGCGCCAGAATGTGGCGACTAGGGGCTTTTCACAGTAACTTCATTTGAAGCCTACTTGTGACAATAAGCGATTTTCATTTCACATGTCAGGTAATAAGGAAATCTCAAGTGGTTATCAAACCAGCATCCTTAATACCTATTCCAGTATTTGAGGAACCTTTTACTGGGGTCTAAATTAATTGTGTGGGGCGCCTGCCTAAAACAAAAAGTGTGAATCAGTATTTGTTGACCATAGTAGATGTGTCTACTAGATTTCCGGAGGCCACTCCATGGAGAAACATTACTGCGAAGAGGGTTGTAGAGGAGTTAAAACAATTTTCTACTGGATATGGATGACCAAAAGAAATTCGATCAGATCAGGGATCCAATTTAATGTCGATGTTATCCAAGGAAGTTATGGATAGCTCAGGACTAAAGCAATTTAACTCAACTGCGTATCACCCAGAATCACAAGGGCATTAGAAAAGTGGCATCAAACTTTAAAGGCCATTTTGAAGGCTTATAATCAGAAGTATCCAAAAGATTGGGATAAAGGAATATCCTTTGTACTATTTGCAATTAGAGGTGCACAAAATGAATCAACTGAATTCAGTCCATTAGAATAGATTTTTGGTCATGAGATAAGAGGATCGAGTAAATTGATCAAAGAGAAATTGATTTTTGGAGACTATGCTGTTGGACTATGTGTCAAACTTTAGGGAGAGATTAACTAGGGTTGGTGAGCTGTCTAGAAAGTATTTAAAATGTTCAAAAGTATTTAAAATTGTCACAACATGTGATAAAAAAAAGGCAGATAAGAAATCAAAAGTTTAGTTTTGTTAATGGGGAGAAAGTATTAGTATTCTTACTAATGGTAAATGAACCATCCAAAGCAAGATTTAGTGGGCCTTATCAAATTGAAGGGAGATTGAGTGAGGCGAATTATTTGATAGAAATGGCAGATAGGAGGAAATATCACAGATCCTGTTAAAATGCTCAAAAGGTATTTTGGTAGAAAAGAAAAGAAGGAGGAGGTGATAATCATTGCAACTCAGAGAAAAGAGGTAAATCCAGATGATTCTGAATTTGACATTCCTCAAATTCAATTGGACAATGAGAAACTGATAATAAATTGGAATAAATAATAGAGTTACCTTCCGGAGGAAAACCAAAACGACGTAAAAAGTTATTACAGTCACAGAGAGTGTCAGGTGGGAATAAATTGTGAACTACAAAAATAATTATACATGATCTAGATGTAGGAATTGCTACAATTAAACAGCTTCAATGATTGTTCAATCCACTAAAGATAGCACAGGTACAAAAGGAGCTTTAAAGCATGTTTAAGAATTATATCATCAAAGTGAGTTGCAGCGATTGGAGCTCACCTATTGCGATGGTACCAAAACCAGATACAGGCCAATTATTGGGGGTGGACAATCGAAATGTCAACACAGTCACAAAGTCAGATTCGTATCCAATTCCTCATTTGGAAGAATGAGCTGTGTGGGTGGTACAAACATGACTCTTGTAAAGAAAATTAGGAAGTACCTTTATCAGACAGGGCAATGGAAGTTTCAGCTTTTTTGATGCCAAATGGTCTGCACCTGTTGAAAGTTATGCCATTTGGACTGAAGTATGTACCAGCAACATTGAAAACATTAACCAACGAAGTCATTTCCAGATCACACAATTGTATTGTACATTGACGGTGGTGTTTAGTCCAATGCGGAAGAAGCATTTGCAACATTTAAAGGAATTATTCAATTGACTACAGGAGTCTGGAGTTTTGGAAAACTTGGTTAAAAGTGAATTTGTGGTGTACAGGGCACACCTCACGAGGGCAACGATTAGCCGATTATTTGAAGGGGTAGAAGATGTGTGTGAACGTTGCGGGGGGGCCCCGCTAATCACGTTCATATGTTTTGGTCCTGTCCAAAGCTTGGCGAGTACTGGAAGGAGGTGTTTAGGGTAATTTCCAAGGTGGTGCATGTGAAGCTGGACCCGGGTCCCCGGGAGGCCATATTCGGGGTGTCGGATCAGCCAGGGTTGGAAACAGGTGCGGAGGCAGATATCGTAGCCTTCGCCTCGTTGATTGCCCGAAGGCGGATCCTGCTGGGATGGAGAGCGGCCTCTCCACCCTGTGCCCTGGCGTGGCGGGGGGACCTGTTGGAATACTTGACCCTTAAGAAGGTTAAGTTCGAACTGAGGGGAAGCTCGGAGGGGTTCTACAAGTCATGGGCACTATTTATTATGCACTTTCAAAAACTGGATAACATCGAACATTAGTTGGCGGGGGTGGGGGGAGAGGGTGGGTGAGGGGCGGGGGGAGGGGGGCTGTGTGTGTTGAAGATGGCTATGGGTAATCCTTGATTCCTTTTTTTTTTCTTTGTCATTTGTTCATGTTAACATGCAGGCTGATGTCTGGACATGGTGGGAGGATGGGATCGTTGTTACTGTTATGGGGTTTGAGATATTTGTTGTTGGTTATAGATTGTTGCTGGGTGTAAAGTCGGGAGAAAAATTGTGAAAAAGGAGGAGAATAAAAATATTGTTTTTTAAAAAGAGGAAAAGAACAGGACAACAGCCAGGAACTGCAGCAGTTTAAGCTTGTGTGTGTCACTGTGTTGAGGAGCTGAGGCCCCAAATAGGACAGGGGTGCAGAGCATCAGTGGTAAATATCTTCTGTAAATAGCTTGTTTCTTGAAGTTACACTTTCACTTGAGAGATGATACAATTTTGGTGCCGGTGGAATGAAAAGAGTGTTGTTAACCTTTGTGTAATCCGTATGCTTAAATCCCACATTGCACGAGGCACAATTGTTATTTCTGCTGAGCACACAATCTTTAATTGCTATTAAATATAGATTGAGTGGCCTTATGTAAAATCAATTAACGACTGCAGCTGTTTAAACATTGGCATTCTCAGTTACGGGGGGGGGGGGGTGGGGGTGGGGGGGGGGGTTCTGTCTTTGTCTCAAAATGTTTCCAACTGTCTTCATGCATTGATGAATTAAGAGGCTGTGGATAATACTCTCCATTTCAAGAAGCAGATCCCAAGACCCAATAAAGTCAGTTAAAGATGGCCAGGAAATAAACTTCCTTCCACTCAATGATGACAAAGTCAACTTGCAAAAGATAATTAATTACTGTGTCATAAATTACTTTGTTTTGGATGTATGAGACCTTCCAAAGGCCCACATTGGAAATAGTAATGGTACTCAGCAGACCGGTTTTCCTACTGAGCATATCGGGCTTAACTGAGAGAATTACAGGGAAATCCTTGTAATGTGCTTCCAAATTGCCGGTTCCATGTAAATGAGGTGGACAAAATGATCTGCCACTCCGTGTTCAGCATTTCAGGAGCTACTTTCGAAGGATCCAGGTTCCACATGCAAATTCACCAGGCGGGACTCCCCCATCCTGGCAGCCCCGTTTTCCGGCGCAGCGTGCCCCGCCGGCAGCGGCCTTCTCCGCTCCCACAGCCGGTCAATGGGGATTCCCATTGTGGCCACCCCATCCCGTCGGGAAACCCGTGGGCGTGGGTGCACTGTCGGAGTAGCAGAGGCTCCCACCGACGGAGAATCCTGCTGCCAGGGCATTTTACCATCACTGGGGAAGGTGGAGGACAGCCATCTTACCCAAAGGCCAGTTGGGCCATTTAAGTGGACAATTATGGGCCTCGTCCTGCCACCGCTGGCATTTTACCTGCAGTTAGGGAGCCCTTTTGCCAAATGAGGAGACCCCCTGGTAAACCCTAGTAGCCACCCTGCAGGCTTTGCTGTGTGCCCCCATAAGCAGGCATGCCGTGGCATATGGAGAACCCCCTGGCAGCAATGTAGAGAAGGGAAATGTAAGCAATCTGTGAAGTTCCTTTGGAACATTCTGTAATGTGATAGATAGTCCCAGCATATTAATGATTTAACAGGGATTTAATATGGAATAGAATCATAGAATCCCTACAGTGCACAAGGAGGCCATTCAGCCCATCGGGTCTACATCAACCCACCTAGGCCCACTCCCCTGTAACCCCATAACCCACATAACCTTTGAACACTAAAGTGAAAAATAGAATGGCTAATCCACCTAACCTGCACAATTTGGATTTTCTTTAACATAAGTCATCTCAGTATACCCCGTGTTGTAGTATGCCTTTAAGAATAGCAGCATGTCATCATTTTAAGGGACATGTGTCACGTGTTCCAGCCTCTATTTCACTTCGACCTGGAGGAGTATACAGACACAGCTCTGTGGTGCTGATGTCCTTAAACTTTATGACCACGTATACATTTTCACATGTGCCCAGAATACATAAATGAACCCGTAACATGTTTGTAAGAATATTTTTGAGTGGCCGGTGCCTTTATAGCATTAACAAATGCAACACCTGGAAGGTAGCACTCGGTGTGAATGGTGACTTAGAAAGCCTCCAACTACACAGAGCACAAATTAAAAAATGCAAAGAAAATGGAGCTGTAAAAATTTACCAGGGTCACAGTTGAAAATGAATCTCTTATCTTAGGCATTCATTATTTTTTATGCATTGTAATCTAGGAAAATTATCAGTTGGCTGCTCTATTCAAACATTCCATGTTGGGGCGGCACGGTAGCACAATCGTTAGCACTGCTGCCTCACGGCGCTGAGGGCCTGGGTTCGATCCTGGCCCCGGGTCGCTGTCCGTGTGAAGTTTGCACATTCTTCCCGTGTCAGTGTGGGTCTCACCCCCACAACCCAAAGACGTGCAGGGTAGGTGGTTTGGCCACGTTAAATTGTCTCTTTTTTGGAAAAAAAGGAATCGGGCATTTTAAATTTTTAAAAATCCACGTTGATGAATTCCTCCATAAATCAATTATTTTCACTCCATTTATAAGATTTATTTTTCCAAAACTATTGTGCCTCTTTCCAACAATCTACTTGTCCAGGCAAATTCAGTAAACTTTCCTTATGCTGAAGAAGCTGTTTGCCTGTGCCCTTGAATCTAAATCAGGACCATTAGACCATACATTACCCCAGTAGAGTTTAAACACATTTCAGAAGACAATGATTAGGATGAGATAATTAGAGAATAGATTGCAATATGGGTGTATTAAAGTTCAGAGAGAGAGAATGCTTTAATTCCATTATCCCTCTCCATCTGTCTCTCTAATTTTCTGTCTTAATTTAATGGTCATCAGTGTGGAGGGTGACATTGCTGAACAGCAAAATCATTTTCTATTTCATACAGGTTGCTAATGTGGCGAAGGCAGAACATGCCCACCTTTAGCAACATTAATGTGTTGAGATTCGGCATGGCAGAAATGCCGGCTTTCTTAATGGATGCAACAATTACAAAAAAGTGCTTTTGGGAAAAGGGAAATGTGTTTGGATCCAGAGAATAGGAAGAGGACAAGGTAAGTTGCAAAATGTAGAATGCTGCCCCCATTGAAAACGCAGATAATATGCACACATTTCTAAACAGCACAAACAAAAGAAAATGCATCATTTCACACAATGCTTCAAAGATGTGCAGTTTAGGTGGATTGACCATGCTAAAATTGCCCCTTAGTTCCCAACGATGTGCAGGTTAGGTGGGAATGCAGGGACAGGGTGGGGGAGTGGACCTAGGTCAGGTGCTCTTTCAGAGGGTTAGTGCAGACTCGATGGGTTGAATGGCCTCCTTCTGCACTGCAGGGATTCCATGAAAGTCTGGGATTTCTTTCAATTAGCTGGTTACACAGCAGGGCATGACTTTGTCCTCTGACTGTACACTGAATTTCACCCAGTTGCAGATATAGGGCATGTTCGAAGCAATGCCATCTTTCATCATTCCATGATCGCTGATGGAAGGGAGGGAAAAGTGGTGCTGTGGTACACAAAGTACTCTGACTAATTAAAGGGGGAAGTGGCTGCATTTTTGGAGGGCAGCAGCAGCCTTGAGGTCAGCTGCAGGAGGGCTCCCATCCTCACTGATCTGCCAGTATGTATTTTAATGGCGACACATAAAGGTTGGATCGGAAGAGCTATTGGAGATTGAGGGCAGGAAACCCATTAAGACGGTTTGTCAGTTTCTATGGAAGGCGGTTTCTAAAGCAATAATGTCACCTCTATCACTCAAAGAACTGCCATACAATCAGGGAGCATGTCAATGGCCTCACAAAGGCTGCTATGATTGCTCTGATGCACATCCTGAACAAACAGTAGAGATTCCAGTGCCTCTTTCACTTCTCAAAGGCTTTCTGCTTTGTCACCTGTGTGATGGCAGAAACTGAGAGGCTGAATAGAAACTCTTCAAGCGCCATCTTATTGCAAGCACTATTTATTTGAAAACAAATACCACTGTGCATGCAAACAAACAACTGTGTCCCTTTTTCGTATCATATGAAATACTTTGAGGAAGCACGCCTGGTAACCAAGTGACCATCCAAGTGCTGCCAGATTTGCTGCTACTGTCACATCCATGTCCACAGCTTCTGGAACATCCTCCACATCCATGTCATGGCATTTGACCTACTACGGAACCAGTAAAAACATACCCATTTGGGAAGAAACAATTATCAAGAAGGGTTTTCAGTGGCTTGTGAACCAGGTAGTAGTGAGCACGAGGATCTCGGAGTTGGAAAGGGGTGCAGTGCAGTTCCTTAATGGGAATTGGAAAGATTTATTTTATAAATTTAGAGTACCCAATTCATTATTCCAATTAAAGGGCAATTTAGCGTGGCCAATCCACCTACCCTGCACATCTTTGGGGTTGTGGGGGTGATACCCACTCAAACACAGGAAGAATGTGCAATCACCACACGGGCAGTGACCCAGAGCCAGGATTGAACTTGGGACCTTGGCACCATGAGACAGTAGCACTAACCACTGCACCACCGTGCTGTCCAGGAAGTGGAAAGATGACTCCTCGGTTATATATTACAATTTCGGACCAGACTCCAACAGTTGTTAGGATACTGGACAGAAAACCCAATATTTTATTTAATTTGTAAAACTGTGAGGAAAGGATAGTTTGCTCCAATAGTGACTCCGTGTATAAATAGGGATATAGTATATTCAAGCAAACTTTATTATTAACACAGTATTAAACTAACTTTGACATCTTACAAGAAATAGCTTACGATTACTAAATAAAGAATGCTTAACAATAAAATGAAACACTTTAACTCCTAACTGATATGTTTTTATCCCCAAACAAGCAAAACCCATCTCAGGTCAAAATCCACTTTTAAATAGAGTCAACAAATCCAGGAATACTTGCTCTATACAGATATCTTGGAGAGACTACCTTGGGAGAGAGATAGATCCTTCAGTAAACAGCCTGAAGATTCTTGCCACTGTCAAACTATTGTTTAACTTCCCAGCATTTGGCAAAAAGCTCCACTTCTGTTCACATCCCCAATCTAAACTGAAACTCAACACCTGTCTGCTTCAGCCCCTGGCTCCCCTCATGAACTACATCACCATTATCTTACTAACTGGGTTATGACCATCTTACTGAGGCTACCCACAACTCCTCAATTATCTAAACCCCAGAGATCGTCTTCTTTATAAACAAAGTTCCATTTTCTCTATTTGAGTAAACACTTTACATGTTTGGAATTATTGATGATCTTGCTTTGTCATGATTCAATTATCACTTCTGTAGCCCCAGTATCTGCCTAGCCTTTAAACCAGGAATTTTAGAACACTTATTTCCGTAAATACATGCACACATTAATCCAGGTTTTTAACCATTACTGCACTGGATACATATAATACAATATTTATTTAAAATTGTTAATCACATATGGAACCTCGTTACTGACCATCAATCTCATAAACAGTCTTCTGTTATGCATTGCAAAAGTTGAATACACTTGAGGAGCATACAACTCAAATCTGAGATCATCAGCATGGGATTGGAGAATTGCAACAGCGCCATACCCATTTTTCTGGGTGAGACTCCATTCTCAGTGCTCGTGAGCTTTGCACACGAGCAGTGGGAGAGAGTCCACGTCTGGTGAGAGGCCACAGGCAGAGCGAGTTTTAAACTTTAAGTTTTAAGCTGGAATTTGAAGTAGAGCAGGGATTGAATTGGTAAGTCTACTCTTTTTCATTTTCTATAAGTTTCAATTTCTGTAAGTTTCATTTTCTGTCAGTTCAGTTATCCAGTTAAAAGGTTAATAGTGGTTAACCGTTATTGGGTGTCCGCGAGAAAGATTAGGCAGTCAGTGCAGGAATCCCCACATGGCTGTCCCTCTCTTTAATAAGTATACCATTTTGGATACTGTTGTGGGGGATGGCCTATTGGGGGAAAACAACAGCAGCAGCCACAGCAGTGGCACCACAGCTGGCTCTGTTGTTCAGCAGCGAGGATCAAAGTGCAGAAGTGCAATAGTCATAGGGGACTCCATAGTCAGGGGCACAGATAGGTGCTTCTGCCATCATGATAAAGGCTCCAGGATGGTGTGATGCCTCCCTGATGCCAGCGCCTGGGATGGCGCTGAACGGCTGTAGGGCATCCTGAAGGCAAAAAGGCAGAGGTCATGGTACAGGTTGATACCAATTACATAGGTAGAAAGAGGGATGAGTCTTGCATCAAGAATTCAGGGATTAGGCAATAGACTAAAGAGCAGGACCTCTCAGGTTGCAATCTATGGATTAATCTCAGTGCCACACGCTAGTGAGTACAGGAATAGGAAAATAGCACAAATGAATGTTTGGTTTAAGAGTTGGTGCAGGAGGGAGGGTTTTAGATTTCTGGACCATTGGTACGTTTTTGGGGAAGGTGGGACCTGTACAAGCGGGACGGTCTGTACCAGAGTGGGACTAACATCCTTGCTAGTGGGTTTACTAGTGCTGTTAGGAAGAGTTTAAACTAGCTTGGCCTGGGGGAGGGGATGCAGACTGATAGCAGAATTGGGACACAGTATAACATAGAAAAGCAATCAGGTCAGAGGGAATACAGCAGTAGTCGGTTTCAAGAGAGTAAGACAAGGCTGGATGGCCTCTAATTTAATGCCAGGAGTATTAAAGATAAAATGGATGAGTTACGGGTGATGATTGATGCGTGTAATTATGATGTAATAGCGATCACAGAGACAACGTTGTGCAAGGGGCCGAATTGACAGCTAAACATCCCAGCATATAGAATCTTCCGGCAAGATAGAGGAGGGGATACAAGAGGAGGAGGCATTGTATTGTTATTATTCATTAAGGAGGCCGTTACTGCAGTAAAGAGATGATATCTTGGAGGGGGTATCAAATGAAGATTTGGGGGTCGATCTTAGGAATACAAAAGCGACAACTACATTGCTGGGTGTTTATTATAGACCCCCAGATAGACAGTGGGAAATTGAGGAGCAAATCTGTGCGCAATTCGCGGAGGGGTGTAAAAATAATAAGAGGGTAATTATATTAGATGATTTCAACTTTCTCAAAATTAATTGAGATAGCCATCATGTAGACGCAGTAGAGTTCTTAAATGTATACATGAGAACCTTTTAGCTCAATATGTAGAGGATTCAACAACTGATGGTACAGTGCTGGACCTACTTGTAGAGAATGAAGCCAGACAGGTGGTTGATCAGTTGATGAGGGAACATTTTAGTGATAGCGACCACAACATCGTTCAGTTTAAATTTGTTATGTACAAAGAATTAGACAAGTTGCAAAAAAATGTTTTGGATTGGGGGACAGTAGATTTTAACAAAATAAGGCAGGAACTGGCCAAGGTGGACTGGAAAGAGTTACTTGTGGGGAAACCTACAGAAAAGCAGTGGGGAGGCATTGAAAGATGAAATGGGCAGGGTACAGGCCCAATATGTTCCCTCGAGGGTAATAGAAAGGTGTAACAAACCCAGAGAACCATGGATGACCAGAGACATTCAGGATACAATGAGAAGGAAAAGAGTTGACGTTTAACAAGGATAAAGGGAGCAAGCCTGCAGAAGCATTTGTGGAGTGCAGAAAGTGCAGGATGGAGTTTAAGAAATCAATTAGGAGAGCAAAGAAGGGATATAAGAAAGCCATACCTGGTAAAAGTAGGTGACAGAACATCCCAAGATGTTCTATAAGTATTTCAGTGGGAAGGGGATATCCAGGGAAAGGGTAGAGCCCATTAAGGAGCAAGAGAGAAATCTGTGAATGGAGCCAGAGGACATTGGTAGGGTGTTGAATGAATATTTCAGATCTGTTTTCACCCAACGGAATGAGGAGGCAATTATGGAACTCAGAGAGAGAGATTGTGAGGTTCCTAAACAAATTTTCACAGGGAGTGGCAAGGTATTGGAAGTATTGGTGTGCTTAAAAGTGATCAAATCTCCAGGTCCGGGTGGAATTGTGTCCCAAGCTGCTATGGGAGGCGAGGGGGGAGATTACCGGGGCTCTGATCTAAATTTTTAGTTCTTCTCTGGCCATGGGAGAGGATCCAGAGGACTGAAGTACAGCTTATGTGGTCCCACTATTTAAGAAATGTTATGGAGACAAGCCAGGGAACTGCCGACCAGTAAGTCTTATGTCAGTGGTTGGGAAACTACTGGAGAAGATTCTGAAGGAGAGAATCTATCTCCACCTGGAGAGCAAGGTTTGATAAGAGATAGTTAGCATGACTTTGTCAGTGGGAGGCCATGCCTAACAAATTTGATTGAATTTTTTGAGCATGGAACCAAGTGCAGAGATAAGGGTAGTGCAGTTGATGTAGATTACATGGATTTCAGCAAAACCTTTGGCAAGGTCCCACACGGGAGACTTATTAAGAAGGCTAATTCACATGGGATACAGGGTGATTTGATAAGGTGGATTCAAAATTGGCTTAGCTGTAGGAGACAAAGGGTGAAGACAATCAGCTGCTTTAGTGACTGGAAGCCAGTGTCCAGTGAATACCATGCTAGGTCCCCTATTGTTTGTCATTTATATAAATGACAAAGATGACTATATGGGGGGTAGGATCAGCAAGTTTGCGGATAACACAAAGATTGGCCGGATGGTTAACAGTGATTGTCTTGGACTTCCGGTGGCGGCGTTGAAGGGGTAAGTCACACATTTGGTGGCTCCCGCTCGGGTCGGACTTTTGGACCTTTTCCCCCGATTTTTTACCGGACTTTATTTGAACAATTGATGACAGAGGCAATTGTGAACTGAATTCCCACGTCGGTGCATGGGGAGGAGGACTGGGAGTGCTCACAAAGGCAGGAACAGAAGGACAGAGAAGGCTTGGCCTGAAGCTGCACCGAGAAGAAGTATGGTGGGGGACCAGACCTCTGGCTTGTCGACCCAGCGGTCAACGGAGCAGTTATCCAGGAGGGCTTCCCCAAGCAGAAGCAGGACTGCTTGGACCCGATTAAAGAGGCAATTTTGTAACTGGAAATAAGATTGGATGCCCAAGATTGGGGGATCCAGAAAGTAGAGAAGGTGCTGGCTGATCAGGAGGAACACCAAGCTGCAGTGGAGTTGGAGGTGGGGATGCTAAGAGAACAGCAGAAAAGGCTCCTGGAGAAGGTGGAGGACCTAGAGAACAGGTCCCGCCGGCAGAGCCTGAGGATTGTTGGGCTCCCGGGGGGATCTGAAGGACGCTGGGGCATATGTAGCGGACATGTTCGAGAAGCTGCTGCGGGATAGGGCATTCTCCCGACCCTTGGAGGGGCTCACAGACCGCTTGCGAGGAAGCCACGAATGGGAGACCCCTCGAGGGCAATGGTGGTGGGATCTCACAGATACCTGGATAAGGAGCGTGTTTTACAGTGGGTCAAGCAGACACGGAGCTGCAAGTGGGACAACAGTATCCTACAGATCTAGCAGGACCTGAGTGCGGAGGTGGCCAGGAGAAGAGCGGGATTCAATCAGATCAGGTCGACCCTTTTCAAGAAAAAGGTGAAGTTCGGGATGTTGTCCGCCTCTGGGTCACACACGAGGAGCAACATTTCTATTTAGAGTCGCCTGAGAAAGCGATGGACTTCGTGAATAGGAAAGGACTGGTGTCGGACTGAGAACTTTTAACTTTGAATGTGGCTGTCACGTTTATGTTTTGCAAAGAAATAGTTTCTTGTTTCTTGTTTTTTTTTCAGATATTATTTGTAATGCCTGCTGGATAGATCTGGGACCAGCTGCAGAGCTGAGTGAGATAAAAGTTTGCATTTGCACTGTTGAGGGATGGAGGTGTGTGTGTGCAGATGCTGGATCTTTTGTTTGACTTTTTCTTCTGTTTGAGTTCAACTAGGGTTTTATTTTTCATCTCTGTCGGACAATTGTGTTGGATTTGTTTTTCACTTGAATATGTATGAGTTGGGGGAGGGGGGTAAGGGACAATAGGTGGGAGATTGTCTGGCGCCAGAGGCGAGGGCCACCAAGCTAGCTGGGTGGGCTAGCTTACGGAAGCGTAGTGGGGTGAACAGATGCTAGGCTTATCAAAGGGGTTGATTTATTTTGTGCTGTTACTGGGGGGGGGGGGGGAATGTTCTGCTGACGAGGGAGGGACTGTTGCTAAGGGACAGAGAGGAAGTTGGGGGCGGAGGCTGCCTGGGGTCGGGCCGCTGGAGGCCCAGGACATGGGTTGGTGACTGGCCCAAGAGAAGGGATGGCTGATTGGTGAAGGGGGGGGGGGGGGGGGGGGGGGACGATGAGCCCCCCAACTGGACTGATCACCTGGAATGTAAGAGGGTTCAAAGGGCCGGTCAAGAGGACACACGTGTTTGCGCATCTGAGGGGACCGATGAAGGACGTGGTAATGCTGCAGGAGACACACCTTAGAGTAGCTGATCAGATTAGGTTAAGGAAAGGTTGGGTCGGAGAGGTTTTCCACTTGGGACTGGACTCAAAGATGAGGGGTCGCGATTCTGATCAACAAGTGAGTGGTGTTTGAGGCGGGTACAATAGTTTCAGATGGGGGAGGCTAGTACATTATGGTCAGTGGGAAATTGGAGGGGGTGCAGGTAGTATTAGTAAAAGCATACGCGGCAAACTGAGACACTGTGGAGTTTAGAAAGAGTATGCTGGGGAAGATACCGGACCTGGATTTGCATAAGCTGGTCATGGGGGGGGGACTTCAATACAGTTATTGACCCTGGTTTAGACCAGTCAAGCTCAAAAACGAGCAGGGTGCCGGCAACGGCTAAGGAGCAAAAAGGGTTCATGGAGCAGATGCGGGGGGGGGGGGGGGGGGGGGGGGGGGGAGGAGACCCATGGATATTTGGGCAGCCAAGAGTAAAGGAGTTCTCCTTCTACTCACACGTGCATAAAGTGTACTCCCGGATCGATTTCTTCATTCTGAGCAGGGATTTGCTGACAGGGGTGGTGGACATGGGGTATTTAGCGATCACAATCTCAGACCATGCACCGCACTGGGTTGACCTACAGGTTAGTAAAGACAGTAATAAGCGCCCGCACTGAATTGAAATGAAAATGAAAATCGCTTATTGTCACGAGTAGGCTTCAATGAAGTTACTGTGAAAAGCCCCTAGCCGCCACATTCCGGCGCCTGTTCGGGACGTTACGCTGGAGTTTTGACATGGGGCTTTTAGAGGTGTGCGAGCGGCTGAGGAAATGTATTCAGAATTACCTGGCGGTCAATGACACAGGGGAAATTTCAGCAGCGGTGGTCTGGGAGGCATTGAAGGCAGTGGTTAGAGGGGAGCTGATCTCAATACGGGCCCACAGGGAGAATGTAGACAGGACAGAAACGGACCGACTGGAAAAGGAGATACTACAGGTCGACAGGAGGTATGCAGAGACCCCAGAGGCAGGGCTTCTAAGGGAACGGCGGGGGCTACAGGCGGTGTTCGGCTTGTTAACCACAGGGAGGGCAGTGGAGCAGCTGAGAAAGGCGAGGGGGGCGATCTATGAGCACGGAGAGAAGGCCAGCAGAATGCTTGCACAGCAGCGTAGAAAGAGGGAGGCAGCCAGGGAGATAGGGAAAGTAAAGGATGGAGATGGGAACCTGGTGGGAGACTCAGCAGAGGTGGATAAGGCGTTTAAGGAGTTTTATAGTCAGCTGCATGGATAGGAACCCCCACCGGGACCAGAGGGGATGAAGCACTTCCTCGGGGGGCTGAATTTCCAGAAGGTGGACGGGGAGCTGGTAGAAAGGCTGGGGCCCCCGATCGGGATCAAAGAGATAGTGGAGGGTCTAAAGGCCATGCAGGCGGGTAAAGCCCCGAGGCCAGACGGGTACCCAGCAGAGTTCTATAAAAAGTTCTCTGGGATATTGGGGCCGCTGCTGATGAGGACATTCAATGAGGCAAGGGAGAGAGGGGTGCTTCCCCCAACAATGTCACAGGCCACGATCTCGCTGATTCTGAAGCAGGTTAAGGATCTAGAGCTGTGTGGGTCCTACAGGCCGATATCCATATTGAATGTGGACGGCAAACTGCTGGCCACAATTTTGTCCTCTAGGATTGAAGATTGTGTTGCGGGCGTGATTGGGGAGCACCAGACGGGGTTCGTTAAGGAAAGGTAGTTGGTGTCCAATGTAAGAAGGTTACTAAATGCGATCATGATGCCCAGAAGGTAGGGAGGTGGAGGTAGTGGTTGCAATGGTCGCAGAGAAGGCTTTTGATCAAGTAGAAGGGAATATTTGTGGGAGGTTCTGGGACGGTTCGGATTTGGACGGGGCTTTATTGACTGGGTCAGATTGCTGTATCAGGCTCCTGTGGCGATCGTCCGGACAAATAGGACGGTATCGAACTATTTTAGACTGCACCGGGGGATGAGGCAGGGGTGCCCCCTCTCCTCACTGTTGCTCGCGCTAGCTATAAAGCAGCTGTCAATTGCGCTGAGAGCTTCAAGGAGCTGGAAGGGGTTTGTCCAGGGGAGAGTGGAACACAGAGTCTCACTTTGTGCAGACGACCTGCTCCTGTATGTGTCGGACCCAGTGAGGGGATGGAAGAAATCATGAGGATTCTGGGAGAATTTGGCCGGTTCTCGGGGTACAAACTAAATATGGGGAAAAGCAAGATGTTTGTGATCCAGGCAAGGAGACAGGAGAGGTGATTGGGGGAACTGCCATTTAGAGTGGTAGGGTGAAGTTTTAGGTATCTGAGCATCCAAGTGACGCAGGAATGGGAACGGTTGCACAAACTTAACCTGGCCCGTCTGGTGGACCAATTGAAGGACGATTTTTGGAGGTGGGACGTCACTGTCTGAGAAGGCCAGACGGTGAATAGTCGACTTGAGTTTCGCATACCACCAGCTCCCTATCCATCCGGCGGTCCGCCAATACACTGCCTTCGAGGCAGATGGCCGCCTCTACCACTTCCTCAGGGTTCCCTTCGGCATCACCAATGAGGACTCGGTCTTCCAAAGAGAAATGGACCGAATGGTTGACCAGTACGGGCTACGGGCCACGTTCCCGTACTGGTACAATGTCACCATCTGCGGCCATGACCAGCAGGACCATGACGAGAACATCCGGCGCTTCCTCCACACCGCTAAACTCCTGAACCTAACCTATAATAGAGAAAAATGCGTCTTCCGCACAACCTGCCTTGCCATCCTCTGCTACGTCGTGGAACACGGAGTCCTAGGGCCCGAACGCGACCACATGCGCCCCTCATGGAACCCCCGCTCCCCCACTGGCCCAAGGCCCTGAAGATATGCCTGGGGGTCTTCTCGTACTAGGCCCAGTGGGTCCCCAACTATGCGGACAAGGCTCGTCCACTGATCAAGTCGACCATTTTTCCCCTGACGGCTGAGGCCCGACTGGCCTTCAATCGCATCAAGGCAAATATTGCCAAAGCCGCGATGCACGCTGTGGACGAGTCCATCACATTCCAAGTGGAGAGCGATGCGTCGGACTTTGCTCTGGCCGCTATACTCAACCAGGCGGGCAGGCCCGTGGATTTCTTCTCCCGTACCCTCCATGCCTCCGAAATTCGACATTCTTCCATCGAAAAGGAAGCCCAAGCCATTGTAGAAGCTGTGAGACATTGAAGGCATTACTTGGCCGGCAGGCAATTCACTCTCCTCACTGACCAACGGTCGGTTACCTTTATGTTCAATAACACACAGTGGGGCAAAATTAAGAATGTCAAGATTCTGAGGTGGAGGATCGAGCTCTCCACCTACAGCTATGATATTGTATCAACCTGAAGCTCAATACACCCTGCGTATGCCCTCGCCCACGGTACATGTGCCAGCACACAGCTGGAACGTCTCAGGGCCCTACACAACGACCTCTGTCACCTGGGGGGTCACCCGCGTTTTTAATTTCATCAAGACTCGCAACCTGCCTTACTCCATCGAGGATGTCAGGACCATAACCAGGAACTACCAGGTCTGCGCGTAGTGCAAACCGCATTTCTATCGGCCAGACAGAGCACACCTGGTCAAGGCCTGCCGCCCCTTTGAGCACCTCAGCATTGATTTCAAAGGGCCTCTCCCCTCCACTGACCGTAACGTGTACTTCCTCAACATCGTTGACGACTACTCAAGATTTCCCTGTGCCATCCCCTGGTCTGACATGACCTCTGCCACCGTCATCAAGGCCCTGCACAGTCTTTTCATCCTGTTCGTGTTCCCCACCTACATCCACAGTGATCGGGGCTCCTCCTTTATGGGCAACGTGTTGCATCAGTTCCTGCTCAGCAAAGGCATCGCCTCCAGCAGGACGACCAGCTATAACCCCCGGGGCAACGGACAGGTGAAGAGGGAGAACGCAATGGTCTGGAAGGCCGTCCTTCTGGTCCTACGGTCTAGAGGTCTCTCAGTCTCCCGCTGGCAGGAGGTCCTCTCTGACATGCTCCACTCCATCCGGTCGCTCCTGTGTACAGCCACCAATGAGACTCCTCATGAAAGTATGTTTGCCTTCCCCAGGAAATCCGCCTCCGGGGTCTTGCTTCCCTGTCTCGCTGACAGTCCCAGGGCCCGTCCTTCTCTGGAAACATGTGAGGAGCCATAAAACCGACCCCCTCATCGAGAAGGTCCTTCTCCTCCATGATAACCCCCAATATGCCTACGTGGCACACCAGGATGGGCGGCAGGACACGGCCTCCTTTCAGGATTTGGCACCTACAGGTTCCCCAGCGACCATCACCACCACCTCCCACCCTACACTGTCTTCCCCCACCCCTACCCACCTCCCTCGCGAATGGTGGCAGGCCCACCGGCGACAATCACTACCACCTCCGCCCATACACCACCCCCCCCCCCCCCCCCCCCCCCCCTTCGCCGACTCAACATCTGGGTGAAGAAGACAACACGCTCCCGGATGCGCAGGTCTCGACACCGGCGCGCACACCACAGCCGGGACTGAGGCCTTCACGGCGGAAGGTCAAGCCCCCAGACAGACTCGGCCTTTAAGACCACTTCACCCCCGCCAGACATTTTAAACAGGGGGTGAATGTGGTAAACCATGGTATTGCATTGTATGGCATTGTATTGTATTGTGCATGCCTGGGCTTGTCCAGGCTGGCTCCGCCTATGACCCCCCCCCCCCCCCCCCCCCCCCAAAAGCCTAAACTGCACCTTCTACAGAGCTAGCTCAATTTGGCAAATCTTGAGTACTCGTCAACGATGTTGAGGAAGCATACCTTACGGTCAGTGGAGGGGAGGGGCCCTTTGAAATTGGGGCTGACTGTTCAGAACATAAAATGGTTATAACAAAATTTAAATCAAAATAACACGAGCCTGCAGCACCAATGAGGAAAATGGTCACCTTGCTACAGTTACCTGACCACTGATGGCATCGCCACTTGAATAGTAGCAGCATCAATTTGTGTCAGATGTGGGACAGAGGTTTAATAAAATGCATTGAGAACTTTGGTCATGCACACACTGCGAATGAAAAAAAACCAGCAGACCTTTCGGAGATATTTCCCAGTCTGGTTTTCAGTCAGATTGTAGGGCTCACTGTCCCAGTTTACTGAGTTAGGTGTTCATAGTACCCGGAACGTTTGATAATTCTATTGAAATCCAACTCAACAGAGATCCACAAAGGTTTACACGTTTTCAGAATTAGATTATGGATAACGTCCGATTACTTTTTTTCAGTTCTGAACTTAGACAAATGAAATAATGACCAAAATTCTCCATTGGGAAACTATGGGCTGTATTCTCCGATATTCAGGCTATGCCTGGAGGATCCATGGCAATTTACGGGAAAATCGGCGCTGCCCCAGCACTTATTCTCTGACTGGCAAGAGGCCGATATAAAAGCCGTGAATTGCCGGGTCTGTGGCCGTGAATACGTATGGCGACGTATGCAGTGGTTGCGCAGTACGACATGGCGCTGGTCCGTGCACGAACCCGAGCTACCAGAAGGGCACCCCTGGCCAGCCCCCGGGCCACCCCCCACCAGTCCCCCAAGCCCTCGCCGAAGCCCCCCCCCTGGGCGCAGGTGGCAGAGGGGGTGAGCATCATCAGTAACATCATCTGGACCGGCCAGCAGTGCCGTAAAAGACTGAATGACCTCTTCAGGTCAGCCAGGATGAGGAGGCAGCACTGTGCCCCTGGCACCAACCTCGGTACCCCAAACTTGTAACCCCACCCCGCCAGCAACCAGGAGAGCAGCCGGACCCCCACCCTGCACCACATGCCGGCACCCATATCGGCTGCCATGGCTGGGTGCCTGGCCACTGAGGCCACCAGCTACCCACCCCTCGGGCTGCATGCGTTGGACTGTTTAGCACTGTTGCTTTCTTTCCTAACCCCCCTCCCTCCCCTCAGGAGAAGGCTGCCCAAACCATCAAGAGTGGGAGAAGACAGGAGGGGTACCACTGGACCTGCGGCCCCTCACTGTGGCTGAGCAGAGGGCCCTGAATGTGGTTGGCGGGCCTGAAGAAAGGGAATTTGCCGGGGGTGGGGGGGTGGGGGGTGGGGGAGGTTGGCCACAGGCAAGGGATTGTGTCCCCGCTTAGTTGCAGTTCCCTGTGACACATGTGTCATCCCTCCAACACCATCCCCACCCTCACCACCCCCACCCTCACACCCCCTCACCACCACCCTTAGCCTACCCTCACCATCACCCTCAACCCCACTCCCCTTTGGCCCACTGTCTAATCATGTGTCATGGCTTGTGCCTTGTCGGACCTGCTGGTGATGGGGCGGGTCCTCTGCCCCCACCCAGTTCCCTCCACAGCCGGAGCCCTCCCATGAATCGAGCAGCAATGTGAGTGGCAGCTTGGATGGCAGATCTCCATGTGAGACCCAGGATACCCCGGAGCTCGAGTCCTGGGATCTCACAGATTTACCGTCACAGCTGTCTCCAACACCCTGCACCAAGCCAGAGGCACTCACCTCGGTTGGGCACTTTGGTGAAGAGGCTCCTGGGACACGATCAGGTGCGCGCCACACAGCTGCTCCGTTACATCCAGTGGAGGTAGGAATACCCAAGGGGGTGGACGGTTGGAGGGTGGTCCGACCCCAGGAACTCGTTGCCGGCCAGATGGGTTTCGGGCTTTTGGAACCGACAGTCCCATTGATCGTGGGGATCCAGTTGCAAAGCCGGAGACTACAGGAGGGGTTATCGGCAAGCATCCAGTCCCTACAGGTGTAGTTGGACGAGTCCAACAGGTAGTGGTGCCGACCATGCATGCCACCCAGGTCAACATCGCACGGGTGGCAAGCCTTGGATGCGAGGGTTTTGGCTATGAATCAGCATGTCCAAGGCCTGGGCATTCTGTGCAGGCGATGGCAGAGGCCCAGGACAGGCCCACCTGTAAATTGCAGGGGCACTTCTCAGTGTGTCCCAGTCACTGCGAGCCATGGCGGTGAACGGTGGCAGCATTGCCCAGGTGCTGGCCGACATGGCGCCGACACAGAGGGAGATGGCCCAGTCCCAGATGTAGGTGGCATAGTCACTGACTGATGTGACACAGATCCAGAAGGTGTTGGCACAGTCAAGAGGCGATGTGGCGCAGTCCCAGACGGTGATAGTCCACTCCCTGTGCTCCATGGCCGCAAGCGTGCAGACCCTGGTCGAGACCAGAGCGGGCCTCCAAGACTGGCAGTGCCAGGTGACGGGGGATCCTCAGGGGATAGCTCCGCTCGCAGCCCCATCCCATGGAGTAGCCCAGGGGCCATCGTGCACAATGCTGGGTTCACAAATTTTAAAACACAAGTGAACCGCGCTGTTGGGAATTCGGCCCATCAGAGGCGGTGAATCGCTGAGGCCCTGGAGAATACCAGGTCAGGCCAGCCAATGATATGCAAATGGCATTTACTGTATGTGCATTCCAAACCGCATGGATGCCACTGTAGAGGCTGAGGTGTGGGGGAGGGTCCTGAGATGAGACCGCTTAAAACTGGATAGCTAGGATAACACTAAAATTGCTCTACATAAGTTAGTTTATTGAGGATTGAAACCAATCATGGAAAGTATACTCAGCAATCATTATTAACTATTAAAAATGTATTCTTAGAACAAAGCAGTACAAGTATTTAAACTCCAGCTAACAGTAGTGGCATCAATGTATGATGGATTTTAAGCTAGTTAACTTGACCACATTCCTACGACAGACAGAATCAGACACACCATGGTACAGGCAGGAACCAACTGTGATAAGACAAATGGGAGTAGGGGAAAGCAAGAGATAGCAGATGCAAGGTTCGTGAAAAACAACAGATGGCCAGGGATCAGGATAGGGCTAAATCATGAGTGGATCATGCAGTCACCATGCTGCCGAAAGTAAAATTCATTGGTCAAGGTAAAATCAACAGCTACAGGGATTGGATCAAGTCCAATTGGGGTTGGCTACTGATTTTTGGAAATTGTATAATTGTTGAACCTGAAGCAATGTAAAACAGTGTGGTTTTGTCATTTACCAAAATCACTCTCCCTTGTACGTTGACCAAGCTTGGAAAATGAAGCCATCTTAACCAGAGTTGCTGTCTCCGCGGGTCTTTGTGTTTAGCTGACCCGTAACTAAGAGGGAGGATCCCCACATAAAAGCCAGCTCAATACTCAGTCCCTGAAAACGCTCCTACAGAGGCGATGGAGAATTGTGATTTGCCGTGAAATCAGCGCCCGCTGCGATTTCGACGTCAGAACTTATTTCCTGCCCAATCAAGCTTCCCGATTCCGTCATCAGCCGACAGAGAATCCCGCCCCTGATGTTTAAAATAGTATACAAACTGGTGGAGAGGTTGATAAATATAGTAGAAAAAAAAAGGGAAAATAATTAACTGAATAAAATAATTAATTTTGTTCATTACAACACATCAGGAATGGCAGGAGAGGTGATGTGTGACATCTGCAGCGTGGACGAGATCATGGATACCAGTGTGATCCAGGGCAAACATGTCCGTAGTAAGTGCTTGCAGCTCGAGAAGCTTTGGCTCAAATGTATTTTGCTGAAGGCCGAGCTGCGGACGCTGCAATGTATCAGGGAGGGGGAAAGTTGCCTTGGCTCTTTGTACCGGGAGGCAGTACCTATGGAGCCCAACGCGATTAGGAGGAACAACACCTCGAGTGGAATTTTCTGCCCCCTCCGCAAACTGTTTTGCAGCGGCTGCGATGGCTCGCCATTGGCCGATGGCAGGATCGTCCAGTCCCGATGCTGTCAACTCTTTTCCCCATTGTTCATGCCCTCCGCTGCCGCAGAACCCATGCCAGAGAGGGGGTTGCCGTCAACCTGACCAGAAACCCCTACCAGTGGAAATGGTTGGAACATTTCCGCCCTGATCTTATAATTAGGCACATTGGAGCCTTCTGGACTCATCATTGAGTTCAACAACTTTGGACTCTGAACTTTCTCCTCCACCTTTTATTTGTTGTTCCCTTGGTTTGTTTCAATGCAAATATCCCCCCCCCCCCACCCCCACTCCCACCCTCCACAGGTCCATATGTTACTTGTTCTTCAGTTTACTTTCACTGAGCACTGATCTTTGTTCTCCTCTTCACACATTCTGTCATCTTACCTTTACGACACTTTCAGCACCTTTTTGTCCTCAATGCCACCATTTGTCTTGTGTCCATGACATTTTGTCAATCTCTCCTTAGCCCTGACCTATCCCTGACCTTCTATTCCACCCCACCTTCTCCACTCCCCTGTCCAACGATATAATTAATCACACTTCTACCCCCTCTTCAGTTCTGATGAAGAGTGTTATGGACTCGAAACGTTAACTCTGTTTCTCTCTCCACAGATGCTGCCAGGCCTGCTGAGTTTATCCAGCGTCTTCTGGTTTAATTTCAGATGTTTATGTTTAGAGAGCTTTTGTAGGCTGTGTCCACTCACAGCAAGTGTGCTTCCTGTTGCTGATTAGTCACAGAGCCCGACTTGATGTCCTGGAGGAGCATATTTTCTTTTTCATCTGACTTCCTCACCCACGCTGAATAATAACTCTTAATCCATTCTAAATTTTACATACATAATCGAGCTGACATTTAATTACATGTACCTCTCTGTACTTTAAAACACTGATAGGTAGAATTAAATTGCAATAACAGACATACAAAGAATTCTAACTTATTTGTAGGCCAATTTTTTATCGATTGTACTAAAGAATATGCTAATTGATTTCAAATAACCAGATTTATTCCTCTGTTAATATAGTGGATGATGCATTACTTCATTATAATGTGTTAATGCATTAATATCACAATGTTCCAGTTCACCTCGTGAATAATGTCCTGATTTACACGATATTACATTGTAAGACCTCAGTGGAGGCACAACGTTCTGAGGCATTCACACATGGAGAAAGTTTAAAAGAAAAATTCAAATTTAAAGGATTAATGGGCGGGATTCTCCATCCCGAAAACGGGTGCGGTGCATCCCCGCTGGCAGTGGGATCATCCGTCCCGGCAGCCAGCCAATGGGGTTTCCCATTGTGAGCACCCGCACGCCATCGGGAAATCTGCGGGCAAGAGTGCACTTCTGGCAAAGTGGAGGATTCCGCTCCAACTCTTTTTTTTTCCAATTAAGGGGCAATTTAGCAAGGCCAATTCACGTACTCAGCACATTATCGTAGAATTTACAGTGCAGAAGGAGGCCATTCGGCCCATCAAGTCTGCACCGACTCTTGGAAAGAGCACCCTACCCAAGGTCAACACCTCCACCCCCTCCCCACAACCCAGAAACTCCACCCAAAACTAAGGGCAATTTTAGACACTAAGGGCAAGTTAGCATGGCCAATCCACCTAACCTGCACATCTTTGGACTGTGGAAGGAAACCGGAGCACCCGAAGGAAAACCACGCACACACGGAGAGGATGTGCAGACTCCGCACAGACAGTGACCCAAGCCGGAATCGAACCTGGGACCCTGGAGCTGTGAAGCAATTGTGCTATCCACAATGCTACATCTTTGGGTTGTGGGGATGAGACGCACGTAGACACGCGGAGAATGTGCAAACTCCACACAGACAGTGACCCAGGGCCAATATCAGACCAGTAGTGCTAACCACTGCACCACCATTGTGTCCAACACACGGAGAAAGTTAAGACTATCTTTACCTGTTGAATGGGCATCTGAATGTAGGGAACAATCTATGGTGCTGCTCTGTGAGTGCTTCCATTATAATTTTTTTTCCCCATATCTTTATCTCCACCTTTCTACAACATATTCTTCACCTTCCCACGTTAGCATCGTCAATTATTCAAAAGCCACAAAACCAGGGCTCATGCCATGGTTTTGCTACAGCACAGGGCGAGGAGGCTGGCCCCACGTCTATGCAACCAGAACTGGAATTGAACCTAGCAATCTTGATGTTACGCTGAACCATATGCTAACTGACTATCTAACTGTGTTAACCAGCTCCCCAGAAATGAAATTCACTCGTGTCGCTTACTTCTAATGCAGGCAGCATGCCAAATTCATGCTGCCTCATAATTAACATGATCAAAGTGTGTAGCTAGCGTTAATTGAATTGTTGAGTGGCTGCACACCTCAGCAGAGGGCCCACATCGTGAGAAGCCAGCACCAGCTGAAGTTAACCTGTGTTACTTAAAGTGGATGTGCATTCCGGGTGGAGCTGGGGCTGGAAGACAGTCCATATCTGATTCTGCCTGGGAAACAATAGAAGGATGGCACAACACGGAGCGGCCATGCTTTAAGGTTTTCCAATGCTGCATTGGTCAAGGGGTTGCAGAGGAGGAGAGAAGCATCCTATCCCCAGAGGGGATCCGTACAATAAAAATAATCCTTCATTATTCTCACAGAAAGGGCATTGAAAATATAAGAAATGAAAGCTTTTGATTAGTACACATTCGAAGATGAAGGAATGAAGAGAAATTATAATCTAACTGAAACACGTCTTACAAAGCACCTGTGTTCATTATACAATACTTTCAAATTAATTCGTAATTTCACAATTATTATATCAACACCAAAAGAAAAGCTGTTCCACAGAGCAACAGCTTTCGAACTGGAAGCAGGAATACAACCTGCAGTTTGTTTGTTTGCACATCTCGTTAAGTAAAATATTTTAAGTCATTTTCTTCCATGCTTTTTGAGAGTAAAGTCATCGATGATGTCCTCAAATGGTAAGCTACAAAGTTTCGCACTTTCAATTCACGTTGTGCTCAGGGCAGATAGATTTCCTTGCAGCATTGTTATCAGTGCAGTTCATTCTTGAGGGATGTCAGTCCTGAAAATGACCTTTCCCCTGAGCAGTTTGTTATCATTAGACTCAGAAATAGCCTCAATGTTGATTCTAATTATGAGAATGTCAACTGAATCTTATCTTGGATGATGACTTGACATATGTTCTGCTGGCTTAAATGTCCTTTATCTGCATAATGTTCTGGAATATAAAAAGGGAAGTGCTTTATTTCCCAATTGGATAACTTCAACATTTTCTGGATAATCTTTCTTCACAAGTTTTACACAGCTGTTTTTCCAATGCACGTAACTCAACCAAAAATGAATAATTGCTGAAACATTTTCAGATATGCTTGCTCTATTCTTCAAGTTGGTTCCTTGCTGTGATGAATGTGGGGAATTGATAAATATTATGATTCATATTTGTGGCAGTAATCCTATTAAAACCCTGGTTAAAAATACACACAGGCAGTATGTCAGCTAAAGCTGTAATTAAGGTGTCGTAAAGGGGGATCTTATAGAAACATATAAAATTATGAAGGGAATAGATAGGATAGATGTGGGCAGGTTGTTTCCACTGGCGGGTGAAAGCAGAACTAAGGGGCATAGCCTCAAAATAAAGGGAAGTAGATTTAGGACTGAGTTTAGGAGGAACTTCTTCATCCAAAGGGTTGTGAATCTATGGAATTCCTTGCCCAGTGAAGCAGTTGAGGCTCCATCATTAGATGTTTTTAAGATAGAGTTGGATAATTTTTTGAAGAATAAAGGGATTAAGGGTTATGGTGTTTGGGCCGGAAAGTGGAGCTGAGTCCACAAAAGATCAGCCATAATCTCATTGAATGGTGGAGCAGGCTCGAGGGGGCCAGACGGCCTACTCCTGCTCTTAGTTCTTATGTAAAAGAGTGAGATAATCATTCATTCTAGCCACTTACCTGATTACAGATCAAGGTCTAATGGAATAGTGTTTATATTTTGGATGGTTCCCTGGAGTGTTGATAATTTATGGGGATTGTATTTATTCCAAGGTAAGCAGATCATGGAACTTAGTGCGTTACAGATTATGTAATTAATAGAAGAGCCAGGTCTGTCTGTACTTTTGTAGTTTGTTATAAGATTTTAAGTTGAAAAGCAGTTTGACATAGGATTTGAGACTGACAAGGCAGAAGTTTACTGAAGCTGCTCTTGAAAGGGTCTTTCTCTAAAAGTATCTACACAGATAAGCAACTAACCTATTTTGTTAACTTTATTTATAAGTAAGAAGTCTTACAACACCAGGTTAAAGTCCAACAGGTTTGTTTCAAACACGAGCTTTCGGAGCACGGCTCCTTCTTCAGGTGAATCTTCAGGAGCCGTGCTCCTGAACGGCTTCTTCAGGAGCCGTGCTCCGAAAGCTCGTGTTTGAAACAAACCTGTTGGACTTTAACCTGGTGTTGTAAGACTTCTTACTGTGCTCACCCCAGTCCAACGCCGGCATCTCCACATCATGGCTTATTTATAAGTGACATTTGAACTGTATTGGGTTGCTCATCTTGAATTAATAGGTTTCAGTAGTAAGTTCAAGTTTTCCCAGAATCTTCTGGTCCTGCCATTGTCAGCGAGGTTTCTGATTGAATGCGCCCCTCGGTGCCAGGAAACCTATGCCGGTGGTGTGGCGTCGACGGGAGCTTTCAGAATCTGTTTCTCTCTCATAGATGCTGCCACATCTGCTGAGCTTTTAGGCATTTTCTGTTTTTAATTTCACATTTTCTGCATTCGCAGCACTACGGTACAGTGATTGATGACCTTTCTTTAATAATCTTTGATAATCTTTATTATTGTCACAAGTAGGCTGACATTAACCCTGCAATGAAGTTACTGTGAAAATCCCTTGGTCGCCACACTATTGCGCCTGTTCGGGTACACCGATGGAGAATTCAGAATGTCCAATTCACTTAACAAGCACGTCCTTCGGGACTTGTGGGAGGAAACTGGAGCGCCCGGAAGAAACACACGCAGACACGGGGAGAACGTGCAGACTCTGCACAGACACTGAACCAAGCCAGGAATCGAACCTAGGACCCTGGCGCTGTGAAGCAACAGTGCTAACCACTGTGTTACTGTCATGGGAAAATGGAGAATCTGAGGTACACATGGGACAGCAGGGAAAGGAATGCCTGGAAAGGGATTACCTGACAATCTCTAAAACCCAAAATCATAGAGTCATAGAATTTACAGTGCTGAAGGAGTCTGCACCGGCCTTACAAAGAGCTCCCTACTCAAGCCCACGTATCTACCCTACCCTATCCCCGTAACCTTTCCTATACCCTATCCCACTTAACCTTTTTTGGACACTAAGGACAATTTAGCGTGGCCAATCCACCTAACCCGCACATCTTAGGACTGTGGGAGGAAACCGGAGCACCCGGAGGAAACCCTCGCAGACACGGAGAGAATGTGCAGACTCCGCACAGACAGTGACCCAAGCCGAGAATCAAACCCGGGGCTCTGGAGCTGTGAAGCAACTGTGCTAACCACTATGCTACCGTGCTGCCCAAAACCTGGACAAACGCAAATTAGCATACTACACGCAGCCATATCTCAGGTAACACATTTCATTGCCTACAAATCGAAAATGTTCAGCCTGGCTCCTGAATGTCTGGAAGAGGCACTGTGGACCCACCCATGTATCAGGGATACAGGGCACTCACCACCACATTACGGGCTGATTGTCTAATGTACGTTCCTTTGTGTTGCAAAGCAGATGGACAAGATGTGTCCACTGAACGATTAAATATAGAGCATGCCAGACAATGTGTCCATGTCATCTAATCAGGGAAGTGACTGTAACCTCATTAAACTGCAGGTATCGATAATCCATTGTATTGTAGTACTTTGAATTACTGTGTATTCCTTTGAATTAGTCCAGACTATCCAAAGCTGTATAAGATGTGTGAGACAGCTTTATGGGCCAGAGCGACTTGGACCGAGCTGTAGTTAAGCCAGCTGAGTTTTAGCTCTCCCGCATGCATGTGGCAAATAATGCTATTTTGTTAAAGTTTCGTACGGTCTGAAGAACTCCACTCATTTAATTCCACTAACAGCTGCCGTGCCGCCACTCTCTTCACACAGATACTGCCCCGCTGTGTGTTTCAGGCATTTTCTGTTTGTTTTTCAGGTTTCCAATATTTGTAATATTTGGATTTTGAATTCAGAAAGTTTCCGTGTTTGGATGGGGAGAAGAGATCAAGGTCTTGAAGTTGCACTGTGTGAAGGTACTTGCTGAGTTCCTGCGAAATGTCTTTGTAGAGTGTTCAATGGGGCATTAACTCATTTTAAAAGGACAGAGAAGGAAGGTGAATTTGAATACATATATATATGCTAATATTTGCTCAGCAGGTATGAAAATACTGACTGGTGATTAATTTATAGCTCAGTAATATGGTGAGGCAAGGATGTTTGCATTTAATTGCAGGCAATCGAGCTAAGTGATTGAAATGTTCCTGTGTAATCCTGTACATTGTGAAATGGCATGACTGCACACAGAATTGGAGTAACCTTGTGATATTGGTTAATATTTGGCAGAAGACAAAGCACAGGGATAAAAGATTAATTTCTAATTTGTAGAATATGACAAGTATTACTCCTCAGGGATCTGCCTTATCTTGTCATTATGTCCACATAACTTTTCCTTTCTGTCTCTTTATTCTCCTCTGTCTCTTAATCCAATCCCCCTCCCCTTCTGTCATTTTGATTTCTATACCTGATTGGCATTGACTGCACCCACTCTGATTCATCATCCTTCTGTTTCTCCATCTGTTAGTCTCATTGGTGGAGGGGCTGGTTTAGCACAGTGGGCTGAACAGCTGGCTTGTAATGCTGAACAATGCCAGCCCCGAACAGGCGCCGGAATGGGGCGACTAGGGGCTTTTCGCAGTAACTTAATTGAAGCCTACTTGTGACAATAAGCGATTATTATTATTAGATACGATGATTAAGTTGAATTAGAAAACGTGTGTCTATGGCCGGGGGGTAGGTGAATATTACAGCCGAGAACAGGACTGAATAAAGGTTGGCAGCTAACAAAGAAAGGGAGGTCTACATCATGGCAGCTGAAGCGCTAGGAAGACACGGCAGGCAGGGGGGGGCACCACGTGGTCATAAACCCTCCGTTTCTCTGTGTAGCACCTGAGAGCCCTGTTGGAGGCTGTGGCAGCCAGTAGGGACATCCTGATACCGAGGGATGTAAGAATGACGTCCCCCCCCCTCCCCCAACGTCACCAAGAAGGCTTGGGCAAAGGTGACAGCTGAAGAGGTGGAAGCTGAGCTAAGCAGGCACGACTTGGTCTGGCACACAGGGATCCAGTGGCAGAAAAGGTTCAGAAAACTTCTGCACTTGGTGAGGGCGAGCTTCGAGTTGTCATTGTCCAGTGTGGAGAACAAAGGAGTGGGCCCAAATATCGTTATAATCAAGCGTGTGGGTTTCAGGAAGTCTCAGAACACACATCTGCCCGCGCATCTCAAGGCTGGAGAGACAATCTGAATTCTTGGGCCCAAAAGCCTCGTGGGGGTGAAGTGGTTTGGGGGACAGCGTGGTTGTGGTGCTGGAGGTGGAGGGTTGCTACTCAATGGAGCTTTGCACCTACTTACAGCAGAAACGTAGCCCTAACTGAGAGATCTGCCACTGGTAATAGGGTACCTGCCAATTCTCACCAGCCATGATCTGGGAGCCCTGGAGCTTGGGTGCAAGTGGGGAAGAAGGTGATCAGGTGGCCGGTGAGGCTGGCATCTTTGAGAATGGCAAGAGCCCAGTGGCCTAAAGGGTAAAAAGAACGTCTGGTTGTATTTGTCCCTCAGATGAGTCATCCACCAGAGTCCGCCAGGAGGCCGACGACCCTCCTTTGGCACTGGAGCAGGCAACAGTGGAAGGTGCGCCTCCGACACACCCTCTCTCAGCACCAAGCACCAATACAAAAACTGGCATTGAGACAAAAGCATGTCAGCTTGGTTGTTAATAAGCAGCAGGGAGGGAACAACATGCTCACTGGAGCAGATGGTGCAGGCAGGGATAGCCCACGGCACTGCAGTCAGAGGAGTGATGGAGACCAACACCATGCTGAGTCTGAGCCTCAGGAGTCGTCAATCAGGGGCAGGTTTAGCTCACTGGGCTAAATCGCTGGCTTTTAAAGAAGACCAAGCAGGCTAGCAGCACGGTTCGATTCCCGTACCAGCCTCCCCGGACAGGCGCCGGAATGTGGCGTCTAGGGGCTTTTCATAGTAACTTCATTGAAGCCTACTCGTGACAATAAGCGATTTTCATTTTTTCATGTCCAGCGGGACGCACAGGGAGGTCCGGTGGAGATCTCTGAGGATCTGTGTGCTATGGTCTCAGTCATAGAGGAGTCCTTGTGCAGCATGAGCGCTGTGTTGACCCATAGCTCTGAGTGCACAACTGAGAGAGAGAGAGACGACTCTCATGGAGAGGCAGCTCAAGGATATCAATGAGGGGTTCATGGGTTTAGGCTCGGACCTGAAAAGTCTCCCACAGGCACTGACCTCAGGAACAACCAGTCTCTCAGATGGGTTCCCATCCATCCATCAATGTTGAGCATGGAGGTCCAGATGCACCTCAGAATGGCGGACATGTTGGCTATTAACTCTGGGGCCTTCTCTTACGGAGCTCCGGGCGAAGGTGGCAGCTCCTCTGCCTCTTTGCCAGTCACCACGCAATCCTCCAAGTCTGTGGCAGCTGAAGAGTTCCCAGTCATACCGCTGAGTGCACCCTCTCAGGTGCGGCCTACTCATGACCCGTTGGCCAGAGGATGATTGCCAAAGTCATCTACGCCAATGTGGCACCACAGTCTGCCTCCAATGCCGCTGTCAGAGATGATGGTGAGGAGGGGAGCATCTAGGTATAGAACCCACCAACGTAAACTTAAGCCATAGTAAGCACAGCAATGGGTTTGCCCTAGTGGCTGATGTTCTTTTTGTAAATATCACATGTGCTTAAATGAATTCTTTTTGGAAGTTCTCTGTTATCTTCACTTCAATGTCACAAAGAGAAATGAGTTTGTTGCTCACAAGCCCCAAGCGTCCTGTTTATTTAATGGGCTTTTGTCTCATCAATACCTGGAGAAATATGTTTGAGGAAGCTTTATTACTGAGACAGTGATGTGACATTGGGCTTCTGCCATGGTTTTGAGTGGAATGTGTGAGAAGGAGGAGGTGCCCTTGGTCTCAGACAGAAGTCAAACCTTGGCAGGCTCGCTGAAGGAACTCGGAATCAAGGCCTCCCTGGCGACCCTACCTTGCTGAAGGTTCCTCATTTCATCCTCATCATCCTTGTCATCGGTCTGCCAGGGCTCTGCATGTGAGACGTAATTGGATTCCTCCTCTGAGACAGCTGAGCCTGCTTCAGTGTCCTCCTGGTCCAGGGGTTCCTATCTAGACAGAGCAAGAATTTGCAGAGCCCAATAGACATCAACGATGAGCGACACTGACTCAGGCGGATACAGCAGGGAGCAGTCCAGGCTTCAGAAACTCACCTTCAGCAAGCCATTGGTCCCCTCCACAATGGCCCATGTGGATACATGTCAGTGATTGTAACTCTTCTCCACCTTTGTCCTCAGTTGCCTGAGAGGCTTCATTGGCCACCTTTTCAAAGGATAACCCTTGTCACCTAGGAACCATCCATTGACGTGAGCTGGAGCTGCGAACAGGCTTGGCACTTATAGGTGGCACATAGGTGGTATTTGAACATTATAGGAGCTGCCATGCTACCTTGCACAGACCTATAGAATCTGGGCATTTTAGTTACAAACTACCTGAAATATTCATGGAGTGAATGTTGACAAAGGCATCCGGTCGGCTGGCTGGCACCTTGATGGCCACATGGGTGCAATCAATGGCACCCTGGATCCGGGGGAAGGCTGCGATTGCAGCAAAGCCTCTGGTCCACTCAGCCAGGCTGACTTGATCTGCCCTGAAATGAAATGTTCTCACCCACCTGAAAAGAGTATCAGTCACCGGATTGACAGAGCTGTGTACAGCTGACTGGGAGACTCCGCAACAATCACCCATAGAGCCCTGGAAAGATCTGGCAAAACATTAAGTGTCACAGTGACTTTGAGAGTCACAGGCATTGGGTGTCCACCCACACAATTGGAGGCTATCTCTGGATCAATCATTTGGCAGTTGGTCGTCGTGGCTTCCCTTGAAAGCCGGAGCTTCCTGTGCCATTAAATCTCAGAGGTATCAAGGTAATTGGATCACTGCCGGCACATCCTGGCAGCTGGATAGTGGCGTCTTCTGTGGGGACATTCTCCTTGCCCTCCCTGCTAACCATGAGCACCTTGTGCCTGTGATTCTGCTCTGAGGTGATGTTTATGACCACCGAACCTCCTCTCTCTTCATCCCCTGTCCTCGGATGAGTTACTCCTTGCTGAATACATTACACACATCTGCAGAAATGAAAATTGGGCTGACCTGTGCACGGAGAGTGACAAAGGATCGCAAATCTCAGATGCCACAAGACTGAAACTTCCCAGAAAACATCAGTCTAGATGCTCAAATGTCCAAAGGAAGGAGTCAAAATTTTTACAAGACTCCAGACTAAATCCTCACCAAAGTCCCAGTAACCCCGAACGATTCAGCCTGAATTTGCTCCAGCCCCCTTTGACCCTGCCCCTTTGACCCTGCCCCTTTGACCCTGCCCCTTTGACCCTGCCCCTTTGACCCTGCCCCATTGAACCCACCCTTGGATGAGATAACAGCAAAACTGATTGGCCGCCTGCCTATGCTGTCCATCCACTGACTTAAAACTCGCACCGGTAGCGTAATTTTTCAGTCAATAGATCTTTTAATCATTTCAATAAGCTCCCTGAGTGTCGGCGTGCATGCATCCAAACCATACTTGCGTCCGCCAACCAATGTATCACGCACATGCACGGTGACATCAGGATGTGCGCCCAACATCTTCTCACATGGTTTCACGCGCTTCTGGGTCTGGTGCACGCCTGTCCAGGCACTGTAACAGTTTGTCACTTTCATTCAAAATCCTTGACACATTCTGCCCACCCTCACTGGTCAGGGAACCAGAAAGCAGGATGTCAATACTGCAGCTCACCTCACAAGCTTGAGTTTTCAATGAGTTCTCAACCCTTTAATGGTCCCGTCAATCTTTGCAGAGACGAGATTGAAAATTCTGTTCCCATCAACCCCCAATTTTGCTACCCACTTACAAGCCTTTTGAGTACAGTGATGGACAATCCATTCATTATTTACATGTGGTCTTGACACAGGGCACGCACATCACCACATTTATGTTATTCAAGTTGAGATACCCTCAATCACGACACAGGAGAGAAGATAGATGATTCAAAGGCTTTAATCATCTGAGAACTGTACAGCAGTCGAGAAGTGTGCTCATCACATGTTGCCTGAGTGAGCCTTTTCATATATACCGTTTCCTGGGGGTGGAGCCAGAGGCGGAGTCCCCCAGGGTTCCAAGCCCGGTCTTAAAGGGCCAATGCATTAAAGGTAAGGTACCATTATATCAGCTACTGATAACATTCATCACACAAGTCTTTAAATGTAATAGAAATTTGTCAAAAACAGGCACCCAGCAATAGGCTCGCCTGCTACCTCAATAGACTTACAGCCTGTAAGTCCTCCTTTAATTGTCCATTTCAGATTCCATTGATTATTTACACAACACAAGTTTGTCTTACAATTTTGATAAGAAGGTGTCCACTTGATTTATAAAAGTGTCACTCATTTTCCAAATCACTGCGTCGGTGTTTTATCTACTTACCTATGTGGCTACCAGTGTTTTATGTAAAATCAATCTTGCAGCTTGAAGATGCTTTCTTAATCTCCTTTTCCCAAAGTGAAAACTTAAGCGCTGAAGCTTGTTAGCTGGCTCGCTGACTCAGTGAGAGCGAGAGAGAGAGAGCAGAGGTGAAGAAGTCTGGGCAGACTGCTCACTGAGCTGCAAAGCAACAAAGTAAAGAATCAGCAGAAAATGAATGCGAATGAAGCCATCAAGTAAACAGCATGTGTGGAGCTAGCTATAACCGGACAGGCGCCTGCGTAAGCAGGAAATGCCGCAACTCAACAGGCGCTGCTTGTGATTGAAATGGGAGTCTGTGAAGCTCTCATCTTCACCGTGGCAGCTAGTTTATCCTCTTGGTCAAAATCATTCTCAAGCATGAAAATAAAGTTAGAGAATTATAAAATACAATTACTCAATCCATCGGTCCTTTTCTTAGAGTGCCGCCATGGGGAACATTTTATGTTCGTGCTTCCAAATGCTGTCATGTTTTTTAACACTTAGTGCCATTTAATTCGACTTCAGAATTTTATCACAGAATCTTTAAAGTAAAAACGCCAGCTCACAAAAACAGGAATTATTAAAATAATAGTTTTGTATAGGTTTAAGGTGCGAGGGAGGGCAAGATTTAGAGGAGATGTATGAAGTAATTTTTTTACATAGAGGGTAGTGGGTGCCTGGAACTTGCTGCCAGAGGAGGTGGCGGAAGCAGGGACAATAGTGACTTTTATGGGGTATCTTGATAAATACATGAATAGGATCGGAATAGAGGGATACGGACCCTGGAAGTGTAGAAGATTTTAGTTTAGTCGGGCAGCATGGTCGGCGCAGACTTGGCGGGCCGAAGGGCCTATTCTTGTGCTGTACTTTTCTTTGTTCTTTATATGATGAAAGAAAATTTGTCGCTTATAAACGCTCTTGAGTCTGTTTTTGTTCTTTGATGTTTACCAATGAAACAGTTGCAATATATTCAAGAAGGCCCTGCCTTCTCAACCCAGCCACTCGCCGGAGGTGTGGTGATCCTCAGGTTAAATCACCATCAGTCAGCTCTCCCCCTCAAGGGGGAAAGCAGCCCATTGTTATCTGGGACTACGGCAACTTTGCATTTTACCTTATTTGCAACATTACACTCTAAGCTGTTGTCTTCTTGGCACCCTTATTCAATTACAAATTACTCTTGCAATGGCACAAGCCATTTCATGTCTACATTATACACTGGCAATCTTTGTGGTGTTATGGGCCAGGGTTTAGAAACTCTAAATTGTATTATGAAATTATGTTGAATTTGGCTAGGATGAGCACAAAAGCCTTCGCCGCAGGTGTGATTCATCAGACTTCCTTGACAAGCTAATAAAAGCAAGGTTTATTCTAAGAATATAGTTGACACATATATATCTATAAACACAGCAAGAATTTTTAACAATTATAAACATAAAGACACCACACAGCTACAGTTATCTATGTATGTAACACTTAATGAATTCCCCATTAGGGTTGGTTTAGCACAGGGCTAAATTGCTGGCTTTGAAAGAAGACCAAGGCAGGCCAGCAGCATGGTTCAATTCCCATACCAGCCTCCCCGAACAGGCGCCGGAATGTGGCGACTAGGGGCTTTTCACAGTAACTTAATTTGAAACCTACTTATGACAATAAGCAATTATTATGAGCAACTTTCATTTCATTTCATTTTCATTTCATTTCATTAACTGTTCCAATTCAATAACAAAATCCAATAAACCATACCCCTTTTCAAGTGTGTGGCCCAGCATACTGCATTCTCACTTGAATGGGACTGGTCCTTTCCCTGAGATTCTGATCCAGTATCAACCAGCAGATTAAAACTCCTTCCGTTGTCCAAAATAGTCAAACTGAAACTGAAACCTCCTCTCACCTCACAGCCACAGCCTAATGTGTTACCTGATAAGGGACTAAACCCTTCTTAAAGGGACACTCACATGACAGTGGAGACCAATAACTTTTAAATAGAGATTTGAACTTCCAGTCAACAGCTGAAAGAATGACCTGACTAGATTTCATAATTTTAAACTTTTGCTGGAACAAATTATCAAAATAAACTATTGACTAAACACTTTGTCAGCAACTTATAATTGAATCTACAGAAAGGAACGTTCCACTTTTATGCTGAGCACCCATGAAGCTCAGCACAGAATTGCAGTCCCTTTAGCAAATAGTGCACAGTTTCTCCTAGCTTACAATGGGTTCCGGCATCCCAATTTCACTGAGTAGTGACTTCAAGTGACCAAGGCTGCAGGATGTGCCTCTTCAATGAAGGACCATCTTTCTCCCCCACCCAGCTGTGGTTGTTTGAAAAGTCTAGCACCCTCTTCCCTCTGCTCACCACAGAGAAATGATTTTTCTGCACCTGTGATATTCATTGACTTGTAGGGAAGCCTGTAACCCAGCGGTCTCCAACATTTTTATCGAGTGTGATATTTGGACTTGATGTCATCTGGGATAAAGTAATCTCACAGAGACATGTGGAACCAAAATAGGCCTTCACTTTGAGTTCACAGGGTGCCAGAAGAGGATATTGTTTCTGTGTTTACAAGTCTCCAGAAGTCTTTGTTCCTTGGCCAGGTTTTCTGCTCTATGTCATTTTGCATGGTGATGATTGCCATGTTAAGTCCGCTTCTTTGCTCAAACACTCACTGAAAGTATGCTGGCCCCTCACTCATCATTTTGTATTCATCCAGCTTATTCCAAGTTTTGGCACCTGCGAGAATCCCGTTGCCTGAGTCTCAATACAGGTTTTGGTGCGGTTCCGCAGGCATTGAGGCACATAATTAAAAGAATTCAGAGTCTCGTGGATTTTCGGCGTGGTTCGGCAAGCATAGACTGATCCAGTTGCCATTTTGTCTTCAAGAGAATCCCGAGGATCGTGAATTTCTGACACGGTTCAGCAGGCAATGACATCACATCTTTGAGACTCTGGGATTGACTATTTGGAGACCATGGCTGTCACCTGAACTAAAATAAATGGCTTCCTTTGTACTCTTCTCCATATGAAATTCATCAATCTTTAATTCAGTCAGAAATGCTAATTGAGTTTGCACTCAGGTAGAAATTCTAACCAGTTATTATGATCCAAATTCTCTTTCATCTCAGATGTAAATGGACAATTTAAAGCAGTTTCCAATCCAATACCAGCACCGTCTTTCTGGGACTTTGGGAGACAAGGAGCAGAGTTTTCCATTTTTAAGACTGACTGCGATGGTGGGCGGTTTTGGCGGTGCCCATCATGTTGGCCAGATTGGTGAGAACCCACACCCGACTCTGCGCTTGGAAGTTCTTTAATTATCCATAGATAGCTAGCAGACCGAATCACCTGGCAGGTTTGGAGCTCCTCCGTCTACCTCCTGTCAGCTGGTAGGGCTGAAGGTCCGGCCATCATATTTAAATGCCAGTCCAACATGTGCAACCACTCCAAAAACGTCATCCGGCAGGCGAAGAGGATTAATGATCTCATTCACTCCACCAGGTTCCAGGTTCCTATATGCGTTTGATGACTCCCAGAGCCATCATCCTGTCTAACTTGGCCTTCAATTTGTCCTTCAATGGAGCTGGTACACGTCCCGCCGTGTGTATGACCGCCTTCGATTTCTCCTTCAATTGTGTGCGGTACGTAAAAGGCAGAGTGCCAAAGGCTTGAAATATCTCCAGAAAGTCCTATGTGATGGATTCTATGGATGCATGTTGACATTTTGCACTGTAAACCCACATAACAAGCCCAAGCGCTTCACCCGCTTCCAGTCCTATGAGGGATTTGCGCTCTATCTCCACTATGGAAAGTTTTATTACACATGTTCTGGCTTTTACAGTTATTGCAAGCTCACGTGCTCCTAATGTTGTGATCTCATTACCATTATATTCGTGCAGTAGTACTGATGGATGAACTATTTTCAGTTTAGTTTTCAGCCCTTTTAAAGCTGACAAAGAGTTAACGCTGGCCCTCGCTCCCGTGTCGAGCATGCATTTGATTAGTCCGCCATTAATCATCAATGGAATCGTCCATCGATCTTCTATAGTATTTATATCCGCATCACTATGGCTGCAAATTGTGAGGAAGATCAGACGATGCATGTCGTCGGTCAAAATCATTTCAAGAGCAGCCAGGTCTCCTGTGCATATCCCATTAATTAAGCTCACTGGCCCTGTTTGGTCCATTGATGGACGTGAAAAGCATTGCCTAGCAAAGCAATTTGTTTTTCCACACTTGGAACACACCTTCCCCAACGCAGGACACTGTCGCAGTAAATGTCGATTGCTGCATCACTGGCACAAAATGGCGGATCCGGTTGCCCACTTAAAATGGTCGCCCACACTGAAACTCCGTTTCTTCTTTCACTGCATCACAATGCTTATGGGGCTGACGTCTTCTACCGCATTGGCGCCAAAATATTTCAGATTGGCAGCACGACACGTAGGGCAGCACGGTAGCACATGTGGATGGCACGGTGGCTTCACAGCACCAGGGTCCCAGGTCCGATTCCCGACTGGGTCACTGGCTGTGCGAAGTCTGCACATTCTCCCTGTGTCTGCGTGGGTTTCCTCCGGGTGCTCCGGTTTCCTCCCACAGTCCAAAGACGTGCAGGTTAGGTAGATTATCCATGATAAATTGTCCTTAGTGTCCAAAAGGTTCGGACGGGTTATTGGGTTATGGGGATAGGGTGGAAGTGAGGGCTTAAGTGGGTCGGTGCAGACTCGTTGAGCCAAATGGCCTCTTTCTGCACTGTATGTTCTATGTTCCATACTGAGCACGCTAATCTGCTGTGCAGCAAGCTCACTTGCATGACAAATATTGATAGCGTTTTCTTGCTGGAGCTCCTCTTCCCTCAATAACCTCTCGCGCTACGCGTAGCTTGTCATTCGATATCCCGGACACTATCTGATCGCGGATCATCGATGACTTTAAATTACTAAAATTGCACGACTGCGCCTTCAACCACAAAACGGTTAGAAAACTATCGAAAAATTTGCCCACCTTCTGAATACATGTGCGAAAGATAGAACGCTGAAACGTTTCATTTTTTTTGGGGAGCAGGCAATGTCGATCAAAATATTTTATGACTTTATCGAAGGCTTGAGGGCCTGCTACCATGAGCAGAAATGCAAAGTGCCTTTTGTCAGGCTGTTCCTGCAGGCCAAGGGCTGCAAGATAGAGTTTGAGTTCCTTCTTAAAAACACGTCAATTCGCGTCTACATTACCGGTGACTTGAAGCTGGTGGCATGCCTTCAGACCTTCCATCTCGAACTTCCCAGTCTTTCCGTGCATTGAGCTCCAGTTGCTAGTAGTTTACCAGGTAGGTGAAAGAATTTTCTTTTTTCTTTCTTTGGACTGTTTCGTCCCGTCTTCTCCATAGGTTTCTTCAATTGTTCAACACTCTTGGTATCATGTTATGTTCCATGTTTTGGCCGTTGTAATGATGCCCATAGAACATCTAGTTCTTTACTAGTAAGATTGTTTATTGACAAAATGAACACATGGAAAGATAACTAACAAACTATAATATAGGTGGTAACGAATAAGTGAATTCTCCTGCAGTTATTTCGAATGTGACTGTCCTCCAATACGACTTACTAGCAGCTGCCGATCTGAGGAGTCACCTGTTGGATCTCTATTGCCACCTGCTGGTTGGAAGTCATATAGATAATTATATACATTAATAGAGGATTAGATACATTACTGTGCATATGCATATCACTGCACACGGAACATCTTCCCCAGCACTGCAGCGATTCAGAATGCCAAAAATGAACGGACAAGTTAATGTGTGGGGTCTACCAGGCATAAAGGCCTGAAATTAAATTTAAATGTATTAAAATGGGATCCCACTGTTCAATGGTTATGTTTTTGGTGGGGATCAGGGAAATTCCACTAGCGTAAAAGCCATTTTGGGATTCCTGTGGGATTCTCCACCACGCCGTCATTCTTGCCCTCCCGGAGGTGGAAAACCCCAACCAGGGCCTCTGTAGTGATGGGCTTTGGATGACAGACTTTGGATGCAATCAAACCAAATTTGTTCTAAATGTGGTAGAGAGCGGGAATTGCCGGATGTATCCCGAAGCCCAATCCGGCGAGGCTGTCACAGATATTTAGCATTAATTAGGCCATTTAATGAACCCCCACGGGCTTTCCGCCGCAAATGACTGTCCCACCAACTGATTCACCAGGACCGTGCCCGGCAGCTACCTACTAATGAGGGGATGAAGGACTTAAACTGATCCAATAGAGCACGCAGACATGCCACCGCGTAGAGCAGCTCCGAGATTCGGGAATGCCGACCTGGCCAGGCTCATGTATGCAGTCGAGTCCGTGAGAGATACCCTGTTCCCCCGAGGGGATAGACGGGTCAGCCACAGGTCAACCAGTGCCGCCTGGGAGCCAGTGGCAACAGCTGTTAGCGGGGAGTGTGACCATGAGTACCGCCACACAATGCTGCAAGAAGGCCAACAACCTGCACCGGGCTGCGCGGGTGAGTTGGCATCGGCCCCCTGAACCGGTCCTGCCTGACATCCCCAGACCCCCCTCAATGACCCTGTGCCTGGCACTGCCACCCCCAGAAAACTACCACACCCCAGCATACGTGGCACCCACCAGCGCACCCCACTCATGCCCAGCAGTGGTGCCCACACCTGTCCCCAGCCACGCCACTCCCCCCACCCGCCTTTTATGAAGCATTTGGCTTAGATCGTCCCCACCTGCAGGAGACGTTGATGCACAATCGATGGGAAAGGGCCAAGACAGGCAGCGGGGTGCCGGACATTAGTGTCCTCGCCACCTATGAGGAAGGAGCCCTGGAGGTCGTGGGTGTGGTCAACGATAGATCAGTCACCAAAGTCCAGCTTGGCCTGTGCCAAGAGGTGAGGATCCACTGCCCCCCACCCAGATGCCACAAGTCCAGGGTTCCCGATCACCCGCGATCTAACCACCCGTTCATTTTTGCGACTGGTGGTGAGACAAGGCCAATAGATCGCCCTCATTGGCCGGAATTCTCCATCCTTTCATGTGGCTGGATTCTCAGATTCCGCTGCAGTGAATGGAGTTTTCGCTGAGCGCCAAATTCCCCTTTCTCACTGGCAGCGATGGCAGGGCAAAATAATATCGGAGAATCCCGACTATTAGCTCTGGCCCTTCCAACCGGCCGGACCTTCCAGTCCCATCGAAGGAAACCCCGCACGGTGGGTTTCCAGGCAGCAGGGCGGGCGAGCCATACAAAATGCCAGAGACTTCAGGGGGACAGGAAGGTCCCGCCTACAGCCAATGGCAAACCACCTTCACCACAGGAAAACAAGCCACAGGGCAGCGGGTCCAGAAATCCCTGCCCTCTGTTTCTCTCTCCACAGATTCTGCCAGAACGGCTGATTTGAAACCGGATTTTCTGGTCATGCCCTCCCCAAGACTATACGTTGTCGCCTGAGGTCAATGAAGCTTTAAGTGGTCCGTGGAATTTTCTGTTCCACCCACGAATATTCCCGCAGTAGTAGAAACTGGAAACTTTACCCCCATTAAACTTGTTTCCCCATATTTCATTGATTCAGAAGACAGTGTAATAACCCACACAAGGCCCATAGAGATTCACTAATCCATCTCCCCATTGGACTCGTGGAATATGAGCTTACCTGCCAATGGGGTTAAGCACATTCAGATTTCTCCGTACCACCGTCCTCAAACGGTTTAGCGGAGTGTGCAGTTCAACATTCAAATAAGGCATGCAGAAACAGACTAGGGTTCTCTTGATACGAGGCTGTTCCATTATCAGACCGTGCCTCACGTCACAATAGAGGTAGTACCCGCATAGCTATTAATGTGCCGACATCTCCAAACCCATCTGGGCCTGACATTTCCAAGTCTCGGCGGGATAGGAGAGTCAAAGCAGGTTGTTCAAAGCAGGTAGCACGACCATCGAATACCTGGGAGAGGTTTTAAATCAGGCGACGCTGTGTACGTCCAGAATTTCGGTGACGCTGCCCATTGGGTCCCTGGAGTCGTGTTCGAGAAAGCAGAGCCCGTGTCGTACAAGGTCAGGACCTGAGAGAAGACTCTGCGGAAACATGTGGGCCATCTCAAGGCCAGGAAACACACCTCAGAGGAAGCCACGCCAGACACATGAGTGCCTCCCCCGCTTTTGGGACAGCCACACAGTCGAGAAGAACAACCAACCATGGAGCAGCATCCGGACTGACAGGATGTTGGCGACTCGGCCTTGGAAATGGACAAGGATTGGCATTCTGGTGGTCCTGAAGAGGACTTATTGTGTGTGTTAATGGCGCTGTGGCAGCCGTTTCCTTTGACCTTAAATAAATTACTGTTTACTCAACTACTCGGACCCCCTGTGTATTCATATCCAGCAATGCCACAAGTGCTGCCAGATCTGGTTTTCTTTAATTTCCTCTTTTTTTTTTCCCAGCCTGGCTCCCAAACCATGGACCAAAATTATGTCTGCCTCTCCTTTAATTTACATAAGTAAGAAATATCTTAAGCTGGTTTTGGTTTGTTGATAGCTTGATGAAGTCATCGGCAATGTTAAAAGTTCAATCTGAGAAGTAGAATTAATAATTCGCCGACTGACTTAATTTACCTTCATTTCTGACACACTGTGACCCCCAACATGGCTGACACGAAACTTCACACATGATACAAGTAACACAAAAAGATGTTTGACCAGTGCAATCAACCCATTAGTGCTCGAATCCAAAAAGGGCAGATGCTGATGAATTGACAGGCTGCAAAGTAATACTTCTGTAAATGAAGAGACTAATTAGTTTTTTTTCTATAATCCTCTTCCTTATTGTATTTGTGAGATGAGCTCTGGAACATTATTCCGACAAACAATTCAACGGCTGTCATCTTCTGGTGTTTTGTTCCTGTAATTAGATTAAACTCGCTGACAACTGAATTTCTAATGTTTCTGTCCCATGACATCTACAGATTATCACAAGAAGACATCCTGCAACGCTCAAAATGAATTTAAGCTGCAGAAAGAGACAGAAGCGATACCAAAAATATATAGAACATAGAACACAGAACAGTACAGCACAGTACAGGCCCTTCAGCCCATGGTGTTGTGCTGACCATTTATCCTAATCTGAGATCAACCTAACCTACACTCCTTCAATTTACTGCTGCCCATGTGCCTGTCTAAGAGTTGCTTAAATGTCCCTAATGACTCTGACTCCACCACCTCTGCTGGCAGTGCATTCCACACACCCACCACTCTGTGTAAAGAACCTACTTCTGACATCTCCCCGATACCTTCCTCCAATTACCTTAAAATTATGTCCCCTCGTGACAGCCATTTCACCCTGGGGAAAAGTCTCTAGCTATCCACTCTATCTATGACTCTCATCACCTTGTACACCTCTATAAAGTCACCTCTCTGCCTTCTTCACTCCAGTGAGAAAAGCCCCAGCTCCCTCAACCTTTCTTCATAAAATATGCCCTCCAGTCCAGGCAGCATCCTGGTAAATCTCCTCTGTACCCTCTCCAAAGCATCCACATCCTTCCTATAATGAGGCGACCAGAACTGGACACAATATTCCAAGTGTGGTCTAGCTAGAGTTTTATAAAGCTGCACAAAACCTTGCGGCTCTTAAACTCAATCCCCCTGTTAATGAAAGCCAACACACCATACGCCTTCTTAACAACCCTATCAACCTGGGTGGCAACTTTGAGGGATCTATGTACGTGGACCTCAAGATTTCTCTGTTCCTCCACACTTCCAAGAATCCTGCCTTTAACTCTGTACTTAGCATTCAAATTCGACTTTCCAAAATGAATCACTTCACATTTATCAAGGTTGAACTCTATCTGCCACTTTTCAGCCCAGCTCTGCATCCTGTCAATGTCCTGTTGTAACCTGCAACAACCCTCAACACTATCTACAACTCCACCAACCTTCGTGTCATCGGCAAACTTACTAACCCACCCTTCCACTTCCTCATCCAAGTAATTTATAAAAACCACAAAGAGCAGTGGTCCCAGAACAGATCCTTGCGGGACACCATTGGTCAACGACCTCCAGGCGGAATATTTTCCATCCACTACCACTCGCTGTCTTCTTTTGGCCAGCCAATTCTGTATCCAGACAGCCAAATTTCCCTGTATCCCATGCTCCCTAACGTTCTGAATGAGCCTATCATGGGGAACCTTATCAAATGCCTTACTGAAATCTATATACACCACATCCACTGCCCGACCTTCATCAATGTGTCTCGTCACATCCTCAAAGAATTCAATGAGGCTTGTGAGGCATGACCTGCCCCTCACAAAGCCATGCTGACTATCTTTAATCAAACTATGTTTTTCTAAATAATCATAAATCATATCTCTCAGAATTCTTTCCAATATTTCGCTCACCACAGATGTAAGACTGATGGTCTGTAATTCCCAGGGATTTCCCTATTCCCTTTCTTGAACAGGGGAACAATATTCGCCTCCCTCTAACCATCCAGTACTACTCCAGTGGAGAGTGAGGACGCAAAGATCATCGCCAACGGCGCAGGACACTCCTGCCTCGCTTCCTGTAGTAACCTTGAGTATATCCCATCAGGTCCAGGAGACTTATCTATCCTGATGCTTTTCAAAATTTCAAGCACATCCTCCTTCTTAATATCAACCTATTTGAGTCTATTAACCTGGTTCACACTGTTCTCATGAGCAACAAGGTCCTGAAGTAAAATACTGAAGCAAAGTATTCATTTAGGGCCTCCCCTATCTCTTCAGACTCTAGGCACAAGTTCCCTCCACTATCCCTGATCGGCCCTACTCTCACTCTGATCGTTCTCTTATTTCTCAAATAAGTGTAGAACGCCTTGGGATTTTCCCTAATCCATCCCGCCAGGGCTTTTTCATGCCCCCGTCTAGCTCTCCTCAGTCCATTTTTGAGTTCCTTCCTGGCTACCTTGTAACCCTGTAGAGCCGAGTCAGAGCCTTGCTTCCTCAACCTTACGCAAGCTTCCTTCTTCCTCTTGACTAGAAGCTCCACTTCTCTTGTCATCCAAGGCTCTTTCACCTTACCATTCCTTCCTTGTCTCAGTGGGACAAAACAATTCAGCACTCGCAGCAAGTGCTCCTTAAACAATCCCCACATTACTGTTGTGCATTTCCCCAAGAACAATTGTTCCCACTTTATACTCCTCAGCTCCTGTCAAATAGCAGTATAATTTCCCCCTCCCCCAGTTAAATACCTTCCCATACCGTGTGTTCCTATCCCTCTCCATGACTATGGTAAAGGTCAAGGAGTTGTGGTCACTGTCACCAAAATGTTCTCCCACCGAGACATCTGACACCTGGCCTGGTCCATTGGCCAGCACCAAGTCCAATATGGCCTCCCCCCTAGTTGGCCTATCTACATATTGAATCAGGAATTTTTCCTGGACACACCTGACAAAATCTGCTCCATCCAAACCATTAGCACTAAGGAGGTTCCAGTCGATATTAGGGAAGTGGAAGTCACCCATGACAACAACTCTGTTGCTTCTGCACTTTTCCAAGATCTGACGCCCAATCTGTTCCTCTATCTCTCTGCTGCTATTAGGGGATCTATAGAAAACTCCCAATAAAGTGACTGCTCCTTTCTCATTTCTGACTTCCACCCACACTTACTCAGTTGACAAACCCTCCTCAACTACCTCCTTCCCTGCAGCTGTGGTGCACTCTCTAATTAACAATGCCACTCCCCCTCCTCTTTTACCTCCCTCCCTATTCTTCTTAAAACATCTAAACCCCGGAACATCTGACAACCATTCCTGCCCCTGTGAAATCCATGTCTCCATAATGGCCACAACATCGTAGTTCCAAGTACTGATCCATGCTCTAAGTTCAACTCCCTTATTCCTGACACTCCTTGAATTGAAACAGACACACTTTAACCCATTTCACCGAGTGCAACTTTGCCCTTCCAACTGTCTATCCTTCCTCACAGACTTGCTGCATATCATTTCTGCCTGTTCAACAGCTACCCTATCCTCTGATCCATAGCTCTGGTTCCCATCCCCTTGCCAAACTAATTTAAATCCTCCCGAAGAGCTCTAGCAAACCTCCCACCCAGGATATTGGTGCCTCTCCAGTTGAGGTGCAATCCATCCTTGACGTACAGGTCTCACCTTCCCCAGAAAATATCCCAGTGATCCACATATCTGAAGCCTTACCTCCTGCACCAGCTTTTGCAGTATTGAATTGACAATAGCTGAATGAAACCAGAGCTCACATCATTTTAATTTCTGTCTGAGAAGCGATGAGAATGAGAAGCCAAGATGGTGGGCACAGGAGTTACTTTCTTTGCAAGACCACACTTTCCATAAGTGGGTCTGGCCTCAGCAATGCCTGATTTAAAAAAACAAATGTGACTGTCTCCACCAAGTACTTCCTTCAGCACACCAAATAAAATCAGCCAGTTGCTTAGCGCAAAGCAAACAGTAGGACAAATAGGATAGGCATGCCAACTCATTCATCATTTTGAGGCTGGTTGTGAATCTGACATCATTATTTCCGGGCCTGTGTGCTGTTTGGCATGAATGAACGCTGGATGCAACAGAGGTTGTTCAATTGTTATCAATGACTGTCACTTATTTTGATAAATGGATGGGGAAATTTCCAGGCCGCACAGCACACATCCCAATCTGGAAAACTAGCAGAAGTGAATCAGTAATAGTGACAAAGAGAGCTCTGGACTAAGACTGGATATAAACCTATTAAGACATGTGAAGACCCGATGCAGGAGACGGTGCAGGATTTCAATGTTACAGACGGGAGGGCAGGGGTTGTGTTCTTTCATCGAGACAAAAATTATTTTATTTCCTTTACACACCTGATTTGAGTGCATTTTCTTGCATTTTTTGCAATGTCTATAATTTTGATTAAAAATCTAAATGTAATTTTTTTTACGGAATTTAGAGGACCCAATTCTTCTTTTACAATTAAAGGGCAATTTAGCATGGTCAATCCAGCTACCCTGCACATCTTTGAGTTGTGGGGGTGAGACCCACACAGACAAGGGGAGAAGGTGAAAACTCCACATGGACAGTGACCCAGGGCCGGGATTGGACCACTGCGCCACCATGCCACCCCCTAAAAATGTAATTTTGAAGCTAACTTCCAGACCTTGATGATTTTACAAGTACAGTAAACTTGGAAGACTCAAATCACTGCCCATTACTAGATACACAAAGGGCAAAAGAGTGACTAGGGAGTGGGTAGGGCCTCTTCAGGATAAACGGGGTCATTTATGTGCAGATCCACAAGGGATGGGAGAGGTCCTAAATTAATATTTCTTGTCAGTGTTTACTGTTGAGAAAGGCACGAATGTCAGGGAAATTGGGGAGATAAAAAGTGATGTATTGAGGAGTGCACATATTACAGAGAAGGAGGTGCTGGAGGTATTAAAGCGTATCAAGATAGACAATTCCCCAGGACCTGATGAAATGCGTCCCAGGATGTTGTGGGAGGCTAGGGAGGAAATTGCCGGCCCCCTAGCTGAGATATTTGAATCGTTGACAGCCACAGGAGAGGTGCCTGAAGACTGGAGGGTAGCAAATGTTGTGCCCTTGTTTAAGAAGGGCTATAGGGATAAGCCAGGGAACTACCGACTGATGAGTCTTACTTCTGTAGTGGGTAAGTTGTTGGAAGGTCTTCTGAGAGACAGGATCTACAGACATTTAGACAGGCCAGGGCTAATTCGGGAACGTCATCCTGGCCTTGTAAGGGGAAAGTCATGTCTCACGAATTTGATTGAGTTTTTTGAAGGGGTAAACAAGAAGGTAGATGTGGACAGTACAGTCAGTGTTGTCTGCATGGACTAGGGCAAGGTCTTTGACAAGGTACAGCATGGTAGGTTGTTGCAAAAGGTTAAACCTAATGGAATCCAGGGTGAGGTAGCCAATTGGATACAAAATTGGCTTGGCGACCGAAGCCAAAGGGTGGGTGTGGAGGGTTGTTTTGGAAACTGGAGGCCTCTGGAGCGGTGTGCCTCAGGGATCGGTGCTGGGTCCACTGTTATTTGTGATATATATTAATGATTTGGATGCGAATGTAGGAGACATGGTTAGTAAGTTCGCAGATGACACCAAGATTGATGGCATAGTGGACAGTGAAGAAGGTTATATAAGACTGCAACAGGGTTTTGACCAATTAGGCCAGTGGGCCGATGAATGGCAGATGGAGTTTAATTTGGATAAATTTGAGGTGATGCATTTTGGTTGACCAAATCAGAGAAGGACCTATTCAGTTAATGGTAGGGAGTTGGGGAGAGTTACAGAACAAAGAGATCTAGGGGTACAGGTTCAGAGCTCCTTGAAGGTGGAGTTGCAGGTGGACAGGGTGGTGAAGAAGGCATTGTACCTGCTAGGTTTTATTGGTCAGAATATTGAATACAGGAGTTGGGACATCTTGCTGAAGTTGTACAAGACATTGGTAAGACCAAACATGGAATACTGTGTTCAGTTCTGGTCACCCTATTATAGGAAGGATATTGTTAAACTAGAAAGAGTGCAGAAGAGATTTACGAGGATGCTACCAGGGCTTGATGGTCTAAGTTATAAGGAGAGGATGGATAGGCTGGGACTTTTTTCCCTGGAGTGTAGAAGGCTCAGGGGTGATCTTATAGAGGTTTATAAAATAATGACGAGCATCGACCAGGTAAATAGTCAACATCTTTTCCCAAAGGTCGAGGAGTCTAGAACTAGAGGGCATAGCTTTAAGGTGAGAGGAGAGAGATACAAAAGAGACCAGAGGGGAAATTTCTTCACACAGAGGGTGGTGAGCATCTGGAACGGGCTGCCAGAGGCAGTGGTAGAGGTGGGTACAATTTTGTCCTTTAAAAAGCAGTTAGACAGTTACATGGGCAGGATGGGTATAGAGGGATTTGGGCCAAATGCAGGCAAATGGGACTAGCTTAGTGATAGAAACTGGGCGGCATGGACCAGCTGGGCCGAAGGGCCTGTTTCCATGCTGTAACCATCTATGACTCTATGATTCAAAATGAATGAATGGTTTGCAACTAAATGATTTGAGGGGTTTCGACACAGTCCACAGTTGTTCTCTTTGCAGGAATGCACACATGGTGATTCCAGGTAAGCATTCCAACTGTAATTTGTTTCATTGCCCCTGCCTGGACTGCTCTCTAGCTTCCAGACAGGGCTCTCTTTTCTGGTAGATGGGGTGGGGGGGGGCTTTAATTATGGGGTCTCTGGGGTTCCTTTAATTAGGGGGTCTCTGTGGGGGTTTCCTTTAGATAGGGACCACGGGGGGGGGGGGGGGGGTCCCTTTAGTTAGGGGTCTCTGGGGACATCCCTTTAGTTAGCGAGCCCCTGTGGGGGGTCCCACTAGTTGGGGGATCTCTGGAGGGGTCCTTTTTAGTTAGGGGGTCCCTGTGGGGTGTCTCCTATCTCGGGTATCTTTGTGTGTGTGGGGGGTTCCTACTTAAGGGGTCACTGGGGATCTTCCTATTTTAGGGGATCTCTGCGGCGGAGCGGTGGTGGGACGGTCTGGTAGGGAAGGAGTGGGCAGGCAATGCATTGTGGGGGAGGGGGTGGCCCTCGGATGGACATTAGGGGCAGCTCCCATCGTGCCGTCCACCACATCAAGTTCACATTTGGTGGCATCTGTCGTGAATCCCGCCCATATGATTCCCAGTCCAGAGGACTGGAGAAACACACAGGCCTGGAGATTCTGATGCTCGGCTCTTAAGTGGAGGCAAATGGGTCATTAGGACCCATGTGCATCCATTAACATTCTCCTGCTGCCGCCTGGGGGTAAATCCCGATCCCACCACCAGCGGGACTCTGGAGCATAGCAATCGGATTAGTGCCTGGCTCTGATCCCGATTTCTCCCCATATCCCTGATTCCCCACTGCATCGGGGACCCCGCTACCAGTGGGGGCGGTGAAGAATCCAACCCAACATCTCTTAATAAACCCTACACTACATTTTCACAAACATAGAGGGTGGCACCGTTATTTCTTTTCTCTTTGCGGCAAACAACAAAAATATAACAGACACGATACTGTCTGCTGGGAATTGATTAAGCAATGCAAAGACAGTAATATCCCTAACCCCAATAGGGATATCATTACTGACTGCCTGACAGCATTCGTCAATGAGCATTCTTAGAGGCTGCAGCTGAGGCCTCTTATCTATTCCCCTCCATTGCCATGGATTGATTGTATTGGCATTCAGTATCTGTCACCACCTGCCACTTCAGCTGTGCTAAAATCCTTGTTGATTACTTAATTCTATAACAAGAAATGCCTTATTTTCTGTCTGATCACACAGAAACACGTCTTTACATTAATTGATGAACCATGAGGCTCTAAAACTATTCTGCATCAAACATAATTAAGCTGCTGTGGGTCTCCATGGCCAAAATTCTTCATTTGGGAGGCTATGTTCTCCTGGAGCTGAATCGCCCCTGATTTGTGTGGAAGTAAGTCACAACCCTTAGCATGAGGGAATTGCGAAGGATTCCCTTGTAAATCCTGGTAAGAAGTCTTACAACACCAGGTTAAAGTCCAACAGGTTTGTTTCAAACACGAGCTTTCGGAGCACGGCTCCTTCTTCAGGTGAAGGAGCCGTGCTCCGAAAGCTCGTGTTTGAAACAAACCTGTTGGACTTTAACCTGGTGTTGTAAGACTTCTTACTGTGCTCACCCCAGTCCAACGCCGGCATCTCCACATCTTGTAAATCCTGTTAGTGGGTCGCCATTTTGAGCAGGCGGCCTGATAGCAAGGTCCAGCAGCTTCCCCCACCCGCAACGCAATTCAGACCCCTGGGATTTTGTGGGACACCCCAACCCCTCCACAGTACAAGGGTGACCCGGCCCCACCCATGATGCCCCCCCTCCCCTCCAGTAGAGACTCCCCACTGCCCCGCCCACCAGGGGCCCCCAAATTACAGAGCCCCGACCAGAGACTGCCTGGATATCCAGTTGGTGTAGTTGGGGTCTCTGGTGGGGATCTCTCTATTGGGGGACTTTGATGGGGGGGTCTCTCTAATTGAGGGGTCTCCGGTGGGGAGGGGGATGGTGGGCGGGGGGGGGGGGGGGGGGGGGGGGGGGTTCTGGTGGGGGTGGATTGGGCAGGATTTGCATTGTGGGTGTGATGACCCTCAATGGACTTTAGCGGAAACCCCCTTGAATATTTACCACTTGGCTGACTGTGACATGTTTGTCATGTTTGTCAAGATCTGCACCAATTCTCGCCCAAGTGATTCCTGGCCCAGAGGACCGGAGACTCACGCGGGCCCATGGAACATGGTGCCCGGCCTGTTGATAGGTTACAAATGTGGCTTAATGACCCATTTGTATCCTCCTGCTGGTGAGTGGGTGAATCTCGATCCCATTGCCAGTGTGGGGGGGGGGGGGAACGGAGCATCGGAATGGGATGGGCTCCTGCTTTATCGCTGAGGTTGTATTCTATGCCTGATCGTGAATCGCCCTTCTGGAGTCGCAAAATGGAGAATCCAGTCCGGCATGGGAGATACTGCACTGGAAATGGTAAACCTCCAGTAACTGGCGACCATAACATCAAAGTATTTGCTGTCATTGGACTCGATTCAATAAGAAAAAAAATAGCCAATTTTTGGGTGGGTTCAACAGGGTGTTACTTGGTGGCTGTAGTTCCAAGAAACACCCCACTATTCAACGGCACCTTTCTGTTTCTTCTGGCCTCACTGTGTTACGTCACATCAAGGCCACACTTCAGCCATTTCCTGCACTGATAAGCTCAGATCGCCAGTGCAGGAAGACGAATCACAGATCGGGCGCCATTTTTAAAAGCAGTCTTGCTTTTTTGAACCCCCCCCTCTTCACCCAACTGAACTCTTCCTTTATTATCTGATAACATTACCATTCATGCCACATGCTTTGAAACACAGGTTGAAAATCTTTACCACCAATATACAAGTCAGTTCTTCATTTAAGATTGCTAGCAGCTTCATAATCAAATCCCAGTATCCAGAGGACCTTCATGGCTCTCTGTCAGACCTTTAATATTACTAATGTATCAATGTTTAATGAATAATGCCATAACAATTATTAATACAGCCAAAAAAGAGATAACGTGCCTTTCGCTGTCATTTTGAGTTTTTGTTGAGAACAGTTAAGTGCATATATTAATTCACCAGTGTAGTAGGCTTTCAGTTATGTTATTGGATAATGGATGTCATTTCAATCCGATTGGTACATGTGCAGACAGATATAGGTTAGTTAATTCCACGTAATTTTCATTAATTGCTTCGCATTGATCTAAGTTCTAGTGTGCTTCAAAATATGCTTGAGGAAGAATTCAAATTAACTTCGGCAATTAATTTTCTAGGTGGTGTCGCAGTTTCTATTTTGTAAAACATTTCGGGAGACACTGTGGTTGCGGGTACATGGAACTGCGCCCGCCGTTCAGCATTGGCAAAATGTGATTTGTGCCTTGGTTCTGAGAGGTTCAAAATAACCACACATTTAGACACATAATTCTGGAGGTGACTTTGAATCTATTTCACAGATCCCACCGTGAGTTGATAGTTGGATACACTGAAGCTCAGTCCTTGACTTCACTGCAGGAGGTGAATGCTACACCATGGATATACATTCAGAGATAATTAGTTCCAAAATCTATGTATAACATAATTATATAACAAAAAATATTGGTAAAACATAATCATAGACTGGGTACAACATAGAAGGATGTCAAGAATAATAGAATACCATCATAGAATCATAGAATGCCAACAGTGCAGAAGGCGGTCTTTCAGTCTATCAAATATTCAAATGTTCAAAAGGGCACTCTGCCTTTATCCACTCTTCCAGCCTTCTAATCCTGCCTTATGCCCGTAAACCCGTAACATAACCTGCACATCCCGGGACACTGAGGGGCAATTTAGCCTGACCAATCCATCTAACTTCCACATCTTTGGACCATGGGAGGGGACCGGAGCACTTGGGCAAAACCAACGCAGACACAGGGAGAATGTACAAACTCAATGCAGACAGTCACCCAAGGACAGAATTGAACCCAGATTCCTAATGTTGTGAGGCAGCAGTGCTAACCACTGTGTCACCGTGCCAACCAATCTAATTCGACCCACTCCCCTTTCCCATGCAGTCCTGCAACATTTTCCACATTGCAGGTGCTTATCCATCCCTTTTGAAAGCCATGATGGACTCTCACACAGAGCATTCCAGATCCTAACCATTCGCCAGGTAAAAATCCTTCATGTTGCTTTTGGTTCTTTTGCCAATCATCTTAAATCGGTGTCCTCTGGGCTGGATTCTCCCGTCCCCCAGCCGTGTGTTCCCGTGGCAGCGGGACATGATGTTGCGTTCACTGGGGGCAGGTTTCTGTGCTCCTGCCTTTGTCAATGAGATTTCCCATTCAAGCCATCCATCACCGCCGGGAAACCCATGGGTAGGGGTGCACTACCTGTGTGACCAGAGAATGCCATCGCAAGTGAACAGCCAGAGAATTCCGGTCCTCTGCTTCTCCCCCACCCCCAACCCGCACCTCCCCAAAATATTTTATTAAATGAGATTTAAACATATATTTCTAGATTATTAGCTATAACTTAAATTTGGTGGTCGTCTGGGAGGCTCTAAAGGCGGTGGTGAGGGGGGAGGTGATTTTGTTTAAGGCCAGGGTGGATAAAGGGGAGAGGTTGGAAGGCAGAGTGTAATAGATGAGATGTTGGAGGTAGATAGGAGTTATGCAGAGGATGGGGACCCAGCAAAGCTGGAAAAGAGGAAGGAACTACTGGCGAGCTTTGACCGACTATTGATGTACCATCGATTGTACGCGAGGCGAGTGATTTACCAAAGTCTGGCTTTAATTGACTAGAACACAGCTCTGCGATCGTCTACAGTGGAAAGGGACGATCGTCAGGCGTCTGAGCATTTATACCTCGTTAATAGAGGCGTGGTTAACTCAGCCTCTCGGCCAATCGGTCGAGAGGCACATGACCGACCAGGGCCAATGGTAAGCCGAAGTTCTGGCCCAATGGCAGACGAGTATGCAGATCATATCACCACAACTATCTACCAGGAAGGCGGTGTGCCAACTGAGACGAGCAAGGGGTGCAGTTTACGAACATGGAGATAAGTATGTTAGCAGGTCAGCTCCGGATGGAAGCAGCAGCAAGGGAAATTGTGCAGGTGAGGGATAGGGCAGGGAAGTTGGTGGTGGCTCCGGATCTGATTAACAAGGTTTTTGAGGAATTTTATGAGAGGTTGTACAGGTCAGAGCCACCTGGGGGAGACCATGAGGTGCAGGAATTTCTAGATGGTTGGAGTACCCGAGGTTAGGGGAGGGGGACAGAGCTACATTAGAACGAGCGATAGTGGAGCAGGAGAGAAAGGATGCGATTGGGAGGATGCAGTCGGGGAAGGTGGCAGGGCCGGATGGGTTTCCGGTGGAATATTATAAACAATTCAAGGATAAACTGGCACCCCTGATGGTGGGGATGTTTGAAGAGGCAATAGGGAAGGGGTTGTTGCCACAAACTTTGGGGCAGGCATTGATTTCCCTGTTGCTAAAGAAAGACAAGGATCCAACGGAGTGTGGGCTGTATAGGCCCATGTCACTTCTGAATGTGGATGCCAAAATATTGATGAAGGTACTAGCGGGTAGGCTAGAGGAGTGCCTCCTGAAGGTGACAGGTGAAGATCAGACAGGGTTTGTGAGAGGGACGCAGCTCTTTTCAAACATTAGAAGGGTATTGAACGTCGTTATGGCACTGGCAGAAGGGAAGGAAACAGAGGTGGTTGTGGCATTGGACGTTGAGAAGGCGTTTGACCGGGCAGAATGGGGGTACTTGATGGCAGTTCTGGAGCGGTTTGGGATTGGACCAAGATTTGTGAACTGGGTAAAGCTACTATATAAGGAGCCAAGGGCGAGTGTCCGCACAAACAACATCAGCTCAAGATACTTTTCTCTCCTCCGTAGGACGAGGCCGGGATGTCTTATGTCCCCCCTGCTGTTTGCACTCGCGATTGAGCCGTTGGCCATCGCATTAAGAAGTTCGGGGATATGGAAAGGAATAGTGCGGGGGGGAGGGGGGTGCAATAGAGCATAGGGTGTTCTTGTATGCCGATGACTTGCTGTTATACGTGTTGGAACCGAATGTGTCGATAGGGGGAATATTGGAGCTGCTTTGAGTGTTTGGGTCTTTCTCGGGGTACAAACTAAATTTAGACAAGAGTGAGTATTTTATGGTGTCTCGGACGGGGGTGGGGGCAGGGGTGGGGGGGCTGCCATTCCGTAGGGCAGGGACTCACTTTAGGTACCCGGGGGTGCAGGTTGCCCGGGAGTTGGGGGGGACAACAACATTTCTAGCTTGGTGGGGAGAGTGAAAGCCGATCTGGCAAGGTGGGATGGTCTCCCTCTGTCACTGGCGGGTCGGGTACAGGTGGTTAAAATGAACATGTTGCTGCGATTTCTGTTTATTTTTCAATGCCTGCCGATGTTCCTGCCAAAGGCATTTTTCAGAGAGTTTGAAGGAATGATTACCTCGGTCACATGGGGAGGGAAGGTGGCCAGAGTTAGAAAGGAGCTGCTACAGAGGGGAAGGCAGGCAGGGGGTTTGGGTCTTCCGAACCTGATGTACTACTATTGGGCGGCGAATGTGGAGAAGGTGCGGAGCTGGGTCAGAGGGGTTGTTTCCCAGTGAGTCAGAATGGAGGAGAGTTTGGGCAGGGGGTCGGCATTGAAAGCACTAGCAACAGCGTCGCTCCCGATGGCCCCGGGGAAATACTCGGGGAGGCGGTAATAATAGCTTCATTGAGAATTTGGAGGCAGTTTCGCCAACACTTCAGGTTGGGGCAGGGTCAAGGGAAATGCCGATTCGGTGGAACCACAGATTTGAGCCAGGGAGTGAGATGGAAATTTTCGGAAATGGGAGGAGAAGGGGATTAAGACACTAAAAGATTTGTTTCTTAGGGGTCGGTTTGCAGGGCTGAAGGAGCTGGAAGCGAAGTATGGGCTGGAGCAGGGGGAAATGTTTAGATACATACAGGTTTGAGATTTTGCCAGAAAGAATTCCGGTCCTCTGCTTCTCCCCCACCCCCAACCCGCACCTCCCCAAAATATTTTATTAAATGAGATTTAAACACATATTTCTAGATTATTAGCTATAAGTTAAATAATTAGGGCTTCCCGGTGGAGCCGGCCTCCACATTGCTGGAGGAGGTGCTGACGACAGGGGGACTGGAGAAGGGGGTAGTGTCAGTGGTTTACGGGGCTATTTTGGAAGAGACGGTACCACTGGAAGGGATCAATGCAAAGTGGGAGGAAGAGTTGGGAGAGGATATGGAGGAGGGGTTCTGAGGTGAGGTGCCCCGGAGAGTGAATGCCTCCACCTCGTGCACGAGGTGGGGGCTGATACAGCTGAAGGTGGTATACAGAGCGCACCTCACGAGGGCGAGGACGAGCCGATACTTGAGTAGAAGATGTGTGTGAACATTGCGGGGGGGGGGGGGGGGGGGGGGGGGGCTGCTAATCACGTTCATATGTTTTGGTCCTGTCCAAAGCTAGAGAATTACTGGAAGGAGGTTTTTAGGGTAATTTCTAAAGTGGTGCACGTGAAAGTGGACCTGAGCCCCCGGGAGGTCATATTCGGGGTGTTGAGCCAGACAGGGTTGGAAACAGGTGCGGAGGCAGATGTTGTAGCCTTTGCTTCGTTGATCGCCCGAAGACAGATCCTGATGGGTTGAAGAGCAACCTCTCCACCCTGTGCTCTGGCATGGTGGGGGGGACCTGTTGGAATTCTTGACTCTTGAGAAGGTTAAGTTTGAACAGAGGGGAAGGATGGAGGGGTTCTACAATTCATGGGCATTATTCATCATGCACTTTCAAGAACTGGATAACATTGAACATTAGTTGGGGGGAATGGGTGGGCGGGTTGGGTGGAGGGGGCGCGGTGTGTCTGAATGGCGACTGTGAGTGATCCCTAATTCCTTTTCGTCATTTGTTTGTGTGAACGTGCGGGCTAATGTTTGGGGTTTGGTGGGAGAATGGGATCGTCCTTATTGATATGGGGATTGACATATTTGGTACTGATTATTTTTTATTGTTGGTGGGTGTAAATTTGGGAGAAAATGTGAAAGAGGATGAGAATAAAGAAATATATTTTTTTTAAATTAAATTTCAAAGAAATGGAGAATACGTGGTGAATGAGGAAGCAGTGTGCACAGTACTGAGAAATTTCCAGTTTAAAGCTGTTCATAAAATAACATTAAAAAAAATATATTGTTTTTCAGTGGAGGGAGATTATCAACCTCATCACAATAAAATGCAGATGTGAGCATTAAAGATGATGCAGAGGTGGAATGTAGGGGGCAAATACTTGATTGGATACTTTCCAATTTGGGGCAGTAACAACTCGGTACTGTTCTTGATGATTTGGTTAATGAGCTTGTTTAAATTTCCCAAGTATGCTATTTAACAAAATTATTGACCTATTTGAAACAAATGAGCAAACAAACCTACTCAAATAATATGCATGAAATTTGTTACCATTTGTCCTTCCCTGGAAACAAGACACAAACAAAAGCACACCGTCGCTCATTTAATGCACAAAACAAAACAGGGAACATAGGAATATGGGAATTAAGAGCACAGGTAGGCAATTCAGCCCTTCGAGCCTGCTCCGCCATTCAATCAGATGATGGCGGATATTTTCCTGTTCTCAAATCCACCTTCCTTCCTGTTCCCCATATCCCTGTAACCCAACATTTTAAATTCAGAAATACATCTATCTCCTTCTTGAAACCAAAACATTAGAAAGCTACAGTAGGTCAGTCAGCATTCACACTGTGGTGAATTATAAACCTCAGTAATTCACACTGTATTGTACCACATGTATTGAGCCTGTACTCTGTACCGGATTGTGTGTAATCACGCAGCCCTGCCCATAGGGGGAGATGAGGAGTTTGTACGGGGCTCCACCCTTGGCTCCGCCCATGGCTCTGCCCATGGCTCCTCCCCCAACCGGAAGTGTAAAGCTCAGTGCTGTGAGCCTGCTGCCAGTTCATCTCGAGTTCATCTCGTCACAGGCAGGCTCTGTTGTAAGACGATTAAAACCACTGTTCACTTCTAACCACTTGTCGTGTGAATTGATGGTCTCATCACACACACAGAGCAGGTAAATTTACATTTCTTCAGAACCAGTATTACATCTTCCATTGGGTGGCATGGTGGCACAGTGATTAGCCCTGCTGCCTCACAGTGCCAGGGACCTAGATTCAATTCCAGCCTTGGGTGACTGCTTGTGTGGCAGTTTGCACATTCTCCCCGGGTCTGCGTGGGTTTCCTCCGGGTGATCCGGTTTCCTCCCATAGTCTAAAGATGTGCAGGTTAGGTGGATTGGCCATGATAAATTGCCCCTTGGTGTCCAGGGACGTGAAGGTTGAGTTATTAGGAAGTGGATTTGGGTGGAGTGCTCTTTCAGTGGGTTGGTGCAGACTCGATGGGCCGAATGGCCTCCTTCTGCAATGCAGGGATTTGATGATTCTATGAAAGCAAAAACCTCTTTCAAAAGTTTTTGGTGCACCTTCCACAAATCAATCACAATTGATTTGAATTTACTATTGTTTTCTTATGCTTCCATTTAAAGATTTGAGACATGACATTGTGATTTGAATGTATGAAATTATTTGTCGGGCAGCACGGTGGCCTAGTGGTTAGCACAACCGCCTCACGGCGCTGAGGTCCCAGGTTCGATCCCAGCTCTGGGTCACTGTCTGTGTGGAGTTTGCAGATTCTCCCCGTGTCTGCGTGGGTTTCGCCCCCCACAACCCAAAAATGTGCAGAGTAGGTGGATTGGCCATGCTAAATTGGCCCTTAATTGGAAAAAATAATTGGGTAATCTAAATTTAAAAAAAAACAAATGAAATTATTTGTGTTGGATTTAACTTTATTTCACTCATTCTCGGTTAGTGCTGTCATCCTCCATATTATATAAGTATTCACATGCATTCATTTTATTTTGGAGATCTGATTTTCAAGTGACATTACGTGTTGCCACCTCTCTAGTTTAAGCTCAGGGACATAAACTGAAACATAATTTGGATTGAAGTGCCAGCTATCATGGTTGTCTGAATGTGCCATTCTCTCATTCCATTCACAAATCAATGTACAAGAGAATTAGCAGGCCATTAATGCCCCATTTATACCTCGTCACCATTTTCAGATCTCAGTCTGTTACGTTATCAGCATTAGTCAATCGTCTCAAAAATACAGTGCCAATAATTCTAGTTCAGCTAAAATGAATAACCTTTTTGTCTCAGATCCGTTCATTCACCATGATTAAACGTTTGCAAGAATTAATTAACTTTTATTGTGTTGACTACGATAGCTTTTCTAGAATACTCTTGAGTACACTAGAATAAATTAGATTGCAAAATAATTCTCGTCCTAATCTTAAATGGGGAAATTTTCCTCAGTCCCAACCTGGTCTGGTGTCCATACAATAAGTAGGAGAAAAAAGGGTTCAGAGCTCCATACAGCATCCTGTTGACAAGAAAATGGCTTTGTGTACTGATAGAAGGTGATGCAATACAGCCTCCAATACCCAGAAAGAGTCACAAGATGGTAGAAGGATGTGTGCCAACTGACGAATTTAGCCAAGTTAAGGCTACGCACGAATTCTTTATATCAAGTGGTTAGCCATGCTGCCTCATTGAACTCGGGACCTGGATTCAATTCCAGCCTTGGATGACCATCTGTGTGAAGTCTGCATGTTCTCCCCGTGTTTGCGTGGGTTTCGTCCGGTTGCTCCGGTTTCCTCCCACAGTCCAAAGATGTGCAGGTTAGGTGGATTGGCCATGCTAAATTGGCCTTGAGGGTCCAAAAGGTGAGGTAGAATTACAGGGTTCCAGGAATAGGGCAGAGAGTGGGCCTAGGTAGGGCGTCCTTTTGGAGGGTCAATACTGATTCCATGGACTGAATGGTCTCCCTCCTGCAATGTAGGGATTCTATGAAGATACTTAGAGAATCCTGTCCGGGGAAAAACTGGAATATCCTTATATTCAGCTTTTGCTTTTCTGTTCTATAATCTGTATGTAGGCAAATCTCAGAGAATCATAGAATTTATAGTGCAGAAGGAGGCCATTTGGCCCATCGGGTCTGCACCGGCCTTTGGAAAGAGCACCCCACCTAAGCCCATACCTCCACCCCATCCCTACACCACCACCCTATCCCCGTAACCCCACCTAACCTTTTTTGGACACCAAGGGAAATTTAGCATAGCCAATCCACCTAACCTGCACATCTTTGGACTGTGGGAGGAAACCGGATCACCCGGAGGAAACCCACGCAAACACGGGGAGAATGTGCAGACTCCGCACAGACAGTGACCCAAGCCGGGAATCGAACCTGGGACCCTGGAGCTGTGAAGCAACTGTGCTAACCACTATGCTACTGTGCTGCACAAAGTGTAAAAACAAATGGGTAATAATAGTAGGGGACTCACTTTCCCCAATATTAATTAGGATAGTCAAAGTGTGAAAGGCTTAGAGGGGGCGGAATTCTTGAACTGCATCCAGAAGAGCTTTTTGAGCCAACACATAGAGAGTCCTACAAGAGAGGGGTTGGTACTGTACCTAATTTTAGGGAGTGAAGCCGGGCAGGTTGTAGACATGTCAGTAGGGGAGCGTTTTGGTGATAGTGACCATAACTTGATCAGATTTAAGGTAGTTATGGAAAAGGACAGCCAGAAATAAAGGTTCTGAACAGGGGGAAGACCAATTTTAATGTGATATGATATGACAGGATCTGGCCAAAGTTAACTGGGAGCAGTTACTTGTAGAAAAATCCACATCAAAGCAGTGGGAGTCATTCAAAAAGGAAATGTGGTATTATCATAATTATCAGCATTACAAGGGTTAAAGCAGTGTCGAGAGTAGCCATTAGAGGGAGCTGCAAATGCAACTATATAAGGCAGTGATGCTAGACCTTAGGGGAGGTGTGTAAGCAGGAGTCAGCTAGTGAAGGTAACAAGAGCAGATAGTGTGAGAAGATTAGGTTTTAGTTTATATCAGTCGTGAGGTTAGCAGTAGCTGAGTATAGTTGAAGGTTATTGATCAATTCTGTATTCTAAAAGGACTAAGTGTTGAAACCTAGTTTGCTAGTGCTAATAAAATCATAGCTTTTTTTAAGTAAAAGTTATCCTGTGCTCTTTGTGGAACACTACGGCAACCATCCTAAATAAGCAACGCAAAGAACACTACAGGAAATAGGGGGAGTAGAAAGCCAACATGTTCCTAGAAAGGCCAACAAGTCCAGAGAACCCTGGATGTCAACAGACATACAGGATTGGATAAGGAAAAGACGGGATGCTTATGGCAGACATAGGGGGTCAAAACAATGGATGCCCGAGAGGAGTATAGGAAATGCGGAGGGGCTAATAAAAAAGAAATTAGGAGAGTGAAGAGGGGGCATGAATAAAACACTGGCAGGCAAAATGAAGGAAAATACCAAGGTGTTTTATAAGTATACTAAGACCAAGAGTGAAACCAGGGAAAGAGTAGGGCCCATTAGGGACAAAAAATGTAAGCTGTGTGTGAAGTTGAAAGATGTAGTTGAGATATTAAGTGAGTATTTTGCACCTGTGTTCACTGTGGAGAAGGGCGATATAGGTTTAGACAGCAGGGATGGGGACTATATAACTGAACTGTTTGCGTTGAGAGGGAGGAGGTATTAGCAGTTTTAGTGGGGTTAAAAGTGGATAAATCCTCAGGCCCAGATGAGATGTAACCCAGGCTGCTGTGTGAGGCAAGCGAGGAGATTGCAGGGGTTCTGACTAATTTTCAAATCCTCTCTTGCCACAGGAGAGGTACCAGATGACTGAAGGATAGCCAATGTGCTACCATTATTCAAGAAGGGAAATAAGGGGAAAAAAGGTAATGCCAGTCAAGTGTCTAACATCAGTGCAAGGTGGTATGGAAATTATTGGAAAAAATTCTGAGGGAGAGAATTAATCTCAACTTGGAGATGCAAGGATTAATCAAGAATAGTCAATATGGCTTTGTCAGATGGGGATCATGTGAAACACATCAATTGCATTTTTCAAGGAGGTGACTAGGTGTGTAGATTGTGTAGTCCACTGGACTTCAGCAAGGCTTTAGACAAGGTCCCGCTTTGAAGACTGATCAAGAAGGTAAGCGCCCATGGGATCCAGGGCAATTTGGCAAATTGGATCCAAATTTGACTTAGTGGCAGGTGGCAGAGGGTAATGATCAATGGTTGTTTTTGTGACTGGAAGCCTGTGTCCAGTGGTGTACCACCAGGATCCCGTGGTCCCTTGCTGTTAGTAGTGTACACTCATGATCTAGACGTGAACGTGGGAGGTATGATCAGTAGATTTGCAGGTGACACGAAAATTGGCGAGATGGTAAATAGTGAGGAGGAAAGCCTTAGATTACGGCACAATACAGAAGGGTTGGTCAGATAGACAGAACAGTGGCAAATGGAATTTAATTCTGAAACGTGAGAGGTGATATTTTGGGAGGACTAACAAGATAATGAACGGTTGGACGTTAGAAAATACAAAAGGTCCAGAGGGACCTTGGAGTGCATTTCCAAAGATCCCTGAAGTCAGCACGACAATCAGATAAGGGATACTTGCCCTTTTTAGCCGAGGCATTGAATTTAAAAGCAGTGAGGTTTCGATGGAGATGTATAAAATGGTCGTCAGGCCACAGCGAGAGAACTGTGTGCATTTCTGGTTGCCACATTATAGGAATGATGTGATTGTACTAGAAATGGTGCAGAGGAGATTCACTAGGATATTGCCTGGGCTGGAGCATTTCAGCTATGAAGAGAAACTAATTAAGTTGGGGTTGTTTTCCTTAGAGCAGAGAAAGCTGAATGGGGACCTAATTGAAGTCGACAAAATTATGAGACATAGGTAGGGTAATAATAATCTAATGATATTTATTAGTGTCACAAGTAAGCTTACATGAACGCTGCAATGAAGTTACTGTGAAAAGCCCCTAGTCGCCACATTACGGCACCTGTTCGGGTACACTGAGGAAGAATTCAGAATGTCCAGTTCACCTAACAAACACATCTTTCGGGACTTGTGGGAGGCAACCGGAGCACCCGGAGGAAACCCATGCAGGGAGAAAATAAAGACTTCGCACAGATAGTAATCCAATCCGAATTTTCAACCCAGGTCCGTGGTGCAGTGAAGCAACAGTGCTAACCACCATGCTGTTGTGCTGCTGTGAAACAACAGTGCTAACCACTGTGCTATCATGCTGTAATGTTACTGGCTTATGTGCTATCGTGAGTAGATAAGAAGAAGCTTTTCCCCATACTGGAGGGGTCAACAACCAGGGGGGCAAGAGTTAACTCAGGGGCAGGGGATTTAGCGGAGATTTGAGGCAAAATCTTTTATGGAACTCACTGCCTGAAAAGATGGTAGAGGCGGGAGCCCTCGCAACATTAAAGAATCATTTAGATGAGCACTTGAAATGCGGTAGAGTGCAAGGCTATGGACAAAGTGTTGAAAAATGGGATTAGAATAGATAGGTGCTTGACCAGCACAGCCATAATGGGCCGAAGGACATCATTCTGTGCTGTAAAACTCCATGGTTCTAAAGTGATAAATGTGTTTCGCCAAGTGAATAATGCATCAATAGCTCACTTGATGGATCAATTCATTGTTGATCGATTGATGTACAGATGCCAATTGCAGTATTCTGAATGAAACAACGGCGTTGAAGTGGCTGCAAACTTGATTGCATTTGGCAGTGCTTCCCTGTTGCAGAATATTTTCCCTTGATCAGTTGTTAGCTTATGGCTGAATTTTAGGCCAGGGATGTGAAACCCAATGAATGCAGATTAGATCAGATAGGAGGAGGTCTGAATTTGTTTGGATTGCCAGGGTATCCCTTTGGAGAAGTAAGGTACCCCTTTGGATATGATCCTGGGACACAATTGGCAGAAGTAAAGCACGTTTCGGGATAGTCAAGGCACTCTTTTGGAGAGGTAAGGCACCATTTTAGATTGTTAAAAGTAAAAATGATTGTGCACAAAAAGTGTGAAAGCTAACAGGAACCATCAAAACTGTCATGGATGTATTAACGCTGTCAAGGTTATGTCAACATGGAGGGAGGCGGGCAAGAGGTACTTGGTGGCATGAGATGGCATAAGGGCGAGAAAAGTGCATGGGGATGTGGGAAACATGGGGATATGAGAAGACATGGGAAGTGGGTAGAACACAGAATAAATAAAGGTTCAGCACAGGAACAGACCCTTCAGTCCTCCAGCCTGTCCCGATCATGATACCCTAACTAAAAAAAAAACCTTCTGCCCTTCCTCGGGCTGTATCCCTCTATTCATGGAAGGATCCAGATATCTCTTAAATGTCGCTAATGTGCCTGCTTCCACAATATCCGCAGGCAGCATGTTCCAGGCACCCACCACTCTCTGTGTGAAAAACTTTCACTGCACATCTCCCTTAAACTTTTGCCTCTCACCTTGAACCTGTGATGCCTTTTGACACTTTAACCCTTGGAAAAAACCTTTGACTATCCACCCTGTCTATGCCGCTCATAATTTTGTACACCTGTATCAGGTCTCCCCTCAGCGTTTGTCTTTCCAGTGAAAACAATCCTAGTTTATTCAGCCTCTCCTCATAGCCAACACCTTTGAGACCAGGCAACATCCTGGTGAACCTTCTTTGTACTCTCTCCAAAGCTTCCACGTCCTGCTGATAATGTGATGACCAGAACTGCACGCAATACTCCAAATGCGGCCTTACCAAGGTTTTATACAGCTGCAACATGATTTCCCAACTCCTGTACTCAATGCCCCGGCTGATGAAGGCAAGCATGCCATATTCCTTCTTAATCACCTCAGCCACCTGTGTTGCCATTTTTATGGAACTGTGGACCTACACATCCAGATCCCTCTATATGTCAATGTTCCTAAGGGTTCTACCATTTACAGTATAATTCATACTTAGATTTGACCCTCCAAAACGCATCACCTCGCATTTCAATTAAACTCAGTCTGCTATTTCTGTGCCCAAGTCTCCAATCTATCTATATCCTGTTGTACCCTCTGGCAATCCTCGGCACTATCAACAATTCTGCCAATCTTCGTGCCATCCGCAAACTTACTAATCGGACCACCCATATTTTCCTCCAGATCATTTATATATACCACAAACAACAGAGGTCCCAGGACTGATCCCTGTGGATCACCACTGGCTACAGGTCTCCATTCTGAAAAACACCCACTGGCTACTCTCTGTCTTCTATAACCAAGCCAGTTCTGTATCCATCTAGCCAGCCCACCCCGAATCCCATGTTATTTTTAGTTTTTGTACCAGTCTGCCATCTGAGAACTTTTCAAATGCTTTACTAAAGTCCATATAAACTACATCCACAACCCTTCCCCCATCAATTTTCTTTGTCACCTCTTCAAAAAACTCAATAAGGTTGGTGAGATATGCCCTTCGCCATACAAAACCATGCTGTCTGTCACTAACTAGTCCATTTTCCTCCAAATGTGCATACATCTTATCCTTCAGTATCTTTCCAAAAGCTTCCCCACCACTGATGTCAGGATCACCGGCTTATAAACCCTCCTAATCCCAAGTAGAAGGGCATGTGTTGGCATGGGAGATAATACTCCACGGGGATATGGCCAGAAAGGCCATATGGGATGGAGGGGGGGGGGGGGGGGGGGTGCAAGGGGTTGGTTGGGATCATGAGGTGGAATAGGGTGGTATGGATGGGGCATGAGAGTGTATGGGAGGGGGAAATGTGTGCGTCATGAGGGCTTTTCTTTGTGTTAATCTTTTAAAAAACTAACATAAACAAAATACTAGATGACAGAGGACACAGCCTTCTGCTTCTGTACCAGCCTCCCCTGCTGTACCAGCCCCCCCCCCCCCCCCCCCCCCCCCACCCACCCAGATGCAATTCATGGAGTTGGCAGGTCATGGAACAGGAGGCTGGGGATTGGCGTTTGCAAGGGCAACAAAGGGCGGTGCTTGGTATATTGCAGAGTGGCACTCTCTGGATCAGTGGTTTGGAAGTTGGTGGGCGAATCAACTGAGTATGGGGCAAAAAAGCTCGGGAACAGTGGAAGATTTGCTTGAAAGGCCAGAGGAAGCGCCATTTCTCCTTCAAAACCACAGGGAATATTTCCAGCATTTTCTGATTTAACTTCAGTTCTTTGACATCTGAGGTATCTCATTTCAGCGTCAACATACCTTCTTTGCCCAGTCCTTTCTAGATTTATGCTGTGACTAGAACAGCGCCAGTGAAAATGACCATGCTGCTCAGAAAGCCAAGTTAATTGTCATCGCAAGTGAGTCAGAATTAAAGCACTCGGCTCTGAAGGTACCTTTTGAACCTGTTCATTTGGTACTTCTTAAGTCACTGTTTTTTTTTTCAGTGATGTGAATAATAGGAAAGGATCTGAAGGATATAAAATAAACGTCTTTTCATGATATGCATTCATGCACATAATGAGATACAGACAGGCAGTGACAGACACCCAGTACAGCCAATCAACACACAGGACAGAACACAACCAATCACCAGGCAGAACACTAGAAAGTGGTCTCCCACAATAAAGGACACGAGGCATCAACACTCTGCCTCTTTTCACTGGTAACAACTGTAGTGACAGTCAGGGTGTATATATCAGTTTGCACCTTCTACATGTAGCTCAGAGCTGGTATGGTCCAGTTAGTTATAGAAAGCACGCTTAGATTAGTAGTGTGCCAAACCCACAGTGAACTGTGTGCTCTGCTTAAGAAGCGTATTGAACTAATATTAAAGTTTGGAGTCTACTTTCAAGTACAACTACATCCAGTTACAGTCCGTATTAGCCCAGGGTGATTAACACGACATGGTACCAGTAGTCTACTTTCTCTAAATGGTTTACCTCGAGTGATTCCGTGACAACCAGTAAGTGCCTTCCAGTGGCATGGAGAAGATCCAGGTCCCTCCACAACTACGGATCTCTGGCAATCTCGGAACCAACTGGCGGATCTTCAAGCAAAGGTTCCTTCTCTACATTGAGGCCTCAGACCTCGAGGATGCATCCAATGCCAGAAAAAATCACGCTGCTCCGATCAACTGCGGGGGACCAAGCCATCCAGATTTTCAACTCGCTTAATTTTACCGACGGCCAAGACAAGACCAAATTCAAGACCGTTTTGGAGAAGTTCGACAGTCACTGTGAAGTCGAAACAAACGAGAACTTTGAGCGCTATATCTTCCAACAACGCCTTCAGTGTAAGGATGAACCTTTCCAATCCTTTCGAACTCATCTCCGTATATTAGCGCAGTCCTGCAATTATGGTGAAACCGCTGATTCCATCATCAGGGATCAGATCGTGTTTGGGGTGCCCTCCGATTCCTTGCGTGAACAACTCCTCAAACTTAAGCCCATCACCCTGCCAGTCACAATTGAGGCATGTAAAGTTCAAATCAGCAGAATACGAAAAACTTGCCTCCAAAGAGACAGAGAGTGTACAGGCCATCGCCCGGATGCAGTGCCTTGATGAAAGTGGCCATTTCACGTGCTTTTCCCGGGGCCCCATGCATGCGCAACACGAACGGGAGAACGAAACAGCCGAAAACCAAACTGCGCAGGTGCGAACGTTGGCTGACTCCACTGCGCATGTGCGATGACGGACGGAGCATAACAACGTCAACGTCATGACGTGCCCGAACTGCGGCACCGCCCATTTAAAGCGGCAATGCCCTGCAAAAGGTAGGCGATGTTTAAATTGTGGGAAGCCTGGACGTTATGCAGCCTTGTGCAGGTCTGCACCACCAATCTGGCAGCAATCCCGCCTGTCAAGACGCCGTCGTCCCCACCTCCACCTCTCAGGCAGTCGAGTAGGATCAGATGTAAGCCCTAAAGATTGGACTTATAGCCATTTATCTTGTAAATTTTGTTCTGTATCTGCACGCTAGACACCTCTTGTGTATATAGTCACCCACTCGCCATTTAATGTAAACAGTTCCACATGTAAATATAGTTGCATATGAACCAAGCAACCAAAATTTTTTTTTTAAAAGGGGAGATGTCATGATATGCATCCATGCACATTATGAGATACAGACAGGCAGTGACAGACACCCAGTACAGCCAATCAACACACAGGACAGAACACAACCAATCACCAGGCATAACACGAGAAGGTGGTCTCCCATTATAAAACACACGAGGCATCAACACTCTGCCTCTTTCCACTGCTGACAACGATACTGACAATCAGGGTGTATATATCAGTTAGCACCTTCTACACGTGGCTCAGAGCTAGTCTGGTCTAGTTAGTTATAGTAAGCTTAGATTAGTAGAGTGTCAACCCACAGCGAACTGTGTGCACTGCTTGACAGGTTCAATAAAGCGTATTGAACTAACATCACAGTTTGAAGTCTACTTTCAAGTACAACTGCATCCAATTGCAATCCATGTTACCCCAGGGTGATTAACAGGACACGTCTCAAATTAAGAAATAGAATATTGTTGTTCTTTTTATAAATAACCAATAAATCAGTGATCATAGATAATGACGACAATTTTTTTGATTTATTGATATATATATTGTTAATTCAGGCAAATGCGTTATTAATAGGCTGCAAATGGTTTAATTGCTGACTGTGATGTCAAAATTGCTAACATACATTCACACTCCATCAAATTGTGCATCAGAATTTGTAAAACTGCTCTAATATCTCAGCTCAACTTTGGTGCAAAGTTCGAATCAGTCACAGATTCAGTCCATAATTAAAACACGGTGGCACAGTGGTTATCACAGTTGCTTCACAGTTCCAGCGTCCCAGGTTTGTTTCCCGGCTTGGGTCACTGTCTGTGTGGAGTCTGCATGTTCTCCCCATGTCAGTGTGGGTTTCCTCCGGGCCCTCCGGTTTCTTCCCACTGTCCAAAGATGTGCAGGTTTGGTGGATTGGCCATTACATTTTGCCCTTAGTGTCCAAAAAGGTAAGGTTGGGTTACTGGGTTACAGGGACAGGGTGGAGGCATGGGCTTAGTTAGGGTGCCCTGTCCAAGGGCTGGTGCAAACTCGATGGGCAGAATGGCCTCCTTTCTGCACCAAAATGATGGATTTTAGAATCATAGAATCCCTACAGTGCAGAAGGATTGAGTCCTTCGAGTCTTCACCCATCTAACTCGCTCCTCCCCATGACCGGCACACCTCCAGCCCTGCACACCAAGGAGGGTAGCACAACAACACCCGTGCTGCCTGAAACCAGGTCAGGGCCCTTAAGGTCCCTGCCTCCAGGGGGTGCCGACCAAGGTCATCTCAGACAACAGGGCATGGCAGACAGAAGACTGGCTCATCCCCAGCTGGGAAGATACCTAAACATGGCGGGAGGGAAAGCAAGGTAAAGTAAAGATAGTTGCATCGTGGGCGTGGATGAATTTAGGCATGAGTAGAAATTGTTCACCATTGTTAGCACGATTACATGTATTAAAAGTCACGTTGTGCACCGTTGAAGTGCCTCCACGCTCTCATTTAATTGAAGCATGCTCAGCCAACCCCCGCATTAATATTTCTTCAGATTAGTGACACAACTGTAAATGCATTGTTCAGTCAGTTGCATTCATTATATCAATATTACCAGAATGTTTTGTCCTGTGCTTAAATGTTTCTGTAAATAAATATATTTTGCTTTTATGCAACTTTTAAATGATGCTTGTGCATAATAATTATAAGTTAGCTGAGGGATGTATTTGTTCAATGTGAAAAGGTGTACAATGAAATTCTGTTTCATATATTCGGGGAGTCGGCAACTGATGAAAATGGATTTTCTTTTTAGAAATCTAAATAAAGACAGATTAAAGAAAAACACAAAAGGTAGAAACTGTAGGCAGATACAAAGTACATTCAACTGAACACACTTTCCAGTTATGATCCTGAATTTATTAGCGTGGGATCAGTCTATGCGGCAGGCCTGACTAATAACATGGGCTAGCTTAAGATTCTTTGAATCAGGGCAGCAGGGTGGCACAGTGGTTAGCACTGCTGCCTCACGGCGCCGAGATCCCAGGTTCGATCCCGGCTCTGGGTCACTGTCTGTGTGGAGTTTGCACATTCTTCCCGTGTTTGCGTGGGTTTTTCCCCCACAACTCAACAGGTGTGCAGGGTAGGTGAATTGGTCACGCTAAATTGCCCCTTAATTAGAAAAAATGAATTGAGTACACTAAATTTAAAAAAAAGATTCTTTGAATCATATTGCAAGTAAATCATCTCATATGTTGAAAAACAATTAAGCTGCTATCACTCAGAAGAAGTATCTTCACTTAATGCAGGAAAGCATAAATCATGCGGCTGTGTTGAAGAGAAGGGCTGATAATCTTTGTGGAATATGATGCACACTGAATCAAGAAAAACAAAAGGTTTCTTTGAATTCGGCTCCATCACAGGTAGAAGTGGCTTTGAAAAGTAACTATTGTAGTTTGCTGGTTGTTTGGGGCTGACATCTCAATTCTTCTGCGCTGTTATGAATCTGGATGTATTTTGTCCTAATATTGCCGGATGGTTTCCAGGAATGAATCGCAGCACACTAGGTCAGCAGGAGCAGCATCAGACATTACTAAAAATGAGGTGCTATCCATCTGAATCTGCAATATTGGACGACACGCATGCTAAACAGCGGAGAACAGTGCAGGAGAGGCAGAGATGGATGAATCAACAATCAACAGATCTGATCAAAGCCCTAAAGTCTTGTCACCTTCAGTCTATCAATGGTTGTGAAAGTAAGAACAATAATAATAATAAACAACAAATGGGAGGAGCAGCCTCCATGGATATCCCCATCCACAATGATGCCAGAGCCCAGCATGTCAGTGGAAAGGACAAAGATGAAGTGTTCACAACTGTCTTCAGCCAGAAGTGCCAAGTGCTCTTTTCCTGAGGTCGCCATCAGTATAGAATTCAGACTCTTGCCAATCGCATTTGCTTCCTGAGATATCAAGGAACAGTTGAACGCAATGGATTCAGCGAAGTGTTACAATCCCAGTTAATGTTATAACTGGGTGGGAAGATCCCAAAATGGAATTGTGGCTCAAAACACTGTAACTTTAACTTTTTTTATGTAAGATGTGGCAGAACAGAGTCACAGGACCGCAAATTGGTTTCAACAACAGGAAAAAAACATTTATTAAACATAGAAATGTTGGATTATATTATGATACTCCTTTATACCCCCCCCCCCCCCACCCCTCTTAGATTAACAAATACACACTGATTTCCAGGTTAACATGGATTACAAAGTACAACTTAAACCACAACGTACCATTAACATAAAGTCCTTTTTAGGAATGGATTGGCTGTGGTCAAATGCACACACTCCACTCTGAACCCAAGTTAAGGTCTCTGGTTTTCTCCCCAAAATCCTCCCAGATGATTGTCACATATGGATTTCCAAACTCCACTCCCAGAAACATGCTTTAAAATCTTATCTGATAATAATAATGCTTTTCCTTAATGGTTTGCATTCCAAAATGCAGTCCAGGATTTCTAGATGACACTTTTGAACAAAGCTTCCTCTCCACTTTTAATAGAGAACCCAGTCCAGGATTTTACACCAATCCCTTTCAGGATGTTTTTGCTTGATGTCTGTACAAACTGTTCACAATTTCTTTAACGCTCAATTCCCAGACTGTATTAAAATGACATCAAATTGTTCACCGACCCCTGAAGGCTGCAGTCCCACTTTAAATCTAGTTATTGTAATTGTCTCTTTAACTCAGAATGCTTTGTTTATTTTTCCTTGAATTCTCTGAACAATACCTTGGTCCAAGTGCCTTAAACATTCTTTCTGTCCCAATTCCCTGGTTATCTGAACTTTCACTTGTACTGTAGGATGTCTGCCTCTTTGCAGCTCCCGTCCTGTCCAGTTTTTCTTCGGCAGAGTTGAGAAATGTTCACGCCCCAAGGTCCTATTTCCAACTTCAATCAAATTATTTAAATTAAAACTGATAACATTCTCTATCTTACCACATCCCAATTGCAAAATAACCACTGTTGGTTGATTTACTCTTCACGGTGTAGCCCCCTCTCATTGTTGGTCCTTCAGTATTGAAAAGGATCATCTGCATTTGTTATCCAGGCATTGAACTGTTTGGGTACAAAGGTGGCATTAAAGGTTCTCGTGCAAAGGGGACAGGACCTTGAGGCTGGTTGATAGATGGAGGCACAATTCTCATGGTTTTTATTTGCCTTGTGCTTGTTTTGAGCTGAGATTATCGTTGTTCCTTGTACATTGATGCACATTGGCAATTGCCCTTCTCAGTCTGACTGGTCCTGTGCAAAGGTCTCCCATGATCCTGTGTCAATTTTGACATCCTTAAGCGAGGCTTTCAAAGTATCCTTGAAGCATTTCTTCTGGCTGCCATGGGAACGTGCTCCATTCTGTAGTAAACCATAGAAGATTCGCTCAGGGAGTCGGTTGTCAGGCATTCTGGTGACATGTACAACACATCGGAGCAGATTACGGTGTAACATTGTGAAGATGCTGACGGTTCTCACGAGGACCTCTGCATCTGGGACAAGTCTTGCCACTTGATGTTGAGGAGCAAGGGTGGAAGCGGTTGATTTTCTTTGGGTGTCGCTGTTGGACAGTCCAGGTCTCACTTGCGTGGAGCCAATTGGAGAGGACGACTGCTCGATGGACCTTGGGCTTGGTTTTTTTGGCTCACCCCTCTACATTCCCATACTGAATGGCAAAGTCAACCAAAGGAACACTGGCCTTAGCAATTCTAACATTGGTCTTGTCATCAATGTGAACACAGCATGAGAGAATGCTGCCTCGGCAGGTAAACTTGTCCACAGTGGGCAGTTTCTGGTTGTTTATTCTTACTGCCGGTTCTTGATAGGGCTTTCCTGGGACAGGTTGGAACATGACTTCTGTCTTCTTCTTGATGCTGATTGTGAGATCAAAGTTATCACAGGATATGGAAAACAGGTTCACAATGAGCTGCATGCCTACCTCACCCCCAGTGTTTAATGCAGTCATTTGCAATTAGAAAATTGTGCAGGCTACCAACGAGGACCATGGTCTTGGCCTGGAGTCATGCAGGTTGGAAGCTTGCTGCCTATTTGGTAGTTGACATCTATGCCTCGACCCTCATCCTGGAAGGCATTAGTGAGCATGGCTGAGAACATGATGCTGAAGAGGGCCAGCACCAAAGCACAGCCTGTTTCACTCCATTGATGTCAGGGAAGGGAGCCGATGTCTCATTGTCATCAAGGATGTGGGCCTGTTTGCCAGCGTGGAACTGTTGAACCACCTGACCCAAACTTGCTCATAACCTTCCAGAGTCTTTAACAGCTAATATTGATGCAGTGTTTGGTTAGGTCAAAGAAGGTAGCACAGTGGTGGGCACTGTTGCTTCACAGCGCCAGCAACCCAGATTCAATTCCCTTTTTGGGTCACTGTCTGTGCATAGTCTGCACGTTCTCCCCGTGTCTGCGTGGGTTTCCTCCGGTTACTCCGTTTTCCTCGCACTAGTCTCGAAAGACGTGCTGTTAGGTAATCTGGACATTCTGAATTCTCCCTCTGTGTACTCGAACAGGCGCCGGAATATGGCAACTAGGGGCTTTTCACAGTAACTTCATTGTAATGTAAGCCTACTTGTGACAATAAAGATTATTATTATTAGTATCACTTAACTAGGGCTGCAGACAGGGCAAACGACATAGTGGGGGGGGGGTTCAGTTGTGTGGAAAATTAGAAAATCAAAGTTAAAGAAGAAGTTGCGAAGTTAATGATGAAGACTTTAAACTAGTTAAAGGGTCCGAGGGCTCAAGAGAGGTTAGGTAAGTTTCCAGATCATGTAATAGAATGGAGAGTATGGAAAGTGATATGAATCTTACTGCAGGCACAGCAGATAAGGGGACCTCTATGGAAAACGGGGCGGTCAACGCAGGATGGAGGGTGCTGTACCTAAATGCACGCAGTATACTAAACAAGATAAATGAGCTTGTAGCGCACATTGAAATTTGCGGGTACAATGTTGTGGGCATCATAGAGGCATGGCTGCCGGGGCATCTGGGCTGGGATCTGAATATCCAAGGATTAGTGTCCACTCGAAAGAATAGGCTGATGGGCAGAGGGGGCAGGGTCGCTTTGTTAGTAAGAAATTAAATTAAATCGACAACAAGAAGTGGTATAGGGTTGGAAGGCATAGAATCCGTGCGGGCAGAGTTTAGGAATCGCAAAGTAAAAAAGTCCCTGATGGGTGTTACGTACAGGCCCCCAAGCAGTAGTCAGGATGTGGGGAAGAAAATAAATCAGGAGATAGAAAAGGCATAGAGGAAATGCACTAGTGCAATTATTATGGGGACTTCAGTATGCAAGTGAAATGAAATGAAATGAATGAAAATCGCTTATTGTCACAAGTAGGCGTCAATGAAGTTACTGTGAAAAGTGGACATAGAAAATCAAGTTGGTAGCAGATCCCAAGAAAAGGAATTTTTGGAATGCTTACGAGATGGATTTTTGGAGCAGCTAGTGGTAGAGCCCACTAGGGGGCAGGCAATTCTGGATTTGGTGGTGTGTGATGAGGCAGACTCAGTTGGGGGACATCAGACCATAAGACCATAAGATATAGGAGCAGAATTAGGACATTCAGCCCATCGCATCTGCTCCGCCATTCAATCATGGCTGATATGTTTCTCATCCCCATTCTCCTGCCTTCTCCCATAACCCCTGATCCCCTTATTAATCAAGAACCTATCTATTCTATCTTAAAGACACTCAGTGATTTGGCCTCCACTGCCTTCTGTGGCAAAGAGTTCCACAGATTCACCACCTTCTGGCTGAATCAATTCCTCTTCATCTCTGTTTTAAAGGGTCGTCCCTTTAGCCTGAGGCTGTGCCCTTGTTTTTTTTAGTGCCTCCTACCAGTGGAGACATCCTCTCCACATTCTCTCTATCCAGGCCTCTCAGTATTCTGTAAGTTTCAATGAGATTCCCTGGCATCCTTCTAAACTCTATTGAGTACAGACACAGAGTCCCCAACCTCTTCTCATATGCCCAGTCCTATTGGGGATTCTTCTTGTGAACCTCCTCTGGACCCCCTCAAGGGCAGCATATCCTTCCTTCGATATGGGGCCCAAAACTGCTCATAATATTCTAAATGGGGTCTGACCAGAGCCTTATACAGCCTCATCAGTACATCACTGCCCTTGTACTGTAGTCCTCTCAACATGAATGCTGACACTGCATTTGCCTTCCTAACTGATCTTTTATTGATCAACCTCCTGTCCGGCACCTTGTCAAAGGCCTTCTGGAAATCCAAATAGATCACGTCCAATGGCTTTCCTTCATCGAACTTCCTTGTTACCTCCTCAAAGAATCCAACAGATTTGTCAGACAGTAGAACAATCAATGTGGTGTTTGCTGCTCTCCAACTGTAGGAGAAATGCCAAGAACAAAATGCTGACCACCTTAGATCATATATCATAGAATCTACAGTGCAGAAGGAAGCCATTCAGCCCATCGAGTCTACACCGGCCCCTGAAAGAGAACCCTACCGAAGCCCACACCTCCATCCTATCCCCATAACCCAACAACTCCACCTAAATTTTGGACACTGCGGGGCAATTTCGCATGGCCAATCTGTCATAATATACACCAGTATATCATGGTGCAGACACACACACTGATTGACACACAGCAAGACCAATCAACACACACAACACCGCAGCCAATCACCAGTTAGAGCACACTCACTATAAAGACAGAGAGCATCAGTTTTCCCGCTCATTCGGGATGCAGCCTCTCAGAAAGACAGAGCTCACAGCTTGCAGCACAGATCTTCACCATGTGCTGAGTGCATAGACTGGTTAGGATAGGCATAGGTCTTTAGTTTAATCTAATCAACACAATGTCGACCCACAGGGAAAGTATGTTCAACAGTTTCTAGCTTAATAAAATAGTGTTGTACTATTTCAAGTGTTGGTAGCCTGTATGTGTTACTGCGAAGGTAAACGCAGTCTCCACAGATCCAGAGTACCCAACACATCACAATCCACCTAAACTGCACACCTCTGGACTGCAGGAGGAAACCGAAGCACCTGAAGGAAACCCACGCAGACATGGGGAGAATGTACAGACTCAGCACCGACAGTCACCCAGTCGGGAATTGAACCTGGGACCCTGGCGCTGTGAAGCCACAGTGCTAACCACTGTGCTACCATGCTGATTTGCCAGGTCTCTGGTCCCAGCATGATTCAGGTGAAGACTGCCTCATCAGAACAGCTCCCTCCACTACTGAATCCAATGTCCCATGAATTTGAAATCATTTCTCTCACACCAACATTTATGCCACGCTTTGAGCCAAGTACCAATTAGCTTGTGGCTCAGGTAATAATCCAGAAATTATTACCTTTTTGTTTCTCCTATTTAATTTAGCCCCTAGCTGCTCATATTCCTTGAGCAGAACCTCTATCCTTGTTCACTGGGAACCACAATGGGGGTCCAGCAGCTCTCAAATAATGTAGGCACAACACATTGCCGAGTTTTTAATTGTTTTTTAAAAATTTATAATTACCATCTGCTTTTTAGTCTTTCTAAACAGTAAAATCTCTCTCTTTTTACCTTTAATCTGAAAGCAATTTAGAATAAGTAATGCAAATTAGCAGTTACTTAGCATCCAATGAACGTACAATTTTCCTATGATGTAACTCGCAGATTGTTTTTCGAACTCAGCCTGCTGTCAGAGGTGTCCCTCGCAGCTCCCGCTCTTTTTAAATCTCCGCTCCCCCTCTTCCCTAATCTCCCACTTTCACCTTAACTCTCAGAACTCAGAGCAAAATGGCACTCTCCTTACATCACAAAATTTATCCTTACAGTTATAGAACTGTCCCCACCCTATGAAAATGGATTGCTCTCCCTCAGTGTTTGTCTGTCTACGCTTTACCTTTTGTGGTTGCCAGCTGCAGGTCGTCAGGCCTGTATTTCCCGGTGACCAGTGGGAGGAAACATGACCGTCTGAGACACAGACGTCACAAGGCTTCACGAAAGGACATAATCCAAAAGCAAAATACTGTCGCTGCTGGAAATCTGAAATGAAAACCGAACATGCGGGAAACACTCAACAGATCCGACAACATCGGTGGAGAAAGAAACAGAGTAAACAGTTCAGGTCATGACCTTTCGACAGAACAGGGAAAAGGTTAATTTTCCTTTAATGTCTCCTGCCCTCCACTCTATCACAGACCTTCCCTTTTGTTCCTGTTCTACCTTCCTCCATTTCACCTACTTAAAACCTATTACATTTGTAACTTTTCCCAGTTTCTGAGCGCTTGAAAGGTCATTGACCTGAAACGTTAACTCTTGTTTTTCTCTCCACTACCTGCTGAGTGCTTCCAGTATTAACTGTAATTCATGAGGAAAGAAAGAAGGCCTCGTTCTGTGAGACGTCTAATCGAGGCTTGGCTCTGCGCACTCTACCCTTCCATTGTCCACTTCATTGCATAACAGGAGTAACCCATTGCCAAGCTTATGTACTGAGTGCAAAACTGTGGGATTAATATCAAACCCTGTCTGAACCTTCAAAGTGTTAAACAATTCAATATGTAGGCAAAATAAGATTGACCTTCAGTAGAAGCACAGAAAGTGACCGTTTCACCTCCCTGTGGCTCCAACAACGGCTCATATGGAAGGAGAAATTGTGGTGAATGAGTTTGACATATGAGCCACACCCGTTGACGCCAAACCTATTTTGAAAGCCACAACTGTGCTGGAATCTTGATGGCTCTGAAATGGAACCAGCAAGTTGCTGGACGGTTAAATCAGATGCCAATTTTTGCGGCAAATTTGAAGTAGTAGTTTTGGAACCATTACCCTGAAGCCCACCCCAAAAGATGCGCAAATTCAGATAGAAATACAAGCCAAACTCTCAAATGCAAACAGTTCATTCATGTTTAGTATTAGCTGGTGAGAGAGAGTGGAGCGTTTCTTTCTAATTACTCAACACATTTTTAATTTTAAAGTAACTTAGCCTGGGGGAGGTGGGGGATTATTATGTATTTTGAATTACAAGAAAATAGATTTTAATTCAGCTGGGGGAATATGATGCATACTTAATTGCGCAAAGTTAGCTTCTAATTTAGCAAAGTTTGTTTGTTGTCCACAGGGTTTTAATTATACATGAACAAGTGGCTGACTGAGATAAGACGTGAGGTCACCTTTGAATGAAAAAGTTACAAACTCCACTTTCAACTGGAGGAGAAAGTACAATTGTGGGTCAACAGTCAACGTAAAGAAATAATTATATTCCTGAAACCATTTTCCTATATGGTCAACCATTACTATCATCAGTGTGTCTGTTGTGCTGAAATTCAAACAGTTGCAGGATGATCAGCTCTGTTCTTTAATCTTTTCTTTATCATTACTTAAATATCAAATCATTGCGGTCCCTAAATACCCAGGCTCAGGAAAGTCCAGCCATTCAGAACAGAACTTAATTGCATCAGGTTTCCCTCCACTGGCTGAGGCCGAAACCGAGAGTCTCGCTCGCGAGAATTTGGGACATGATTGTCCCCACCATCGCAGTGGCCACCCTCCCCACCACCTTTGATGGGATGAGGTTCCTGCCCAAGAAGGTCTGGAACCTATTTAAATACATTTCCATCATTAGCGAGCTGCCCGCTGTCTCGTCTCCGCAGTTTGGGATCTACCCCATTGCAGACGTGACATCACATTGGCAAGGTTTATAATGCCTGGACTTTCCAGAGCCCAGGATGTCATTACTTCTTTACATTGATGGAACACAACTGTACTCTCTCCTCCAGTTTTAAAAACAGGAAGTAAGCGAAGGGGAAGCTAAAAACGCACAGGTAAGTGCAGCACCCGGGGGGAGGGACATGGCATTCGGGCAGCACAGTGGTTAGCATAGTTGCTTCACAGCTCCAGGGTCACAGGTTCGATTTGCGGCTTGGATCACTGTCTGTGCGGAGTCTACACGTTCTCCCCGTGCCTGCGTGGGTTTCCTCCGGGTGCTCCGGTTTCCTCCCACAGTCCAAAGACGTGCAGGTTAGGTGGATTGGCCATGCTAAATCGCCCTTAGTGTCGAAAAAAGATTAGGTGGGGTTACCGGTTTACGGGCGTAGAGTAGAGGCGTGGAGATAGGGTGGAGGCGTGGACTTGGGCGGGGTGCTCTTTCCAAGGGCCGGTGCAGACTCGATGGGCCGAAAGGCCTCCTTCTGGACTGTAAAATCACTGTAACTGAAGGTCCTTGTCCCCGGGAGCACTAATTTTCTGCGTAGGCTGGAAGAATGATTATTCTTAACTGTTTGAATTTTAAGACTCAGCGCTGAAGCTGTTAATGAAGGTTTACGAAACCTCCCAGAATGGTTTGGAGCCTCCTGGAATTGGCAACAATCTCCCGTGACAAATTAAGCCACTCCAAGAGATTTTAAAACATTACTTTAAGCAAACACAGAATGCATACACAGAAGCTCATTATTGATTGTAGAATTGTGATTTGACTGTGTACATCGCAGTACGCTGAGATAAAATATGAACTGATACTGTTGCAGGACTCACACATATGCTGCACTCATGGATGCCATTGACTGTTTTTTATTCTTTTGAGTGAGAGTGACTCGAGCTGAGGTTTAAATGGAATGAGTGATAGGATGCTGAGTAGAAAAATATGAGCCAAGAACGCTAATTTTCCGCCGAGGATTCTGGGGACCGGACTGCACACACATAGGTGTCGGGCGAAGCTCTGCCGCCGATGTGAAGGTTTAACAAAGTTTTCGACAGTAACTGTGAGTCAGAAGACCGACAGTCGGGGTAGGCTTGCTTGCATTGAAGTGAGTGTTGTCTGGGCTGCAGCGACTGTGCACGTGTCGAAGCTACAGGGGCCGCAGGGAACGCGGATGTCGAAGTCTACAAACTCTGTAAGAGCTACGACTCAGACGAAAAGTCAAAATACTCAGGCATAAAAGGGAAAGAATTCTCAGTTGCCTATTCAAGGGATTTCTGGGTGCCATATGGTAACACAGTGGTTAACACTGTTGCTTCACGGCGCCAACGTCCCAGGTTCGATTCCTGGCTTAGATCACTACCGGTGCGGAGTCTGCACGCTCTCCCCGTGACTGCGTGGGTTTAGTCCAAGTGCTCCAGTTTCCTCCCACAAGTCCCGAAAGGCATGCTTGTTCGATGAATTGGATATTCCGAATTCTCCCTCTGTGTACCCGAGTGTGGCGACTAAGTGATTTTCACAGTAACTTCATTGCAGTGTTAATGTTAGCTTACTTGACACTATTAAAAAGAGAGTGAGAGAGAGATGCTTTCCAACTCAGTCGGAAGGGAGGAAGTCTGGATCCTTGGCGCCGGGATCAAAAAAACCTTTGGGATATATACTGTGGATGCATTCAATAAGAATTAGGCAGCATGAAATTCATGTGAAGAAAGATTCCAATTGTTTTTAATACCTAATCAGACAGCGAAGAACCTGAAGGTAACAACATTTCTCTCAGTTGGCCGTTAAACGTTTCTGTTGCTCCAGAATCTTGTTCAGCCAGCAAAACCAAGAGGCAATCCTTCAGTGATTTAATGAAACTTTGGGAGTTAATATTACTCTCCTAAATCGTTATCGATTGCAGACTGCAAATGGGAGACTGATGACAAAGGTAAGAGCCCATGGGATCCAATGAAATTTGAGTGTCAGGAAGCAGAGGGTGATGGGTATTTTTCTGACTGGAAGCCTGTGTTTAGTGGAGACCCACAGGGATCAGTGTTGGGGCCTTACTATTTATGGTTTACGTAAATGATTTAGATATGAATGTAGGAGAGTTGATCATTAATTTGGCAGATGATACAAAAATTGGTGGGGTGGTAAAGAGGAGGATAGCCTTAGATTACAGGATGATAATCATAATAATCTTTATTACTGTCACAACTAGGCTTACATTAACACTGCAATGAAGTTATTGTAAAATCCCCTAGTCGCCACACTCTGGCGCCTGTTCGGGTACACAGAGGGCTAATTCAGAATGTTCAATTCACTTAACAAGCACATCTTTCGGAACTCATGGGAGGAAACCGGAGCACCCGGAGGAAACTCGCTCAGACATGGGGAGAATGTGCAGACTCCGCACAGACAGTGACCAAAGCGGGAATCAAACCTGGGACCCTGGTGCTGTGAAGCAACAATGCTAACCATTGTGTGACCATGATATAGGCGGGCTGGTTAGATGGGCTGATCAATGGCAAACGGAATTCAATCCAGATGAGTGTGAGGTGATGCACTTAGGCAGGACAAACAAGGCAAGGAAAAACACGATGAACGACAGGACTCCAGGAAGAACCGAGGATCAGAGGGACCTTGGTGTGCATGTGCACCAGTCCTGTAAGGTAGCAGAACAGGTCGCTACAGTGTATAAGAAGGAATAGACCTTAAGAGCAGGGAGGTTATGCTGGAACGGTATAAAACGTTGGTCAGACCACAGCTAGAGTACTGTGTGCTGTTCTGGAATCCACATTATGGGAGGGATGTGATATCACTTGAAAGGGTGCAGAGCAGATTTATCAGGATGCCTGGTCTGGAGAGTTTTAGCTATGAAGAGAAATTGGATAGGCTGAGATTGTTTTCCTTGGAGCTGAGTGGACTGAGGGGGGACATGATTGAGATGTATACAATTATGAGGGGCATAGATAGAGTAGAGAGGAAGAAACGTTTCCCTTCAGTAGAGGTATTAATGACCAGGGGGCTAAGGTTTAATCATAGATCATAGAATTTACAGTGCAGAAAGAGGCCATTCAGCCCACCAAGTCTGCACCGGCCCTTGGAAAGTGCACCCTACTAAAGCCTCACGCCTCCACCCTATCACCTTTATCCCCATAACCTAGTAACCCCACCTAATCTTTTTGGACACTAAGGGCAATTGAGAATGGCCAATCCACCTAACCCGCACATCTTTGGACTGTGGAAGGAAACCGGAGCACCCGGAGGAAGCCCACGCACACACGGGCAGACTCCACAGAGACAGTGACCCAAGCCGGAAATGAACCTGGGACCCTGGAGCTGTGAAGCAATTGTGCTAGCCACTATGCTACCCTGCAGCCCAAGGTAAGCGGCATGAGCTTTACAGGGGATGTGAGGAAAAACATTTACATTCAGAGGGTGGTGGGTGTCTGAAACTCACTGCCTGAAACAGTGGTCGAGGCAGAGACCCTCACAACATTGAAGAAGAATTTAGACGTGCACTTGCGGTGCTAAGGCATACAAGGCAAAGTGCCAGTGTGGACACAGTGTGCTGAATGGCGTTTTCTGTGCTGTACACCTCTATGACTGTACGACGCAAGGTTCAGACTCCACTGCCATAGTCGGGAAGAAGGTGAAACCATTTTACGGTTCATAGCGCCTTTAAAAAGATTAGTTGAATGTTGTGAATTTTGTATAGCACTTGATGATACTCTTTTGAGACAGGCTGGTTTGTGGATTACACAGTGAAACAACACAGAGGATGCCGCTTCTTGTAAGGGATTTAACTCTGAATGCTGCAGTGGAAGTTACCACATCTGGGGAGCAGGCTACGAGAGAAGCTTCACAGCCAAAGGATGGAGCGAAGATCCACAAAATGGATACCTCAAGGAACAGGGGTCTGCAAAGGTGCAACCATGTCACTGTTGTACACAGATTGGACACCCAGTGGAGAAAAGCTGAAGTAAATTGAATACATGCAAGAACTATGGTAAGGAGGGCCACATTGCCAAAGCAGGTTGGGCTCAGAAATCTTCTCCGACACCAAGAAGGAGAAAGAAGAACACAACACAAGTAAACAAACTAGTTGTGTCTACAAATTAGTGGTCAAAGCTCATGATCACTCAAAAGGCAGAGAAACTGAGCTACTGCAAGAGCTAAAGCTAGGTGCTTTGTCAGTGCAGGGTGATCAACAACCTTTTTGGACATATCTAAAACCCGAAGGTCATGAAACTAAAAGGAAAGTAGATATGGGTGCAGCAGTGTGACTAATACCTGAGACAATTTAACATCAAAAACTAAAACATCTGCCTTTAAAATCATCAAATGTGACCCAAAGCGTGTACATTGAAGATGTTGTACCATTAAAAGGGTGTATTATGGTGTAAATAAAAGAAATGGGCAGACAGCGAAGTTGCCTCTTCATGTTGTTTGTGGAAACTTTCCTGCTCTATTGGCAGAGGATGGTTGGCTAAAGTTAGGGTTAACTGGGAAACAGTCAACCAGTTAGTGGATTCAAAGAGCAACTTGCAATCCCTTCTGAAGATGTGTGAGGAGGTGTTCGAAGATTCACTGGGCTCTGTGACTGGAGTTGAACACATAAAAATCAAGCAGGACAGCACACAAAATGTCTCAAACCTAGAATTGTCCCTCTGCCATTCGGCTTAAATCGTAAGAAAATCTAGAAAGATTATTAAGGACAGGAGTCATTGAAACTGTTGGTAGAAGTGATTGAGCCACACCAATCGTTCCTGTATTAAAATGGGATGGCTCAGTGAGAATTTGTCGAGATTTAAAAACTAGTATTAATCAAGTTTTATGCATAAATTATCCACTGCTGCTGATTGAAGCCTTGTTTGTTGGACTTTTTGGAGGACAGAAATTCAGAAAAATTGATTTTTCACAGGCATACCTGTAGATAAATCTGGCTGCTGAACCAGAGACACTACTCATCCTCGTAACACACAAAGGTCTGTTTCATTAAAGAAGACTTTCTTTTGGAATAACATCTGCGCCTTCTCTTTTTGAAAGATCCATGGATCAAAGTGGATTGAATGGAGTGCAATGTTATTGAGGTGACATACATATCACCGGTTTGAGTCAACAGGAACAATGTGGAATCTGGAAGCTACCCTGCAGTAGATATAGAGCCATAACGTGAGAGTTAAGATGGAAAAGTCATCCATAAATTACCTTGGTGACATCATTGACAAAGATGGCTTACACAAAGAACCAAAGAAAATGGCAGTTATCTTAGAAGTCCTCAAAATATGAAACAATTAAGGTTTTTCTTCGGATTGATCCA